>NW_016690253.1:3244109-3295112 GCF_001604755.1 Lepidothrix coronata | reverse complement strand
AGACAGATTGCTGTGCTCCAGAGGCTTGTGCCTGCACCTCCCCACTGCCGGGCTGGGCTGCTCTCTCAGGGACACTGAATGCCCCTGGTCCATCCCCAGTGTGGTGACAACAGTCACCTGGGCTAGGGGAAGGTGTCCCTGCCACGGTAGGGGGTTGGAGGAGATGGTCTTTGAGGTGCCTTCCAACCCAAACCATTCCATGACTCTGTGATTTCCCGCTCCCGGCGGGGACAGCAGGAGCAGGGCAGGCACCACGAGCTGTGTTTGGGGACAAAAGGCCTTTCCTGCTCTGCAGAGCAGTGCCCAGCCTTAGCTGGTGCCTCCAGCAAGCTGGGGGGACTGAAAGAGTTTTGCTGTGGATTCATGGAGATGCTACATGGCCCTTGCTCTGATGCCTTTCCTCACTGTCCTGCAGCCTCTCAGCCCTCTTCTGGTACCCCTTCCTCTGTGTCCTTGCCACTGCCCTGCTGCCAGTGCCTCCCTGCCCCCAGCACCCCTTCCCTGCCCATCCCTGGGGGATGGACTCAGCTGAGTTGGCAGGAAACTCCTGGAGAGAAGGGCAGCTCATGCCTACCCTGAAGTGGAGCAGGCAGGACACCCAGCTGGGCCACTGCCCCTCCAACCTTGCTGTACTTTTCATTTTTGGCTGGGGAGGGGGGCCAGGGGGGATTTATTTTGCTGCTTTGAACACATGCAGGCTTTTCTGCAACAAGAACATTGCTGTGCTCATTAAAAGCAAACCCAGCACGCTGACTCCCAGCATCAACATCGATGCAGAGGGACAAGGGGAGAGCTGGCAGCCCTCCAGGGAGTCCATGAATTTTCTGAAGTGAGGACAACCGGCCTGTTTGGATGAGATGAAGACACTCTCCAGACCAGGCTCAAGATAAAGAGTCCAGTCATACTCTGGAGAATAAGAGAAAGATCAAACCATCTGTCCCCAAAACATAAATAGTCAGTGCAAGACCCTCAGCTGCAAGAAAAGCACATTATTGCTCTCTATAACTCCCTGAAAGATTGTAGGGAGGTGGGTGTCAGCCTCTTCTCCCAGGTTATAAATGACAGGACAAGGCCTCAAGTTGTGCCAGGGCAGGTTCAGATTGAATATTAGGGAAAATTTTGTAACTGAAAGGGTTGTAAAGCATTGGAGCAGTGGTAGAGTCACCATCCTTGGAAGTGTTCAAAAAACGTGTGGATGTGGCACTTGGGGACACAGTTTACTGATGAACATGGTGGTTCTGGGTCGACAGCTGGGCTTGGTGATCTTTTCCAGCCTTAACAATTCCACGATTTTATAATTCTATTCCCTTGGCTTCCCATCACCACTGCTGCGCCATCAGTTTTCCGCAAGACAAAACTACACTGACCAGGTCCAGTGATGTTGGCAGCCCTGTGCTGAGGTCAGAATAGGTGGTCCCCACCACCAGTACCTAAGGCATGAAAACCAGGGGGCTGATTGAAGGAGATTCCTCACCAGAACCCAGCGGGACTGGCCAGGCACCCTCAGCATGGATAACAGCAGAGAGACAGAGGGTTTGTCCACGCTGGACAAACCCTGGAGCTGGTGGGCACTTCTGCACCCCCAGCTTGGCTCACAACCTCGTGGCAGAGGATACATCATGTCTGAGATACACCAAGGTTGAATTCTGGTGTGGGAAGGTCCCAGATTATCAGCATGTTAACAAAAAAGCACCTGCACCGGGCAAGACCAGGCAAGAAAGGTCAAATCTATTACATCAACTTCTATTTTGGCTTAAAAAATGTATTCACTTTTAGCATTAAAAAAAAAAAGGCTTCTCCTGGGGTTAGTATTTTTGTGGCATTTATGAGTAAAACAGACCCCCGCTGTCTCGCTTTTCAGGAGTATTTTTGGATTTGCTGAGGCTCCCGGGGTGTCCAAAGCTAAAAATACTATTTGAGTTTTTGTTGTTACTGCTTCCGAAAATAAGTCCAAACCAAATCCCCCAACAGAATTTCATGAGGGGTCGTCTTAAGGTCAGTTTAAAGAGTCCTTACGAGATGGATTATCGAGTTTGTGTTAGGGCAACGTGGCCTAGAGCTTGGCACGGGTCTGGAGAGGTCCAAGTCCCCTCCTCTCTGCCAGCCTGCTCCCTTGCCCTCGTGCCCACCACCCATCCCTGGGCTAGAGCAGCAGTGAGAGCAAACAACAACACAGCTAAGCCAAAAATCTCAGTGCCCCACGGGGCCTGGAGCTGCTGGAGTGCCCCTGGGGTGTGTGTCAGCACTGGCATTTGGGAAGGAGAAGAACACACGGAGAGGGAGCTGTGGGGAGGGAGGGGAGGGAAGCGACGGTGCAGATGAGCTGCAGGAGCCACGGCGGGACATCACGAGTTCCCCCGAACAATCTGGTGTGTGCAGAGAAACTCAGGCTGAGGAATTCTGAGCACTGAATCTACATCTCCAAAAACAGCAGCCTAAGGGAAAAGGTTACACTCTTTTTGTTTGTTTGTTCATTTTCTTAAGTGGCAGCTCGGATTAGAGCTGACACCAGAAGGATAAGCACTCAATCCCGGGCTAAATATTTCATTTCCACAGATGCTGACACCAATTTGGTTACAAAGAAACTCTTTTGCATTGGTTTTCTGTTTGGTTGTTTGTTGTTTTTTTTGGTTGTTTTTTTTTTTTTTTCTGGCTTTCATTTAGTTTTATTTGTTGGGGTTTTTTTGGGGTGGACATGGGAAAAGATAACTGAGTTCCCAAAAATCAACTTGGAACTGGAAGGAGACAAGTCACAAGAAAAAAAAGGCTGAAGAAGTAAAACCATATTACCTCTGCCTTTCCCACAATTTTCGCATGCTCAGCTGACCTGCTTCATGCAAAGGTCAAGGGCTGCATTGCCCTAATTCGGGACGAAGAAGAGACTTTTTCACCAGAGGTGGGGTTCCAATTTAGGCAGAAGGGGCTGTGGCCAGGGCCGTGGTGGGGCTTTCAGCTGGCTCTTCCCTGTGCTGTGACAGGCAGCCCTGACCTCAGAGAGCCCACCTGGGACAACTCCAAGGATGTGCTCCTCTGTGATGCTGCTCCTCAGCCACACAGGGGACATGGTGCTGCTGGGACAGACAGCCAAGGGCAGCTAAAGAAAGGAACAATGCTGAGGGGCCACAGCTGCCTTTTGTTATATTTCAGAGAATCACTAGAAAACTTCACCAGGGAAATAATGTTTATGCTTCAATGCAGTGAGCAAAAGCATCTCATTTCCCTCCTCTGCCATTCAGGCTAAATCCAGCTCTCCCTGACACTGGTCTATTTGGAATTCATCCACTGAACTTATTCTGGATTTCTGCAGTGGCATCTGGGAGCAGAGCACGGAACCTTATTTATTTATTAAGGCTGTATGGGTTTGAGATTTGCTCTTGCAGGGGGAAACTTCCTCAGCATTGTTGTTTCTGCTCGGCTGGGGAGGGCTCAGTGCTCCATCCCAGGGAGCAGAGCCAATTAGCAGAGACAGGGCTGCGCATCCCAATCCTGCCGTGCCACTGCCAAGCTCCAGCTCCCAGAGCTCTACCCAGGGTCTTTCCTGGCTGAGCAGCCTTTGACGTCGGCGCTGATGCTGAGGCAAGGGAGACACAGATGGATTAAAATAGCACAGCTATTATCAGCTTTGCTCAAAATTCTGGTTCAGTTTAAATTCATTTGTCAGGAGAAGAAGAAAACTGACTTTTCCTTTGAGCGGCTATTCTCCCTCCTGGCTCCAGAAGTATCTCAGTGCCAGGAATAGCAGAGTCCAAGGCCTCACAGCAGAGGCACCACTTGGCTCCCAAGGATGCTCCCAAATTCTTTCCAAACCCAACCAAGTGCTGGTGGCTCAGGCTGCCTGTTCCACTGGACAGCAGTGAGATACAAGAGGCCAACCCCATCCTACTGCCCCAATTACTTTTGAGGTAAGGAGCCAGCCCACACAAAGAGAATTCCCATTGCCCTGCCCTGGTCAGAAGACAGTCTCTGAGTCAGGAACTGGAGTTCCAGTTCCATATTCATTTTGGGGCAAGTGCCTCCGAGCCTCTGTCTTCTCTGCTCACTTAGGAAAACAGCCATTAACAGCACCTTCCACTTTGCAAAAAGTGTTATCTCTGAATGCAATTCTCTCTGCATCTGTGCAAGCTGGGATCTTATCAGATTGGTCTTTAGGAGCTGGCACATTATGTTTCCCTTACAAGCAAATTTAGGTGCTGGATGCTCCAGAGCTTGGCTACATCCAGGAGAACATCCCAGTTGTTAAGTTGGTCTAGACCATGAGAGTGACCCCAGTGTCTCCTTCTCACCCCAGCTCTGCCTTCCTGCCTTCCCACCCTGCACACACCGAGCTCCCACAGAGTCCAGGGTGATCCTAGCACTGGGTTGGTTACCTACTCTCCCTGAGGTTTCTGGAAAGTCTCTTTGCCACCCAAGGCTGCTTTCAAGCAGGTGACTTGCTAATGCTGCTGACATATCCTTCCATGCTTCCATTTAGGTGTTTGAAGGGGGTAAAAAGAAAAATACAGAGCTGCTAGGCAAGAATGGTTTGCTCCTCTCTGCATCTGAGTTTTCATTCAGGAAGACAGGCTGAAAACCCTCATGGCCTTTTAGTTCAGAGTTTGCCTCAGCAACACCTCATTTTACAGCACTTTGAATTGAGATGTTAAAAAAATTCCTTCCCTTGCTAGTCCAGCACATTTCCATTAAATATTTCCCTGCTGCTTTGGAGATTACAGGAAAGTGAGAGCTGTGTGTATAGTAATCTCTCCCCCACATGTGATTTCTTGCTCCAGTTCTTCCCACTTGCTCTGCCTGGCTGTTTGGCAGCAACACCCCAAACACGGCTGCACCCCCAAAGGGAGCTGGTCCTGGGGAATTCCAACCAAGACACCCACCCCAGTGGAAGTATGGATGCTGTTTGCAGTTGCTTCATGCCTATTTGACTGGGTAGCTGTTCCCAGGAGGATCTGGGGGCCATCAGCCAACCCTGCAGCTCCGGTCACACCTTCAGTGCAGGACAAAGCACAGGAGGCAGCTCGTGGGCACCTCAATGAGGGCAACCTGCCCCAGGGACTTGGATCTCAAATTTTGGCTCTTGTTTCAAGCCAAATTCCCAGCTCTTTGGGAAGCTCGCTTAGGAACAGACACCTCTGGCCTCACCCAGCCTACCCCAAGCCTGAAGTAGGAACAGCAAGGGAGCAGCTGGACTGGACTCAGTGTCCTGCTGCTCCCCGGGTGCTCAGGTTGGAGTAGGTTTCTCAAGAGCTGGAGTAGGTTTCCAGATCTAAAACCAGCTCCCAGTCCTCAGTGTGCACGTGCCAGAGCCACTTTGTGCAGCTGGGTTTTGGCCACCAAGGGGAAGAGACTTGGTGCTGCTCCTGCCCTCCTCCTGGAGTGGCACAGCCCCTTCCTTGGGTACTTCAGACCCCAGGGTGACAGCTGCTAAATGACAAAGAAATACTGTCACCAGTGCCCACCCTCTTGCTGCCTGGGCATGAAAGTACTTGTTTCCCACCATCCCCAAGCAAGAGAAGTAACAGGAGTGTGATGATGTGACTCAGAGGCAACTGCTCCTCCTTTTGGTGTGAGGTACATGGACACCCTGTACTGTCCCCAGCTTGTGAGCAGGACAGGGCTGTGCTGACAGGCAGAGGCCAGGCAAGGAGGAGGAATGGGGAAACTGGGATAAGCATAGACAATGGAGGAGGACAAGTCATCACAGACAATAGTCAGTGCATTCACAGCACCTCTGCTCTAACAGCTACAGGCTTCCTCAATTGACCCTTTCTCTCCTCTCCCTCCTCAACTCCACTTCCCCACGCCCTCCACTAGGATCAGAAGATGTTTTCCTTTCTCCTTCCCCCCTTTTCTTGTGGTAAATCTTGCTGAATTCATGAAAAAAAAAAGCCAAACTAAAAAGATGAACACATTTCACACATAGCTGCCCATCTCTGGAGACCACTGGAGCGAGAGCAGGAGCTGCATCACAGGGTACTCTGTGGCAGAGCCCCTGGGACCCCCCCTCCCCTTCCCTGGGGATGGGGCTGCTCTGCTGATGTGCTTGGCTGGGCACGAGAAGTGTTCATTAGGGACAGAGGCCTCCCACTGGCCCTGGCCATGGTGCAGGCAGTGCACCCCTTGCTTGCTCTCCTCTGCATGTCTGAGGAGGGATTCACCACTTCTCAACCCTTTCAGAGCCTCCCCTGGTCTCCAGCTGGAGACAGACCCTTCCCTGCCATCCATCCATCCATCCCAGTCCTGCAGCACACTAGCAGCATGTCCAGGAAAGGGGGATTCAGGAAGGGGAGCCTGAGGTTTTATTTAATTTGTTAAGTCCTGCAGCTGCTTCCAGGTAAGGAGATATGGAATGCCTGCCCTCCTGCAGAGCCTGCCATGGAGTTTGGAGAGGATTGCTGTCACCCTTCTCTGAGCAGGGGCTCTCTAGGACCACCTGCCCTCATGAGACTTGCTGCACCCCTGGCTCTCTCTCTGCTGGTCCTCGCTGTGCTCTGCAAACCCCCCTGACATGATTATTGAAGCTTTTGCTGGCTCTGCTCCCTGCTGTGCTGGCATCACCTTGTTGGATTGCAGGTGTTCTCTGGGCCCCAGCTCTCCATCAAAAAGGAGAGCCTTGTCAACAGGCTGGGATAGGAACAAGCAGAAGGAGCAGTCAGCTGCTCAAAAGATGAATTCAGCAGACAGCAGTGATTTTGCTCAGCTCCCCATCACTGCTGACCACAGCTTTCTGTGAAGCAGAGCTGACACAGAGTAAATTTTGGGTGGGAATAGCAGCATTTGGCCATAATGGGAGTTGATGCTATTCTTTCTGTGATGCTGGTGCCTCAATGCCCCTGAATCCTGACCCCCACCATAGAACTGCTCCCTGCTGGATGCTTAAGCGGGGCCCAAAGCAGAGCTGAACCAGGAGCAGGATTACACTGGCTGGACTTGTGGACTGGCCCCATCACTGACTGCAGTGACAATATGTGCAAGACTCTTCTCCAGACACCACTTGTGCATGAAGAAGTCTCCACTCTGGGCATGTCAGAGACCTTATTTTGTTCCCTGTCACTGTTCACTCAAGTGAAGCATCTGGCTGATTTGGGGCAGCTACGTGGGTGTGCTAATTGCTGCCCACATCTACCTCAGCAATGCAAACCATGGGCTGCTGGATGCCTGTATGGGGGTACATGAAAAGATTACTGTGATAGCTCTTCATCTGCCCCCTCCAAAGACCAGACCTTACCCTGGAAAAGCACCCACCGGTGAAGAAAAGGGCTGCTCTGAGGCAACACTTTTTCCACCACATAGTAGCTGCAAAAACATGCAAACACTTGACCAGCTCTTGACCATTCAATTGAAATCCCAGAGCTTAAAAAGCAACCGGGGAGAGGAAAGCAGGATTCTCCTATCCCTTTGCAAAGGTTTGTTCCCTATGCAGGGAAGACCCCTGCTTCCCACTCATCCCAGCTTTGGAGGAATTGCCCACACTGTTTTGATTTGGAGTTTCCCACCTCTCTCTCATTTCAAATCCCCGGGCTTGCCACACCTTCTGCACTGAAAACAAAGCCATAAAAGAAATTAGAGGAGAAAGGGAAAAGACAACCCACTGATCTCCCAATTAGCACAGAGCACTTAAGCAGTCAGAACTTTGCATTTTAATTGTAATCACTCCAAACACAAAAAGCTGAAGTGACAAACCCCACAGCTAATTCCAGTTGATTAAATAACTCCCCATCCCAAAGCCTCTGTGTGTTTGTGGTTTAATTCCTTGGCCCCTGGACACAGCCCAGTGATAAAGGCAGTGTTTTATTTTTACTCTCCTCTACTCAAATCAGTGTGCTTCACTGAATCCTAGTCCAGAGCCATGTCTGCACACCTGAATTCTTTCCCCTGGCCTGGACCATGCCCAATGTTGAAGGCTGGAGGTGTGGGGTGAGGAGCAGGTGAAAACAAGCCAACACAGAGTTCACAACATAGCAGAATAACTCAGGTGGGAGGGAGCTCTGCAGGTGCCTGGTCTAACCTTTGACCAAAGCAGGACCACCTTTGAAGTCAACTTAACTAGTTCAGGTCTGTTCAGTCAAATAATGAGTATTGCAAGTAGAGAGATCCCACAGCCTACCTGGGCCTGTGATTTGATGGCTAACTGCTTTCACTATGTCAATTTTTTCCTTTTATCTGGTAGAACAACTTCTGTTGCAATTCTGCCTCTCATCTTCTTACTGTGAAAATTAATTAGGATCAAATTACATCAGAAGGGAGGCACACAGACCCAAGAAGAGCTCTCGATCCTCTGTGAAGAGCAAGATATGTGGTGCAGCTCCAAGCACAACAGACCCAAACCAAGCCACGGATCCAGATATCCTGGGGACTGAGCTCCACATCAAGATGTGTGTAGTTATGTACACCACGAGACAAGGCTCTCAAGAAGAAGCTTCCCCACAGCCTTCCCCAAAAGGGGCTTCTCTTTCCAGTATTCAGTATGGACACAGTGTTGGATCTTCCAAGATGGTCTGTGCACTCTCCCCACCTCCTACCCACAGTGCCACCTCTTGCCCTTCAAGCACAGGGTCTCTCCATTTGAGTCTGATGGAGTCTGTTCCCTGCAGGAACAGATACCCAAGGTAAAATCAGGATGGAGACCAAAAATGATGACGTTTGTCACCAGCTGAACCAACATCACCACAGCAACACTGTGTGTGGAAGGACGTGCAGCAGGGAACTGCATATGTACCACGACAGTGCAGGAGGAGTTGTATGAAGAGGAATACAAGACTAGGGCTGCACATGGTGGGTCAGTCTCTTTCCATTAATGCTCCTGCATCAGGTCCTAAAGGTGGAATCACAGGATCATGGAATGGGACCTTAAAGGGACCTTAAATCTCCTTTAGTTACAACCCCCCTGCCATGGTCAGGGACACCTTCCACTAGACCAGGCTGCTCAGAGTCTCATCCAACCCAGCCTTGAACACATCCAGGGATGTGGCATCCACAGCTTCCCTGGGCAACAAGATGTCAGGGACATTACGTGTAAGAGCAGGATCCAGGTGTGGACCTTTAATTGTGAGGCTGGCAATTCCTTTTGAAGGTCCTGACTGAGAAAGCTGGGACAGACATTGGGAAGAAAAAGAGCTACGAAAACTGAGCACAGAGCCCTGTAACACATTTATTAAATCAGACAGCAGAGAAGCAGACAGGAGGTGTAAATCCAATGTGACATTACACAGGAAACTCCTCCTGAAGTGGAATCTGAGGGGCACAATGCCTGGGACCCCACTGCTTCACTACAAAATGTTGCTCTGGGGTAATCATGAGCCTACTCAGGAGGAGCTGGTTGTTGAAGGAGCCAGAGGACCGAAGGTTTGTGTGACCTCTCTGGTCCCCATTGTTCCTGCTGCTTCCACACAGCGGCTGGAATGAAATGTCAAGTTGGTCTTTAGAGCTCAGAAGCAATGAGGTGCTTCTGCTGTTCTACAGAGTTCACACAAGGAATTTTTCCTTTTTTTTTTTTTGGCTTATTGTTGCTTTGTAAATTAGTTCTTTTAATCAAAGTGTCCTTTACCGAAAAACAATTCCTGGAAACAAAAGCACAAGTAGATGTGAGGGCTCTACCCTCCTCTAGCACACATCCCTCTCGAGTCCTGCAGCTGGGGCTGGTGCAGCACAGCTCACACCAAGGAGCAAGGGAGAAGCAGGCTCCTAGTCGTTCCTCCCCAGCAGGAGAAGGGATGCACAGTGTCACCTCAGCTCTGACACTTTAAATTCTGCAGGTTCTCAGCTGCACTCAGGTCTTGCACAGTCAACCATGCACTTCAAACATATCCCCTTTGCTGCAGGAGTAGCTCAGACTCTTTTTGTTTAATACAATATGTTCCAGCATATCAAAGCCCAAAACTGTGGGCAACTCTGAACTTTCATTTCCTCCTGTAAGTAGGGCTGTGCTCACACAAACACACTATTTTCTGTTAGTCAAAGTGAAGAAGCAATTCTCACAGAAGGGTGGGAGATGCAGAGTGTATGGCTTTACACTGAATCAGATATTTCATACAGAAGGCTTAATTCTTTTTTTAGCCCTCATAGGAAGAAAAGAAATGAAGAAACTAAGTAGTCTCACAGAACTGGGACAGGAGGAAAAATCCCAACATAGGCTCAGCAGTTACAGTCAGGATGTGAACTCAGCTCCCCCCTCTGCCCAAAGGGGTTGGGAGCAGCAGGTCCCACATCTCTGGGGTGGGCAGGGTATACCAGGCTGCTCCACTCCTCCCATTTCTATGGTTTTCTAGTTTTCATGAGCAACTGAATGGTTCAGTGTTAAAGAAGGTAGAGGCCATGAACTGCATCCCCAGAGCATGTTCTCCAGCAGCACCAGGGAGTGGGTTTGACCTTGGCCTAAGAAAGGATCAGGAGATGGTAGGAAGCAGACAGGCTCAAGTCTCCCTTTGTTATTCCACTGTCTGTCTTTAAGGCCTTTTTGGCTATGCTCAGGAAATTCCTCACCTGTGGGAATATCATGAGATAGCCCCATGCACCACAAAGAAAAGGATCAAAGGAGCTTGCTGACCAAGGGGAAAAGGAAGGCAGCTGCACACCTCTCCCCTGCTCCCTGTTAAGTGTAGAGAGGGACCAGGTCTCAGGAAAAGGCCAGATTTTCTGCTCAGATTCCTCACTCCACAGACCAGCTCGAGCCAGACCAGCACTAGTCATTCAGACTTCCAGCACACACACACTGCAAAGTGACCACATCCAGGGGACAACTCCTCTGCCAAGGTCCCTGAGAAGAGCTGTTTGGTCTACAAAGAACTGAGGAGCGACGCAGACACTTGCCAACATTGATCCCTCAGCCTCTGATTAAGCAGGAGGACAGAACTCCCCCTGAACATGGCTGGGGCAGGGAAATCAGGCACCTTTCCACAATACAAGACTGTTTGCTCCAGTCTCCCTCAGCCCCCTTCCTTCCCTCTTGCTATGCATTTACAGCAATAAATCATTTCATTAATTTGCCTTAAGGGGAAATACAAACCCTGTGCAGGTAATGGAATTTCTAGGGACAGAAACCCAAATCAATCACTGGAGCTCACCATTCATTCATCTCCATTAGCAAATGCATTTGCCTGCCCTGCTGGCCCTGACCCCCCAGGTGCAGTGCCTGCATTTCACAAAGCCCCATTTTCTAGCGCTGCACGAGCAGGAAGACAACAGAGTTCAACAACTTCAGTATTAAGAAACAGCCTGTGCAAACCTGAACTCTGAAGCACTGGATACCATGGAATTAGCACACCTGAGGAAATCCCTTCACACTTCAAGACCTCCTTAGAGAACTTGCCACCCCACCCCTTCTCCAAGAGCTCAGGGCCTCTTGCGTCCCAGCCATGGAGGGCAGGGCTTTCACCAGGTCCATTTTGTCTGTCTCAGATTTTACCTTTTCAAAGCCAGGAGATGTCCCAGGAGTCCTGTCCCAAATGCCAGTAGATCTTCTGGGATGACGGGAAGCAGGAGGAACAGAGCTGCTCCATGGGCTGTGACAAGGACAGTCAGTGCCACAGTACCCCAGCACAGAGGGCTGGCAATGAGATTAACTGGCAGCCCAGGAACTGTGAGAAAAATGTGAGGTGAGGAGAGAAATCCAATGCCAATCCCAGCAGCAAGGCAAGACAGAGCTGAGCACAGACCCAACAGCAGCACAGCTCATTCCAGGACCAGATCCCAGGTGGGATTTGTCCACAGTAACAAGCTCCTGCCCGAGCCCCCACAGCTGAAATGGGGAGAAGTAGGGCTGGGTTCACAACAAACTTCCAAGTCCCAGACACAGAAAAGAGAGCAAGGACAAATCTCCATGGGCAAGTTTGGTGTGTGTGTGTGAGTCCACTGGGGTACTGAAAAAAAATAACAGCACATTAAATAAAACAAGGGCATTCAACCTGTCGAGGACTATGGGCTGTGTGGCCTGGTTAGCTGTCACTGCTACCAAGTTCTTGCAGCTCCAGTCTTACTCCTTATTTCTTTCTTTTCTAAGCATAACTGACAACTGTGAATGACCTTCTGTGTTTCATTCATACTCTTAGGAGCCTTTCCCCTCTCTCGTTTTTATTTCTGCTCTGCATTTTATTTCTGCTCTGCATTTTATTTCTGCTCTGTATTTTTTATTTCTGTTCTGTATTTTATTTCTGCTCTGCCTTTGTACAATGCATCATCTCTTCCTTGTTTGCCTTCTGGCTGAAACACTTAACCAGCTGAGGTTTCCCTCTCCTAAGACTTTCCTGTCCTCCTGGAAAGCTTACAGAAGTGCTGAGACTGCAAGTTCCAAGAAGATGCATGGAGCAGGTGGGGTTGCTGTCCTGGGACTGTGGGATACTCTCAGGTTAATTTGGGAAATTAACTTCAGACTCAGCAGCTGCTGTGGCTGTTAGTACTTCAAGGGAGCAGGAAAATGCTGATGGTAACAGCTGCCTCTGTGATTTATAAGCCATACAGGAACATCTAGCTAGCTCTGGAGAGCTGCATATGGAGGGGAATTTCCTGTGAATGACCTTCTTTAACAAAAGGTACAAGGCATGTGTCTGAGGGGGAATTGCAAAAGACTCCCTCAGTGGTGAACAGTTTCATCTTCCTTTTGCCTGTCTACACATCAATCCCCTCCCAGCCATAAAGAATGATGACAAAGTGCTGATCTGAAGACACTTTCAGGGAAAGGATCCTCTGTAAAATGCTGTCCACTCACCTCTGAGTTCTGTGAAAAAGATGCTTTTCACTGTTCCAGCCCCTCAACGTGACTTTGCCTATGAACTCTGCATAGTGGCAAATAGGACAATGTGCATGCAAATATCTGAGGTGGTGAGGTGATGATTAAACATCCTCATCTGTTTTATCACAGAACCACAGAATGGTTTGGGTTGGAAGGGACCTTAAACATCCAACTCCCTTGCCATCAGCAAGGACACCTTCCACTAAACCAGGTTGTTCCAAGCTCCATCCAACCTGGCCTTGGACACTTCCAGGGATGGAGCAGCCACAGCTTCTCTGGGAAACCTGTGCCAGGGCCTCACCACCCTCCCAGCCAAGAATTTCTTCCTAATATCTAATCTAACTGACCTCTGTCAGTTTAAAGCCCTTATGATTCCTGACACCCTCCTGTGGACACCCTTTTCATACAATTAGGGTGACCTAGGGTCAAACAGCTTCTGCCAATGCAGCACTCACGTTGTCTTAACAGGTTGCAGGAGTTTCTCCCCAAGCTGCACAGCAGATACCTTATCCTGCCTCCAAGGATTCCAGTGCATCCCACTACTCCAGCTGGACAGCTCTACCAGTAAATAATGTCATCTCATTGGGATGACAATCTGCTCTTCCCAGACCATCACTGCAGCAGGAACAAGCTTTTCTCAGCAAGAGGAATTCTTGTACATTCCCTATCAAGACCACAAATGCTCTGATTCTGCCACGCTCCAGTGGAGTGGGATCTGCACCAGGGGACCTGGAGACCTGAACTCTGCGTTTCTTGTTTATACCATTCTTTGGTGGTCACTCTTGCTCTGCTCACGTACCTCCCGGGGCATTCACATGCTCCAGTCGTGGGATTCCTCATCACTGTTTCATAACACGAAGCCAGGTGGAAACTCTGTCCAACAAAAATGTAAAAATGAGCAGTCATGTGCTTCTGTGCTACCCTTGCTTATACTGCATTGATTATACCTTTTTCTTTGTCCAGCAAAGCTGATCAGAAACACTGTTTTGAGAGAATCCAAGAGGAGAAAATTATCTTCTCCCGTGGGGGTTTGTGGGTGGGCACATATATGTTCATTACAGGGAAAGGGACCTCAGGAGATTCTGGCCTGGGAACAGAAATGCTGTTAGACACAAATATTCAATAATCGTGAGTTATTTGCAATTCCATTTCTCCAAAGTCTTGTTTTTGACTTGAAATCTATTACCTGGTTAATAACATTTAATGACAGATTCCTTTAATTTATCTTCTGCTAACAGGCTCCAGCAGTCACATTTATGAGAGCTTGTCTCCATGACAGAAACTTACTTTTCATTTTTAAATGCAAACACAGCCCTGGATATATTCCCATGAATCTAAGAACATGTTGTTGTTTTTTTTTTTTTTTTTGAAGAAGGACTTAAAACTAGGCTCATGATTAATTCACCAAATTAAATTAAACCAAACCAGTTGGCAACTCTGATTTCAAGTTGGCTCATTTTCACCCGTCTGACTTCGAAATGGCAGAAGGGATTTTGCTCAAAATTTAGAATTAAAAAAAAAAAAAAACCCACACCAAAACTTGCCTTGGGAAAAGGAACAGCAACTATGAATAAAAATATGAAATATTACTTTTGTATCCTCCTTGGTCATCCAACGCTGAGTAGAACAGTCTTGCCAGCAGGGGCACGGCAGGCGAGGGGTGTCTGTGTCAGCCAACAGTGGTGTCCACGTGCAGAGCTGAGATGCTGCAGCAGTTCCTGCTCAGGATACAGGCTGAAATCCACCTGCATGGCTGGTGGTGCTCAGCTCCGTGCTGACTTTCCACCCTCCCCTAAAAAAGAAGCTCCACCTGTACCTGCAGCACCCACCTTTAAACTCGGGACTTTAACAAACCCGGCGGCAGCTCCTGCTGTGATCTGCACAGCACCCGGGGAGGGTGAGCCTCCCCATGGCAACAGAGACATGAATCCAGCTGAAAATGAACTCATCATTCACCAACAAACCCACGGAGTGAGAGAATATACAGCGTGAGGACGTGGGTGGGTGAGGACGGATGTACCCCGTGGGACCGGGGACGTGCCGGATGGGCCATTTCCAACAGCGCCGCTGTGAGCTCTGGATCACGCCACCAAAATGTGCTGCATGGAGAGAGCTCTTCCCTCAGGGCCTGTGCAGCAGAAATTTTAGACTTGGGGAGTGAGGAACACAGTCTCGTATCTGCCTTATCTGCTGGTGCTGCTTCTTATTTCACTGATTACACCTTCTGATTGGTTTTGGGAGTTTACCTGACAGCATCTCCTCAGAGTGCTGGGAGTGCTGGAGATGAACTCTTCTGGTGTCACACGAGTGAAAGTACAGGTGGATCTTTTTTCCATATATTATAGGATACAGGCTGAAATCAGACCCTTCCTTAACACAGTAGGGAGCTCTTCTTTAGGGAGCTCTTCTAAATCTTGATCAAGGACCTGCCCTGTAAATACACAACACAGATGAGAGTGATATTTAAAACAGGCTACAGAGGTGAATTTTTGGTCCTAAAACTGAGATGATCATACAAAACCACTGTCCATAATGGGTTATATAAGTCACATTTTTAACCAGGAATTCCTCTGCAGACTATTTTCTGAGCTACAGACCTTGTTATCACAACCTGTGCCTTCATTATTGCAAGGCCAGGCTCCTGCACGGTGTTCAGCATGATGTCAAAACTTAAACAACACTTAACCAAAGCTGGTGCAGACCCTGACACAATCCTCGTCAGCAAAATCTGTTGCTGGGTTGTTTGACCCCCAGAACTTTAACTTCATCTGGTTTGTATGAAGCAGGTTTTACATGTTGATTTTTCTTTTTCTTTTTCTTTTTTTTTTTTTGGCCAAGTTGTTGTTCTTTTCCTTTTCCTTCAAAAATCTGCATTTTGTCAAAAAACTGTTAAAAAAAAGTGAAGTCATGGTTTCAAAGGAAATGCTCTTCAGCTGCATTGAAATAAAATAATTTATTTCATGTAAGTTTCAGTAGCAATTTTGAGCTCAGTTTTTCTCAGTTTCCCTCCTTCTGCCTCTGCCTGCCTGAAATTAGTCAATGAAAATTGTGTTGATACAGATAAAAACGTAATTTATTCTCAAACACAAAATGCCATGAAGACATATCAACAAAAAAAAGAAATCTTTTGACATTGAAGGTTTCACATGCATTAAAGATATTACTTTGAAATTTCCAAAACAACTCCTTTTTCTTTTTTTTCAAGAATCTCTCCTCATTCTCATATTGAAGAGACTGTATATTTGCTTTAATGCATGACAGTTGGCAGAGCAATGCACTAAACTCTGCCTTGTTGCTCACTTCCAAACTTTTGGAGGTTGAGCTGCAGTGGCATTTCCTGCAAAGAGAGTTAGGAGAGAGTGTATTGATGCTGTTATACAAACTGATCTTGAGGGTTTCTTCTTTCCATCACCAAAAGAATTTCCAGAATAAACCAGTCTGAACATGCTTTAATGCTTTTACAAACTTTGCATATCACTTTGGATGTTACTATTACAGAACTTAAATGCCCAAGCCATTGAAAAGTCAGAGGAGCATGGATGCTTTAATCACTTAAGGACTTGTGAAATCGTGGAGCTCTAGCATTATTTGAATATTAAATAAGTTTACTAGCACCATTAATGATCATTAATAATTGCCTTTGACTGTTTCTGTTGGGGAACAAAGTCTCTTTAGCTTCCATCTGTGGTTTTGGTGAGGATGAGACCCTCAAGAGTTTGGACATCCCAGACTGAGGACCAGAAGCCTGGCTCTCCTGTTGGCTTTCAAAGAAACTTCAGCTTTAAGCAAGTGTGGAGTCAGTGCTTCTCACTCATCCCACATTTGCTTAAAGCTGAAGTTTTACAGGGAATGAGGAGACAGGAAGAGAGGGCAGTGATACTCCCAGGGCTTCCCCACCGCTGTGGCTGTAACTGCAGCTTCTGAGCTCAGCAGGGCTTTTAAAGACCAGAGCTGTCCTGATGGCTGGTGAGGAGAGCTAAAAGTTCAACTGTCATAGCTGAAGAAAACAGGATAATGGGTTTATATTATATATAGACTTCAGTGGGAAAAAAAAATCCAAAGGGAAAAAAAGAAAAAATCTTCCTCCCCATTACCTGCCAAATATCAGTCAGTTTGCTGGGCAGAGGGTGACTTCAGTTGGTGTTGGAGAGGTGACCAAGGACTGGATTTCACATGTTGAGGGCTGAATGCAGTTCCTAGTATGATTTTTTTCCCCTGACTTCTCGTCCTAACACCCACATTGATCCCACTGGCAGTAGGTCCCAGCTGAGAAGAGCTCCAGATGCCTGAATGCCCACCTGGAGCACATCAGGCAGTGTAAATGTTCCTGTTTTCCTGCCTGGCTGTGGGGGGACAGCATCTCTCTGCTGCAGGGATACAAGGATGGTATCAGTGCAAACAGACTTCCAGCATCCCACCAGCTGTACTACTGTACTACTCACTTTTCCTTGTGTTTTCAATCCTTAGATTTATGTTTACAGAGTAAATCCAGATCAAGCTGTGAGGAACAGAGCCTAGATGGAGCATGGACACCCAGTGCAGCTGTGGTGAGGGACTTTGGGGTGGTAACACTGCTCTGCACCACAGGGAAGGGGCATTCAAAGCCAGCTCCCTCCTTTTACCTGCTGTCAAATCTGACCAAGCATCCCACCCCCTCCCAGCGTCCCCCCACGCCCCCAGGACACTTCAGCACCCACTGAACACACTCTCCCACTCTCCTGGCTGGGCAGACAGGCCTGACTTGCACATCCAAAGACTCCTAGATGGTCTTTTAAACCTTTAAAAAGAAATTTGGGAAGTGAAGACAGCCTGTGATCATTAAATACCTCAACACCCTGCTCTAAGTGCACCACTTGGTTCTGCATATGGTCCTGTGTAATAAAGCAACCTGTCCTAGTGGGAGGTGTCCCTGCCCATGGCAGGGGCTGTTGGGACTAGATGATCTTTAAGGTCCATTCCAACCCCTTAACATTTTAAGATTCTGTGTTTCTAATTCACTTTTGGTTAGCATGGCAAAGTCTAGAAGGTCTTGAGTGCTTTACTCGCTCGTGGAAATAGGATTGAAGACCCTTTGAAAATGTAATCTCTGATCTTTGTTCCCCAAAGTCAGGGTAAGTCACTGTCACTGAGCTGTAAAAATAAGACTGGGAGTTTATTCCAGTTTCCCCCTCTGGTCTAGGCCGTGTCATAGAGCTTGTGCATATTCCAGCTTTGGGTTCAACCCAGCAGAACGCTTGGACAAGCAGAAAACTTTGCTTAAGCCTCAGCAAAGTCCTTTGGACACACATTTCAAGTGGTATTAATGCAGTTGTGTTCAAAGTTAAGGACAACTTTGAGTCCTCTGGATGGCAAGGTGCAGATCTGGCCTAAAGACAGTGCCTTGAAAATGGAAACACGTAGAACATTCAGACCAGCAGAGAAGGAGTTGATTGTTTCACCTTTAAAGGCTGTATTTTATAAGTGTTACTTTTGTTCTGGGTATAGGAAAAAAAAAAAAGCGCAAACCCAAAAGCCCAAGAAAGATTCCTAACAAATTAATAATCAACAGTGTTCAAGTACATTTATGTCCACATACAGCATTTGTTAAAAAAGAAATATTTTTTTTGTGTTTTAACACCTTTTTTCAAAAAAAAAAAAAGGAAAAAAAAAGAAAAAAAAAGAAGAGAGAATAAATTAATGTACACATTACATTATTTTGGCACTGGTATGGACCATTTTTAAAAACATTTGCTGTTAGTATTTATAATGTTTGTACAAAATTGTAAACTATTTTCAAGTTTGTTGGTTTTTTTAACTTTTGTTCAACCGTCACCTTTCAAAAACTGTCACTTCAGGAACAAAAACACCCCGAACAAAACCCCCAAAAGAAAACCAAGGCAACTCTCTTTGCCCCTTCCCACCCTTTCCTGCCCACTCTCCCTGCAAGAAGGTGAAGGAGACAGTTTTTGAAAGCACCTGGCAGCAGCTGGTGAGCAGGTCCTTCCCGGGAGCCTCCTGCAGTGGGGGGTGGGCTCCGTGGGCTCCCACAGACACAGCCCAGCTCTGAGAGCAGCAAGTGCCCCCCACCACTCACACCTTCCCACCTCTAGAGTAGACAAAGATGGCTCTTTAGGTCATTTTATTTTATTTCTTTGTTGGTTTCCCCCCTCCTCCCCCCTCCTTTTTTTTTTAAATAATTTTTTTTTTTTTTTTTTTTTTTTACAAAAATTTCTACATCTAAATCACTTTGCTAGAAACATTATTTTTCTTTCCTTTTTTTTTTTCTTTTTTGTTTTTACATTAGTTAAAGCAGAATCTGCTTTCGTGAAAAAAGACAAGGATCAAGGTCTTATTTCATGCAGAAAATGCAAATTAAAGATCATAAAAATGGGTGGTTTGTTCCGGTTTGGGGTTTTTTTTCTGTTTTTTTTTTTTTTTTTTTTTTTTTTTTACAACGCTGTACAGGATGCAACGCAGCCACTCAGAGTATGTTAAGATGGTTCACAGCAGTCCCTTGGATAGAATACATTGACACTGACATTGATCTTCCTGTCCTGTTGTCACTGTTGTCCAGTTGCTTGAATTTCAGGCCACATAAATTGTCCCCAGTTAGAGAAGACGCCGCGGCTTCTTCATCTTCGAGAGGAAGATGGATGGGTGCAGCTTGAGAGGATGATACATTGGCATAAATGGAATGGATCTGCCTGGGAAGGATGCCCCAGCCTTGCTTTCATATCTCCTGGCATAACATCCCTGTGGTGAGCACACCGTGAAAGGCCATTTGCCCTTCAGAAACAGGTCTCTCTTTTGAAAGGGGATGTGATTTCACACAAAGACACAATATTGTGACATGCCAGGCAATGGAAAAAAGGAAAAAACAACCCACACCACAGACCAGACAAGAGTCCTGCCACCAGGGTCACGTGTACGTGCCAGCAGATGGGGTATTTCTGGGTAACTCCTGAGGCTTTCCTTTATCCTCAGTTTTTCCATTTTCTTCTCTAGCACCTAGCTGCTCATCTTCCCAGATACTAGAAACCCTTCTCTGTGACAAATGCTGAGTCTTTCTAGGGGTTTGTTCACTCAGAATCTTCCCTTTTGGCCTGCCAAGCACATTGGCCCCAGCCCAGTGAAGCTGTCAGATCCAGGCAAGATTTTAAGGAGATGCACAGTCACCAGGGGTGCTCCTGTGCTCAGGCTTGAGCAAGGCGTGGGGCTTTGCTGGACTGGGATACTGGGTGGGCTTAATCTCTGCTTTGCCCATCCCCTTCTTGCCTCAGTGCAAGTGAAATGGGAGAGGAAAGGTTGCCAACTCCCTTGCTAACCTTGCTAGCCTTGGCAGGGGCTGAAAGTCAGGGATTTCTGCCCAGTCTCTGCCTGACAGAGCCTCTGGAACATATCTCCCTTCTCTTTGCCTCAGAACTCAAGGGGCAGGAGGGTAACAAGATCTCTGACAACAGCCTGGAAGCTGCACTAGCAAAAGACCTGTTCCTGTTCAGAACACCCATCATGGGTCCCCACACGTCCCTGAGGTGGGAGCACAGTGGTCCCCAGAACTTCAGGTTCTGTGGGGCACAGTCTCTGGAGAAAAGAGGTTAAGCACCACCAGTTATGCCAGCACAGCTCTCTCACAAGGTGTGCCTCCTCTCTGGCCTCCCACCTGACATGTCATGATTTTGTGCAGCAGCCACCCTTGCAAAGAGGAGTTCCCTGCCCCCCTGCTGCACTCACCACTGAGACCCTCTGGTCCTGCTGGGAGCCACCATTGCCTCAGCACAGCCAGGAGATGGTGATGGGAAAGAAGAGACCAACGAAAGGCATCATCCCCTACAGCTGAAATTAAAGAGGATTCCCTTTAGGACCAAGTGGGTCAAGCAGGTTTGTCCCAGTGTGGGGCAGAGCATCTGTCAGCCAAGGGGCAGTGCCAGTTCCTTTCTCTGCAGGTAAGAGGTGAGATCAGCCACAGAGAGAAAAACCTCTGCTAACCTGTTCCTGATGCTGAAAACCCAGCCACTGCCCTTTGTCTGGGTCCCCAGGAGGCAGCAGCATCACAACAAAGCGAATCACAGTCTCCTTCCTTGTTGGCTTGGCCTTTTGGTCCCCAAACCCTCCCCAGCAGGCTCAGCACCAACAGGACTATCTGCAGCTGGGCAGCATAAGCCACATGATGGCACATCCAGTGAAGAACACTGTGGTCAAGACATGTTCAGAGGTCTGGGAAAGTCAGGGAAAAGATCTTTGGCCCTTCTGCCTGGACACTGTCCACCACTTGCCCAGCAAGGTCCTGGACTCAGCATCTAACCAAGTACAACAATTAACCCTGGTGCTGGCACAGCACTGAGAGCTGGGAGGCATTAGCCTTTACAGAAGGCAAACCAATACTCATCTACTGTTTAAAACACATACTGGAAGAGAAATTATCACCCTCTTCAAAAAAATAATGTTACTCACCACTATGCTATCTCATTCTTTTGGGGGGAAAAGTCTGCCAGCATAAATGCCAAGCTCAGCCTGTGCAAATGATAAAATGTGCATCCCTGGATCACAAATGGGTCTATCACCTCTCCCCTCTTTGTCATACACATATTCAGTATTACTCAGTTAAGCGCTTTCTGCCTGTGACACTGGGAAGTTCTGTCTATCTTAGATGGGAGCAGGCAGCCCACAGCCTGGAGCTGGGAACTGGAGGTTTGGGATGGTTTGGATCCATTATCTCCAGGGGGGTGTGATGACAGTATCAGATTCTCGGAGCAAGGGACTACATTTTGTCCCAGGGTTTTGTTGTCTAGAGCACAAGGGAGCGCAGAAGCTCCTGCTCACACAACTCTTCTTTGTTTTGTCTCAGTAAAACCCCTGTCCCTGGTTACCCACCAGTCCTTGGGGCCTGTTTGTCAGCAGAAAAGGCTGAGTTGGGGCTGTGGGGCTGCACCACACTGGGACACTCCAGCTGGAGCGGCAGCTACAGTGGAAGGAAGCCTTTCTGCTGAAGAACAGCCTTTCCCAAGAGGATTGAGACTTCCCTTTGGTCTCCCTTCCACACAGAGTGGTGTTTAGTTTTTCTTTTTGCCTTTTACTCTTGCTGTGATAACACAAACAACATGACACTCATTGGCTGAACTGCAGAGAGAAGCCACATTTCTGCCCCGTGGAGGCAAGACTGTCCCCTGCTTGTCCAAAGCACTAAACGTAAGACAGGCAATTTCTCATCTTGCTTGTCACCCTTGACACTCCCCCCAGCCCAGGGTTGAAACAGAGGGTTACCCATATGCCTCAGACCCACTGCCATCATCATCACCCTTGGCATTCCCCATCACTCATTTCTGCTAACTGGAAACCAGGTGACCCTCAGTTGAAATTCAATCAGTGCACCACACTTGAGACCACTCATTTGTACTTCTGACTTTCTGTACTTCTGCTGAAGAATTTGTCTGTGCAAGGACAAGGACCACTCCAACAGACAACTAAGCTTAACACAAGGTCCCTGTTTGCACTCTGTTCCAAACTCATCCTTCACAAAGTCATGAACCCACAGGCAAGGTTCTGTTGAATTGCAAAGGATCTTAAGACAACTCTTTTCACATGGAGGACTGGCTTTGTACCTCTTCTGAGCAGCTGGGCATTGCCTAACACGTGTCACCCTAGACTAAGACACAGGGAGGAAAGCAGCAGCAGTAGCAAAAGCCTCTCAAAGACAGTTCAGGCTCATATTGTCTTTAGTCCCTCTGCATTACATCTTTTGTCCAAGTGATATCTGATATCACCTTCCCCTCCTTCACTGCCTCTCAAAACACAGTCAGGCATAATGCAGGTTGGCTCTCTGGGAAGAGACTGTGTGTGCAAGAGATTGGAATCTAATACACAGCCTCCTCCTATTGGCCTCGGGGATGGTGGGATCAAACACTCCAAAGTTACTTACATACCATCACTTCCACCTCTACTGCCCTCCTCTTCTTTACTGAGCTTGGAGGTGGATCAGGGAGCCAGCCCTAAGGTCACCATCCCAGTGGGCTGTGCCTTCGTGCAGGCACAGGTTTGCCCTCCAATCCCTGTGGGAAAAGTCTGGGGAAATGGTCATAGTAGCCTGAAGGACAGTGCTTCTTTATTACACTTGTCACCTTTCAGCTGTTCTTTACTTCTGAACGTACAGAACCATTTTTATTTGGTTTACATCAAGACATTAGAAATCAAACATATTTTTTTTTCTTAGAAAAAAAAAAGAACAAAACAAAATGGAAAATAAAACCCAACACTATATACACCTTCTTTTCCCCAGTCTCTGCTCCCCTCCCTCCCACCCTCCCACCCTTCCTCCCTCCCTCCCAATGTCTGCGTTAGGTCCTGCTTCCAACACATTGGTTTCACATCTCTCACCCAACTCATGCCCCCCCCCCCAATTCCACATCTACTGTAAAGACATCCCACCCTGCTTGGTAAGCCCAGTCTCATCTCCAAGAAAGCATTTGGTAACCAGCAGGACACTTCTTGCCTCATTGTCTCTGATCTCTGACACCAGGGCAGGGCTCGGCCGATGCCCCAGCCTGGCACAGCTCCCCTGCACATCCCAGCCCAGCTCCTGCAACTTTGTCCAGATGCAGCTGATTGTCCCTGCCTGCAGGGACTGAGCTCCTGCTGAGGGCCCTGCACCATGAGTCTCCCCCTGTTTGCCCCACTCCTGACCTCACCACCTCCAGAGACCACGGTGTGCCCGCGGGGGCTGCTGCCATGGCTGAGCTTCCTGGAGTGCTGCCTGCAGCTGCACCCAGCCTGTCTGACTCACTGATGCCCCCGGTTTGCAGTGCTCTAGTCCCTTCAAACCTAGTGCACGTGTATTTTCACAACCTCTCTCCTATTTGCTCTGCTTCTGAACTTACAGCTCTGTCCCAGCAACCTTCTCCTCATCCCCTCCTCTTCACCAGGATTTCAGTAACTACCTTCCCTAAAGCCACAGTCCTTTGGTCTGCAGCTCCAGAGGTTTTTCTTCTGTCTGAAAACAGCTCAGAGATTTAAAGCCCTTCCTCCTCCCTACAATAAAGAAAACAAAACCAACTCACTTTCCCACCCCTTATCTCCTCCTGCCAGAGCCTCTAGAGCAGATCTGGTCAAACAGACTGGCCAGATCAGTTCCCTTCCTGGCTCTGTTTCTGGGAAGTGGATGTGCCGTCCATTGGACAGTGGAAGTGCCAAGCCTTGGCAGGTTCCCTACTTATTTGCAAGACATAAGCTGCTGGCATGGTGTCAGATGTGCATGCAAGAACGTTGGATGCCACTTAAAACCTACAGTCCTGTTTGTTTCATGCACTGTGAACTTACCCTATATACACTACTGGCTGGTTTATGCTTGAAGACATGAATATAAAGGTATACATTTTCCTTTTGCCTTAGTAACCAAAGCTTTACTTTCACCCATGGAATAGCAGGGGTTTGCTAGCAGGGCTCTTATTTCCCTCTTTTGCACATTCTCTCATTGTCTTTTCATTTCTTAATACTCAAGGTGAAGGGGGGATAGGAGGGGGACAGATAGAATTACAGTCCCAAGGTCCTAGTTACTAAAGGTCCCTGAGTGACAGCACTATACAGTATCAGAAAATGAAGCAATAGAGTTGCGTTGGCCACGGATATCCTGAGAGAGATTGCATTTCTATTTCTGCTCCTCCTTCTCCTCTTTCATGTGGTGCACAACGTTCTCCCCCAGCTCAGCTCCCTCAGGCAGCCTGGAGCATCCCTCACGTTCAAGTTCTAGCCTCTGCTAAAAAACATGACCAACAGCAAGTAGCAATCCTGCCCCAAGCCGCCAACAAAGCAAGCCCTGACCATTGCCTTCTGCACCACTGCAAGAGAAGTCAGAAGCAGCTCCACTTTGGAACAGCACTCACACTCTTTCCTCCCCCTTTCCCCACTGCTCTCCCTTTGTGGAGGAAAGGAGGACAACAGTGGGCACGCAAGATGCAGCATGGAAATATCCTCCACCCTTCCAATAACACTCGTGCTTGTGTGATGGCTTGAAACCTCTGAGCCTTGAGTATGATTAAAATCCCTATTTTTCTTCACTATCTCCTTTCTGGATTGCTGGGCCTCAAACCAAGGCGTGGGTTTGTTGCCTTTCTTAGGGGTGGACGCAGACAGCTGTGGAGGGGGGACGTGGAGGTGCCACCTCAGTTTTGGAGGAGGGCATTTCTAAAGGCCTTCAGCATTCTTCCCTCACCCCAGGGCGAGAACACATCTTCTATTACTCATCTGACTCACAGGACATTCGGTTGTTCTCCAGCATTCTGCCCCATCATCAGAAGTTATAAGGCAGCTCCTGAACTGTGAAAAGTCCTGACTGCACACTCTTTGGCAAAGATTATTGTGTCGGACCAAATAGTCCAGATGTCTGGATATACTGACTCTATGAAGTAAAACTGACCTGGTAATACCAAGTTAGGAACATTCAAAGAGAGAAACTAGGATGACTCCTGATAAGAAAGAGAACCCAGCCAACAGAGAACCGAGGCAACAGCAAAGGAGCCTGGCTCTCAGTCCCAGCAGGTGGAGAAGTCGGCTAAGCAGTGCTTTTTCCCTGGAAAGCTTTTGGATTGTCACTATGAAATTCTGGGCTCAATCTCTGATTGAAGCCTCAGATACTAAACACAGCCCCCCTGTGCCTGATCTCCAGTTTCTGGAGGCCCTGGGCTGTACCTGCAGAGCACTGGATGGGGTCGGTCAGGACCCCACTCCGTGTGGGGCTCAGCACCCGAGGAGCAAAGAGCATCAGTGGGTTTTGCAACATCTGTGTGCTGCTGCCCCTGCCAGCCTTTGGGACCAGCTGAGAGAGCTCTCAGGTGCCTAACTCCTGTCACACATTTGTCAGGATTTTACTACAACCACCAAATCACTGGAGTTCCTGAGTCATCTCCCTCAGCTTCGTCATTTCTTACCACACAGCCATTTGTTTTCCCTCCAATCTTAATAGGCTTCTTATAACTGCCTCTTTTTTTCCTACTTTTATCACTCTGATCACCCTTTACATTGTAATCACATATATAAAGGGTAAGTGTTTAGATATTTTATTTAATCGTCAATCATCTGGTTAGACTCCCCTTAAAAACTGAACCTGCTGATAGGCAGTCTCCATCTGGGAACTGCAGCCACGACATGCATATACCCACTGACATTATACTGCTGATGTCATAAAACACGACTTTATGACTCCCACTAAAACATTGAAAAGACATTTCTGAATAGAATCCCACTAGACAGCGTGACTTCCTCCATTGGCCAAGCTTTAAATTCCTATGTCTCGAGTGGAGAGGACTGCCTAGTCCAGCCTGAGCCCTATTATCCAGCTCCAGTCACTCTCCAGACTCTTATTCCTATACAGACTCCATATAAAAACTGCAGTAATAGTGGGAAAAACCCATTTTCAACAGCATTGTTCCTGAATGTGGAGAGCAGTGAGGGACTGTTCTGCAGGGCAGTGGAGAATCTAAGTCTGATTTAACAATTGTGCTAAAACCTTGGTGAGTCCAGGGAGGCCTGGACCAGATCTGTGCACACATGGACATGAGAGAGGGGGACAGAGACGGGGGGACTGGGAAGGATGGATGCTCTACTTTTATGCTTCGGACTCTGCATAAGACACCTTACTGATACAAAAATAATAATACTTATTACTCTGATGAGGCCTGATCCTGCTTCATCCAAGTCATGGCAAAACTTTCCATGACTTCAGTGTCACTAGGTCAGGCCTGTAATGATTCACATTTCCATAGCACTGTACAGACACAAATTAGTGAATCAAAGATGTGCATTAGATTTATCTGCCATCTGAAAAACAGGAGTTTCCCTGGTCTCAGGGGATCACTCTGCTCTCCCAAGCAATGGGAATCGAGGAAAAAGGGAAGAGAATGCTAGCAGGAAAATAAAGGGATGGTTGGATAAAGGGCAATGTGAGTGTCTGTGGGTCTCTCAGGAAAAAACTACCAGGTAGGAACAAGGTTCCCATCATTACTCCAGGAATGGCAGAATGACCCTAGGATTAAATTTTTGCACTTGTGAATAAATTATTTTCATGGCTTTTATTAATATTATAAGGGAGATTATCAATCATCAGTGATTGCCAAAGTGGCCAGTAATTCAGTGGTTATCCTGAAAGTCACTGGCTCCTTTGGAAAAAGCTGACCTTGCTCTCCAAGGCCAAATTACCCTTCTGGACCTTCATAATGATTGCCCATGGATGGAAGCTGCTAGAGACTTAGGGGCTTCCACTAGCACTGACAAGCTCAGCATTTTCATTGCAACCTTCACCCTGCCCAGCCTTTGAAGACCATCCCCTTCCAGCAGGATGATGTTCCACGGAACTCTCCTGCATCCTTAGCCACATCATCTGTAAGGAAGGGCACACGGGGCTTTTCCCTACATTCTGCATGTATTAACAGACACAAAGCAAGGCCTGATAGAAGCAGTACAGATCAGAGGTTCCCACCCCACCATTTGCTTCTGAACTTCTTAGGAAAGGGGATAATAATCGTTTCCATATTTTTTTTCCTCCTGAAGCATAACAAAGTTAAATGACATCCAGCCTTTCCTGCACCTTGATGTAGGCTATGGTCACTTAGTGGGCTGGACTGTGGAGTCCATTGCCTGGCATAAAGAACAGGAAGAGAGGGGAAAGGATTTTTAGAGTCCTGCAACTGCTTTTATCTCCAAACTCTCTAAGAAAGATGCAGGGTGGGAATGACTAGGAACAGCCCCTCCTTTCAGGACCGACTCAGCTTAGTCTCCTAGAGATCAGATGCCAGTGGTGAACAGCAGCCCTGTCCCACTGCTGATGCCCAAGTCCCCTCTCTGTCCTCAGCAAGTGGATATTTGCACACTCTGCCTCCCCAGCTCCGCCTCTGTCGATTCAAAGACGGGGCTCTGACATCCGACCCCACCAAGTTGCAACGAGCAAACAAACCCCTGCTATTCCCCCCAGAACACTGCCAGTCAAATGTCATCTGTGTTCTCTTTCTTTCTACAAAAGATATTACAAAACCCCCCTCCCCAGCTCCCCTCCCCAGAAAACATGCTTGCACTCACACGTCCACGCTGACACACGTGCCCACACACACACACACACACACACACACATACATTCATCCAGGAAAAACAGCTTGCAAACTCCTGAAGGTGGAAAAAGGCATCTTGCAAATGTGCCTTGTTTTTGATAAGTTCCCTCCTCCTCCCCCCCCTCCCATAACCCCACACTGCCCCTTCCCTCCCAGATAATTGCCTTGTCCTCCCCCCTTCCCGGCTCTTCCAAAATAAATATTCTTTTTATTTGTCGGTTTAAAAGATTCTTTCAGGCTCGTAAGCAAGAGAGAGGGAGAGAGGAAAAGAAAAGAAAAATCTTGTAAGCATGAGAATGAAACCCCATCACCTCATGAATCCATGAGAGAATAAACATGAAGGGGTTAAGAGCAGTGACAGAAATATTAAAAAATATAATAAAACTGAAAAGTGAAAGATGAAGTTCAGTAGTGAAATGGAAGTGAGGATAGCGCATTAGTGAGCACAGCCAAAGATAACCTATCACCCCCACCAGTTTTTGACTCAATTTCTTTAAATCTCCCCCCTCTTTTTTAAAAAAACTTTTCTTGGTTTTGGGGGTTTCTTGTGTTGATTTTTTTTTTCTTTTTTTTTTCTGTCTTTTTATCTTTTTTTTTTCTTTCCCTTTTTTTTTCTTTTTTTTTGGGTTTTGGTGTTTTTGTTGATTTTTTTACAATGGTTTAAGTCCTTCAGCAGGAAACCAAAATCAAGACAAACACATCCCTCCCTGAAACCACACCCCCTCCCATACCCTTCTCTCCCTCACCCCGCCCCACACTCCGTGGTTCTACGTGTGCTGAAAAGAGAAGAGTAAGCTTAGAATAAATCTAATGAACCAGAGGAATAAATGACAATGAGATAGTAAAGAGTAAAACCCAAACCCAAAAGACCACAACACTCCTGTTGTGTTGTCATTGTCTGAGTGTCTGTCCCTATCTCTCTCTCGGAGGCCGCAGGCATCAATTTACATAGTACAACCAGTAAACAAGGTTGAAGAATCCAAAAGTGATTGGAAAAATGATTCGTGACCACTTGTCAATGGTGCTGACGTCTGTCAGGTCAGGGATTTTGAGCTTCAGCTTGGACGACCGCCGGCGCAGGCGGCAGTTGGCGCGGTTGCGCGCCGCGGCGTGGTGGCTCAGCGGGACGTGGCGGTCCAGGGTCGGGTGGTGGCCAAATCCATCCCGAGAGGCCAGAGGCTTCCGGAACTGGATTCCTGAGCCTTCAAAGGACATGACAGAGTTTCGAGAGTCGCCAACGCTGCTCATCATGTCCGTGGCCAGCAGCTCATTGTTCATCTCCAGAGTGCTGAGGAGGATGTTGCCGTAAGGGTCAACCTAGAACGGGGGAGACAGAGAGAAGGGTAGTGGGAGTATCCTGTGCAGGGTGCACACACCAGCAGGGGGATTTTGAACTGTTTTCTGTGTAACAAACCACTGATTGGGTCAGTGAACGTGCTGCATTTGTTGTCTGCTGCTGCTGGAGTCGAAGGACCAGCCACATGTGCCTGCAGCCAACTTTTACGTGGGGTGCTGTGATTCTGCCAACACAGCAGGACCAAGAGCCACAGGAGTGCTTTTGGGTACACCTGCCCCATGCACGAGGGTAAGTCCTGATGAGACTGGTTTGAGGGTGATGAAAAAACAATTAAAGAGAAAAAACCTCCCAGTCGTCACCAGACGAGGGGAACTGGAGTTCACCTCTCCTGATGAGGACAAAGGCTGCTCCACAGCTCATCTGGGACAGAATGAACAGCGGGGAGCCTGAATTCTTCCCTCCTGCCACAATGAAAGTAGAGGACAAACCTGCTCTCTCACCCTCTTCTCCTCGTAGCGGTGGCGCTCGTTGTTGGCCTTGCTGATCCGCTCACTCTGCTTCTTCTGCTGCCGGGGCCCTCGCCCGAAGAATATGTAGTTGACAAAAGCGTATTCCAGGAGTGCCAGGAACACAAAGACGAAGCAGCCCATGAGATAAACGTCGATAGCCTTCACGTAAGGGATCTTGGGGAGAGTCTCCCGCAGGTGGGTGTTGATGGTGGTCATTGTAAGCACCGTGGTGACCCCTGTAAGGAGAGGGGAGGTGCTCTGTTACCAACGTGGGATGCTTTCCTGAAATGCCACTCTTGGCTTCCCCGTTCTTCCCTCCTAGCTGGACAGCCTCAGGAGGGATGGGAGCAGTGCAACTGGGGAGAAAATCCTCATTATTCTAAGCCCAGGTGCCCAGCACAAATTGCTACAGAAGATAAACCAGCTGCAAACAGTGGGAGAAAATGCCAAAGCTGAGTATCATCAGGATGATGGGCATCAACATCCTCTGGACCTCGTTTCTTTAAGTCCTCCCTGATTCTCCTTTCCCTCAGTGTGGTGGAAAATATTCAGTTTTCTTCTGTTTTTTGACCTCTTCTCCTCCCCTTTTTTCTACTTCGTGAACTCATCAGGCCTCACTGTGTGCTACTGAATGCCTCAGTGTCCTTGACATGAATTTCTAATATTCTATGTCTTTCCAATGCCATGAATAGGAGAAAGAGTGAAGAGATTCCCTCTTCACGGCTCTCTCTTTTTTTTGCCTTCCTCATAGCCTTTTGTCCACATCCTTGACCCTGCCAGTTCCCACCTTCCTCTCACCAGCTTTACCACTCATTACTTCAATTATCACTTATACACATTCCTCCCATGGTTCTCACACTCTCTTTTTTAGGCCTACTCATATTTCTTGCATCTTAAATAAGCATTTCATGAACACTTTTGTCCCCATCCACTCAGCCTCCAAAAGCCTGGTGCACCATGGTTACTCTCACAGCTTCAGGCCTCTCCTTCAGTGTCTTCTCAGACTCTTCCCTTCTCTGGACTCTCAGAGTGGCCCCAGCTCTCTTGATTTCTGTTGAAATCTCAGATTTGAAAGTCTGTCACCTCCAAAAAGATGGCAATGAGCCCTCATATTTCTTTTGGGGGTGGTAACTCTTCCTCTTCAACTCAGTTTTCTTCTCTCACTTCTCTAGCTCAGCTGCCCTCACTTACTACCTTTTTCTCCCTTTCTTCTAGTGTCCCTCCTCCTTATCCATCTGTTAACAGCATTATTAGTCTCGATGACCTTCATTTGCTCCTCTGGTTTCAGTCCTACCTCTACAGTGATGGCTCTCAAAGCTCTCTGTGCATCCTGGAGCACTGCTTGTCCTGTTTCCCCTTCGCCCTCATTGTGTCTCTAGTGTAAATTCTGATTAAAGACTTAAAGAACTGTTAGTCTCCTGCTGAGTAAGCAGAAGGGAGATGTATTTATATACATACAATATATTGTATTGTCTAAATTTAGACAGCAATCTAAACATCCAGAAATCTGAGGCAAAGGAAGGGGGAATAGAATGTTCTCCCTGGCTCCATTAAAAGCTGGACAAATTGCAATGGAGACTTAGGGCAGACATAAAGAAGAGCTTTTTGACTATATGAGCAGGTAAATCTGGAGATGAAGTGACCAGAAGAGCAGAGAGTTTCCTTCTTTGGAGTTTTTAAAGCATAAGTTAGATAGAGAACTGTCAGGAGTAGTTTTGGGAGAGCTGTTCCAATTCTGATCTACAATGTTTTTCTTCTGTCTTTTCCTTCAAATCCAGATGTCAGAAGACATTCACCAGCTGTGCATCTCACATCCCCCCTTCTGCTTGTGCTTTCACTGTGCCAGCAATGTCTGCCACGGTCTCTTTTTCTTCTCTCACTGATTGTACTCTTGTCAATGTAACTTACCTTTTTAATTTACTGTGTTCTTCTTCTTCCCACCCTGTCTCTCTGCTCCAGCCTCTCTAAGCAAGCACAGTCAAATTACCTATTTTATATCTTTGCACAAACCATCCCTCCCTTCTGAGTCTTCTCAAACTCTGTCTTCTACAGCTAATTCAAACCCCAACCTTTTCTGTAAGACCTGTGCTGCATTGCCTCTGAGCCTTTTTCCACTCACAGATCCAACCCTGCTCCCTCCCTGCCTCTCCTAAAGTTCACCTCTGAACTTGATATCATGTTGGACAGCTCCATTCTCATATGTCAGTCATCCCCTCTTTCTCCTGTTCCTTCTTCAAAATCCTCATCTCCAATCCACCCCCACTTCCCTTCTGTTGCTTAAAAGACCTCATTTTTTTTTTCTTCTCATAGGAAAACATTCCTTTTTAGGAATGCTTAAGAAGAACTTGGACTTTAACTACTGGCCCACATTTGCCTTGGCTATGAAGGTCTTCAGCTATAAAAAGTGCCTGCAAGGGGTCTGAACTATCACAAAAATGTGTAATGCCCCTTCCTCCCTTTCTTTCATCTTTTAACCATTCACATTCTGCTCTTTGGCCACCCACCCTCAGCATTTATCATCCAACTAACCAGTCCTGGCACAAAGAGGTGCCCAGATGTGTCTTCTTAAGAAAACCAGCACAAACCACAGTGAAGGAACCAGTGTGCTCGTGGCATGTCAGAATCCCACATATCTGAGAATCTGTGACCATCCCTGTTTTTGTTTAGACAGTTTAAACTCCTGTGGTAGAACTTTTACTGACTCAAACAAAACAGACTCCAGCTTGGGAAGTACTAACACCTCTGAACAAAAAAACTACAGCTCTTCTGATTGAAAATTTAAAGTTTGCTCTCAGGAAAAAAAATGTCCATTTGGGATGACAGCTTTGCCAGGTCTATGGGCTTAACTGCTGCCTCATAAAGAAAAGGTATTTTCTTTCTTACAGGTGACCTCCCTCATGGAAACACCTTCTCTGACATATCATGGGAAGGTACATACCCAGTGCCACTCGTGCAGCAGAAGCATCATAATTGATCCAGAAGGAGACCCAGGACAGGATGGTGATGAGAATAGATGGCATGTAAGTCTGCAGGATGAAGTAACCAATGTTCCTCTTAATCCGAAAACTCAAGGACAGGCGCAGATACGAACCTGCCAACGAGAAATTAAAGGGAGACGTTTTTTGAGAGGAGGGCGAGGCTGCATTTATGGTAAGAGCTTAGGTTAGGAATCGAAATTTTATCTGGAAAATGTTCTCAAGAGGCAGGAGTAAAAATCTCTTTTCTTCTTCATTTGATTATGCAGACTCATCAGTTTTTGAAAGCGGTCTCTTCAGAATCTGCTCAGTTGTCTCAGAATATTAAGAAGAAAGAAACTACATAAGTTACATTATTATATCAGCCACCATGGGAGAATGGCTGTTATTATGGGACCAGCCAATTTGATAGAGACTTGCATGGGAGACTTTAACCCTATATTTGGGTGCCATGAGATGATTTTCCAATGTTTCATGTGCTACCTTTGCCTCCAAACAGCAATGAAGATCTGAATCATACTTTTCCCATGCTGTTCTAAAAATGGGTTATGGTCAGGCTGGGCAAATTCAGATGCAAATAGAGTGGTGTTAGTTAATCTGTAGGTCTCTTTTTTATTATTTTCAAGTTGTTGCAACTTCCTCCTAATCTTTTAGCAAACCTAATGAGGATAGTGAGGACAATAAGTACTTTTACAGTCCTTCCACTGGAGCAGGCTAATTTTGGCAGAGACTCTTTCATTGCTGTGAAACAAAGTCCAAGTCATTCCTCCTTCCCACCTCTGTCCCTTAGGCAACACAGCAGCCTGAAACATGGGTTTTAATCCTGGTTTAGCAGCTAAAGTAACAGGATAACAACAGATTTTAATGATCAAGGAGGCAGACTGGGAATAAGGAGGCATTGTTCTCTCACCACCCTGTGCCACTTTCGTACCTTGAACACAACATCCCGCCAGTCTTTTTTTTGAAGGTTTTACCTATTTAGACTGCAAACGTCTTCTGGAGGAATACTGCCTCTTGTAGTGGGTCTCTGGGTTGCCATTGCAATGGGACCCTGCTCTCAGCATGCCCCCGAGACACTGTTGGAACAACATCACCATCTGCCACCACTGATACCCTCGGGCTGTGTTTTCATGGCACTTCAAAAGTTGTCCTGTTTAACAGGTGTGAGGTTTGCTGTTTTGGCAGTGAACCCTACATCACAGCAAAGTGAAGGCAGCAACCAAAATCCAAACCCCTCCAGCCTGCCAGCTGGCAGTATCTGAATCGTCCCAGGTATTCTCACCAAATCTTTTTACTGCCCTGTGCAGATGGGTTTGCATAATTTCATAAGCCACTTGCTTTTCAATGGATATATTCTTCTTACTATTGCACCTACATTAGACCCAGGTGTACACCACATAAAAATTAGATAAAGGCTGAGAACCTTCTCAAGAGGTTCTGTTTTGAGCCCAGTTGATGTTCTGACTTAGAAAGGAGAACAACTGCAGCAAAGAAAATGATCCTGTAAGTCTTTGAAGAGGAGCAGCCAGAAAAAAACCAAAAAAACCAAAAAAAACAACCAAAAACCAGGAAAGTTGGCAGGCCCAGAAGATGCCTCTTTTCTAAAGGAACAGAAGCCTGGGTTGACTCACCAGTGGTGAAGACCACTTCCCTGCTGACCAGCCTCTGCTCGATGATGGTGAACTGGGGCAGCTCGAGCACCTCCATCCCCGTGACAGCAGAATCATTTCCTTGCCAGAAGAAGACAATGTCATCAACCGTGTAACCATCTGCAGGGAGGAGGAAGCACAGAGGGACAACTGAGCTGACAAGCTGGACCAGATGACACACCCCATTTTCACTAAGGTGATCTGGAAAAGGATCCGAAACAAAGTCCACACCATCAGACAGCAAGCCTAGACCCGCCCTCTCCTGTACTCCTCTTCTTCAGCTGAGCTTGGCAGTACAGTCCCCAGGAGACGTGGAAAATATTGGTCAGAACACCCACTTCTGGCTAGAATTCAGGAGAAAAAGGTGAGACGTGGCCCATCAAGCCTTGACTTGTACTACATAATCTCCATGCCTGACATGACAAGGATTTGAGCACCAGAAGCCTCTGTCAAATGCACCAAACACAGCATTCTGCTTTTTAAAACTGCCTGCTTTTACCAGGAGGGGGAGACCACACAATATAGACTGGTGGGGACTGGGTAAACAGGGCATTGCACTATTAAAAACTCCCAGAGACAGAAAGACCTACAACAGCAGCTGAAAAGAAGTTTGAAGATCAGAGCACCTTCCTCTTCCAAGTAATCTCAGTTGAAATTGGGATCCAAGAAGTGGACAGAGTCTCTGAGACTGGGGGCTGCTTTTACCAAGTACTGGCTGAGAAGGGCAGTAACGGGACAAGAGAGGAAGGGGAGTCAGGCTCATAACAAATATTCATCCCTTGCATTTCAGGGTAGTGGGTTTGTTGGCTCAGCCAAGGGTACAGCCTCTTACTTTAACCTCAAACTCTACATGCCAAACAGGGCTGCATGGGCTGGAAACAGTGAGAGACCCAAAGCCACAGTCTCAGGGGAAAGACCTCCCCAGATGCTCTGGACTCATGGCAAATGAGGCCAAGGGGATGAAACCATCCAGCTCCCCTCCCATCAGTGTGATGTTCACTGCCTTGTCTGTTGCCCTTGTGGGCAAGAATTCATCTCTACTTGAAAATTCACACCTCTCGTGGCAAGCTGGGTTTAGGAGCCCTGTGGCTGTTGCTGCACAGGGGGTGGCCTCTTATTCCCCGTGGAGTGCAGAGCTGCACGGGAGCACCTCTGGGTGCAGTGGGATATGCCCAGGCTGTGGTACAGCATGGTGCAAGGTTGCCTTGAGAGCCTGAGCCTCACCTGTGCCCACAGAGAGCTTTTATTCAGCGCCTGCACTGCAGCACAGCAGCCTGACTTATCCACACGCCCTCGCAGCACAGAGGCAGCTCCCTGGCAATGCCCAGCAAGGTTAACATCCACTAAGGAGGGCTGCCACCAAAACCAGCACCAGTGGATTAGTGGGATCAAGGGAATAAAGAGCCACTGAATATAACATGAAGGAGAAATTCTTCTCCCTCGCCTTGGGGACCAAGGGTTACCCCAGATCAGAGCTGAACCTTTGAGGATGGTCTCATTCTGCAGCTCCTGAGTGGACAAAGGGCTCAGCAACCTGGTCTGATCTCAGAGCTGACCCTGCCTTGAGCTGCAGGCTGGACTAGAGACATCCCGAGGTCTCTTCCCAAACTGAATTATTTGATGACTGTGCAGTCTCCAAGCCCACATCCTGTGCTCTCAGTCATTACCACGCTTATTCATGGGTGCTAAAAAAATAAAACCAATCTTCCAAATGCCATGCCACATCTGCTTCTGATGTAAATCAGCTAAGCCAGGGCTCCACCTCTTCTCCCAGCTGCTCCCACAGCAGTAAGTGCTAAAGCCCCCACACCCATGAGCCCACCCTCAGGTTTATCCTTTCATCTGCTCAGTACCCAAGCTCTGTGCACAGGAACTGGTGTTTGCATCTGGATGCAGCATCTCTCCCAGAGCACTCAGACCCAGGGTGGGAAGCAGCAAGAAACAGCTAAGTCCCCCACTCCTCCCCGTGGCTGATTCCAGCAGCTCCAACACTCTCACAGCTAAAAGCACTGCGTGCAATTTTACATTCGAATTCATCTGGCTCAGAATTCCAGGCTCTGATGGTTGCTCTGAATTTCTCCAGGAGGTTCCCAAGCCCTTTCCACCCAGCGCTCCCCCTCTGCAGAGGTGCACCCAGCCTGTAAACAATCCACCTCTCCACCTCCTTTGCAGTAAACAAACCAGACTGAGCTATTGAGGTTTCTCGCTGAAAAACATCCGCTCTGGCCCTTGAACCGCTTTTTAGCACCTTTCCTCAAACTCTTCCGATTTGCCAACTTCTTTCAAAATTCTGGAACCCAAATACAGACAGAGCCCCTTTCCCCCCTCTCACCAGCAACGAGGCCAGTGGATTCTCTGCTCTGACCCACGGCTCCCCTGGTTTATACAAGCCAGGTTCGCTCACTCCAGCCCTTTTTGCCAGAGCCTTGCCACGACCCCTCCCGCCGTGGTGCCCAGGGCTCCCAGCCCTCCAGCACCTCCCCTGGTTGGTGCCCACGAGGGTCCAAGCCCCTGGGGATGGCAGCCTGGCCCTGTGCTCCCACGCCCAGACCTCTGCATTCATCAGCACTCAAACACATTCCGGACGGATTCAAACTGGGAAGGATTCAAACGTGCAGCGAGCCAGCCCCGCACGCTGCCGTCCTCATCATCCACAAATTCAACAGCACTGACTTCAAATTTACTTCCTGAGCAGCAACGCAAATGTCAAATTACGGTAACTAATTTTAGGAGGTTTTGCAGTTTAACCAGCTCTGTTCCATTTATTTGCTGACCTGCTGGTATCGGGTACCAATTTTTTGTATTTTTATTTTTTATTACGGCGTTATGCAATGTGAAATCAAACGTGGTTTTTTTCGGGAAGCCATTTTTCAAAAGTGTTTCAAAAGGGAAAGGTTGTTCGGTCTAAAAATAAAGGCTTTGCTTTGATTTCTAGCTTTAAAAAGAAAACCAAATTTCCATTTTCCTTTTTAAAAGGTAAATGAACTTTCACAAAGACAAGTCGTTTCAATCTGAAATATCAAAAAGTATTGATATGACATCTTAAAATGTCAGATTAACAGCCTGTTTGCAGCCTGCCTCATCAGGTTTTTGTTGAATCCTGGTGCACAGATGGGCAGGGGTACAGGGGGTGAGGGCTATTTTTGGGGTGGATGGATGGGATCAACAGGCAGTGCCAGCACTGGCTTTTCTCCTGCAGGGAAGTGCCTCGAGCTGCTGTGGGGCAGGAGACCCCATCTGCCTGCTGCTGCTTCACAAACCCAGCAGCCCTGCACCACAAAAGGGCTATTTCTCTGAGGTTTGGGTTGGTTTTCTTTTTAATATACTTCAGGGTTTAATCCGGCCATAAGACCACCATTATTCCAGAGTTGTGTGGTCTTGGAAGCAAAGAAAATGGAGCCCTGCAGATTTCAAATGTGCAAGTAAAAGACAAAAGCTCTGAGGAAAGAAGCAACTGAATCTCTTCATCTCTGCCTGGATCTCAGGAATATTGTAAGGAATCGTAGCTTCAACTAACAAATTGGCTTGACATGACCCATTAAGAACAAAATCGCAACACGGGGAACTGTGGGTAATTCTCTGCCTTCTGTTTTCTTGGTTGTACTGTAAACCATTCTCAAAATGCTAAGGAGTGCCAGGAATGACATGACATGGCATTAGTGCCTCCAGCAGGACCTAATTTCCATCCCATTACCCGCCACGCCAAGCGCTGTGGTAGCAGCACATCCCGAGGCCCAGGCACGGGCAGGACGGGCACCTTCCCACTGTGGGTGCTGTGGGACCTCCTGGGTGGGAAAAGCAATTCCCTGAGAATCACCACTGAAGGTGCATCATCATTAACTGTGAGATCTGCTGCTCTGGACCACTCCTGGAGGGATGCTGCAGTGCATTTGTAGGAGGGAGAGCTGGACCTCCTCTGCCAGTGCAGTTGGGAGAGGATTTCCGTGGGAGTCAAGGGAAGATCCAGGCAGGGAGGGACTGTGGGAGGGCTCGGGTCCCACCTCCCACACAGAATAGAGCCAGGCTCGAGTGAGGACAGGTTCCCAGGGCTTCCTTAGGGCGAGTCACTCCCGAGAGTGATTTTAACGCCCAGCCTGCTGCTGGAGCTACGTTTTCCCAGGCATTTCCCCCACGGGGTCCCCTCAGGATAAAGTTTGGATGAGGGAGCCTGGTCCTGCCCCAGGGAACATCCCTCCAGGACGGGTGGCCCGTAAGGAGGCATCCCAAGAGCAGGAAGGCGTGGCTGGGGCGGGTGGCATCAGGTGGCACCGCGCGGGCAGGAGGCATACGCACAGCTCTCGATCTCCAGCGTGCAGTTCTGCTGGTCCAGGGGGTACCTCCGCAGGTCCATCATGCAGGCAGCCGTGGTGGTGATCCTGAAAGGAGAACAGAGAGAGGGGAAAAGAAAAAAAAATCAGTTGTGTCTGGGTTTTTTACTTACCACAAAAAAAAAAAAAAAAGGAGAAATGAAAGGCAGAAGCGAAAGTCAGGCAGCATTTGGGGCCGCTGTTTCCCTGGAAACCAGGGAGATCCGCGGTGGGAGGTGTGCAGGGCGGGGGGCTGGATGCGGCTCACCCCAGTGGCACACGGCACAAACCCCCCGTGACTCACGTCAGCGAGGCAGCGTCTCTATTAACCGGGTGGGGAGGGATTTGTGTTCCTCCTCTGTCTCTCCCCTGGGAGAGACAAAGAACCCGGGAGTAGGCAGAGCTATGGCTGGGGGGGGAAGAGGAGAGGCATGTCCGTATGTAAGAGGGAGACAGCAACGCGTGTCCGCGGAGCAGATGATGTATCGACTGGATCTCCCAGCAATGACCTGTGGAGAAGAATATCTGACCACATCATCACCCCTCTTCCTGCCCTAATTGCCCCAACGTCCCTAATTGCAGCCCCCTCACTGTCCCCATTTTGGCACTGCCCCACCCAAAGCCCGGACCCCGCTGGCAGAGCCCTCCTGCTCCTGTGGGCTCACGGCTCCGGTACCGGAGTCACTCGTGCGCAAACTGCGGGATCGAGATTCACTAAAGACACGGGGAGTGTGTGTGCAGCCCCCTGGAAAACAAGTGTGGGGGGAGAATGAGGGTGGGTGTTGGAGCATGGGGTGGGGGCAGAGGAGTGCAGTGGTGAGGGTCAGACAAGGCTGCGAGGAGGGTTTGTGTGTGTTGCATGTTGTACATGCAGGAGCATCGCTCTCCGGGATGGGGAATTTTGGGCTGGGATAGATAAGACACAAGGGCACGAAGCAGGGACAGAGCTAACTCACCAGCCTGACAACACCGCCCTGGAGCTGACAGGCTGCCCCTATTTCTCAAATATATTGCTCCCTCGCCCCTTAATGCAGTTTTCTTCCTGTGTGATATGTGTGTGCAGAGTGCTGAAGAGGGGGGAGAGATTGGTGCATTCTCCCCCTATTTTTTTCAATTAACCATCTGGAAGGCATTAATCAAGCTACACATTTTTTACTATGTAGGCATAACCAGTGAACTGTTAACGAGAAAGCTTCATCTTCTGAGCCCTGTGGCCTGGGAGAGAGAAAAGACAGGAAAAAAGAAAAACAAGAAAGCAGAGAGAATGAGATGGCGAACCAGTGAGAAAGAAGGGGGAAAAAATAGAAAAAAACCCATCAATGGTAGAAAAAGAGACCAGAAAGGGGGAGGGAATGGGTGAAGCTGGACAGAAAATTGGAAATGGGAAGGGGGGAGGAAGAAGGTGGGGGAACAAGCACCCATGGGAGAGGGCTGCCCCAGGGGGGGTATCGGGGCAGGGGCTGTGGCAGGGCAGGCTGGCAGCCCCGCAGAGCTGCTGGCTCTTTAAGAAATCTCGTGTGCTAAATTTATCTTCTCTGCTGTCTGTGAAGTCTGTTTGTAGGAGATGAAGCCTTGAGGAGAGCCTTTGCCACTGCCTGCCGTGCTATAAATAGAACCGAAGAGACGAAGGGAATTTATATATATCCTCACTGGGTCTAGATACAACACTGCAACTGCCCTCTCTCTGAGCAGGGGGCCCAGGCGAGCTCTTAACCCTTTTATCTGTAATGCAGTTGGGGTGGAGGAGAAAGCTCAGAGGGAGAGAAGGATAACAGGACAAAAGCCACTTAAAAATTGCCACCACAGCTTTGGGACTGCATGCAGTGGTTTTACAGCCTCCCAGCTTGGCACCTCCAGGAGGGCAGCTGGAAACACAATGCCTCTCCCACCCTAATGCTCCTGGACTGGGGTAACAGGGCACAGGAGACCACGGGGGGGAGAGGGGTGGGAAGCAGATCCAAAGCACACCCAGGGGGAGCTGCAACCTTGCCAGGAAAGCCCAAGGTGGGAGGTGCAGAGTCCATCCTGGCCGGGCACTGAGACCAAGGAGTCATGCACGGGGATGACTCATCCCCCGATGCCGCACACAGCCCTCACTATATATATTATACTGCACCCCTGGGAAATGGCAGCTACAAATGCGTTTTCCCGTTTTCCCTAAAGTGCGAGATGCAAAAAAAACCCGTATTTAAATGAAAATTTTCCACCCCATTTGTGGACCCCGTGGGCTAAAAAACCTTTCCACGGCGCCCATCCCAAAATTGCAGCCTGGCTGGCTGAGCTGGCCGCACAAAGGACATCCAGGGTTCCGCCTTTTGTGCTTGGAGAAGGACCCTCTCGCCAGGATTCGCTTATCACCTGCAGTGCTGGTTGGAGATGCAGAGCGTGACACAGTGAGATATGGCCACCACACTCCATGCACCAAACCCTGCTCGCAGCAACAGCCGGCATAAATCCAGAGCCACTCCAGTGATTTTTGCAAGATCACACCAATTTGGATCAGCAGAGATTTACAGCAGGGCAGAATTTATCCCTGTTGATTCGAAAAGAAGAGAGCCACGGGACAGGTAGGACAGAAAGGAGAAAGACAAGATTAAGAGGACGTCTGTCCTCAAAAGCTGGATAATTTCCTTTTCCTTCTGATTAAAGGGTTGGTTTATCCACACCACATAGCTCAGCACCCTCCAGAGGTACCCCAGTGAGATGCAGGTCACAAACTCCTGGTGATCTGCCCAGGTAACGCGGCTTGGGCAGGTGAACATTGGAACCCTGTCAGGTTTTGCTGTGATTTTGAAGCAGAGGTAGCACAGCTCTCTGCAGCTCCTCCAGAGCATTTCAGCTGCAGTGCCTGGCAAGCCCAGGAACACCAGCAGCACAGGAGCACCTGGATGTGAGGGTCCTGAAGTGTAACAAGATTCAAGAGGCACCAGGTCCAGCTCAGATCCTGTCTCTGGGCTTCCTAGAGCCTGATAAATCAGCCCAAACTTGCTTTATCACTTAGGATAAAGCAAGTGATATCCCAGAGGGGATGGGGGTGTTTCAGTTTTTAGACTTCAGATCTTAAAATGCATCCTGGACACCAGCTTCCCTTTGATATACCCTGCTCCCAGTCCATGGGTGTCCCACAGCATCCATCATAGCTTTTCATAGCACCTGCCACGGTTGGTGCAATGCCCACCTGCAGCCTCTGAGGCTGACTCACCATTCACCTGCTCCTAGAGAGGCCAACAAGAGCTTTCTCAAGCTCCTTTGGTGGCTGTCTACTATGGGCAGGTGGGACTCAAGAAGGGATGAAGAGGCTTCATGCACCTCTGGCAGTCAGAGGGGGATGTAAGCAAAACTCAGTCACCCCAGTGACCTTTTGGGGTCACAACATGTGCCATCTCTGGCTCAGAAGGCCACAGGACCAACCTTTGCCTCATGCTTTGATGGGTATAACTGTATCACCTTGATATGCTCTGAGCTGCTGGCTGAAGAGATGTGTTTGCTCATGGAAGACTGCATGGGGAGGACTGGATGGAGAGATGGATGGGGGGGATCCTGTCTCAACAGGGTTAACAGGCAATCAAAATAGAAGGAAAGTAAGAGGTGGAAAAATGAGGAGAGGATCAAAGAGTGATGAGAGCATGAACATTGATGGGAGAGGCAGGAGGGGACCTGAGAGACAGGAGAGCAGATAGTGCAGGACAGGCCACCAGGGTGAGGGAACAGAGGAGAAGGATCAGGGAATGCAAGGAGTAAACCAGCCTGGGGAGGAAAAGCTGGAGAAGAACGAGAGGTTAAAAGACAGAAAGCAGAGGAGCGGATACTCACTCTGTGAGAAGGGAGATGAGGAGACAGAGAGCAAACCATCACCCTGTAAACAGCTCTAGACAGAGGCACTGCCTCCAGAAGACACAACCACAGTGAAAGGGAGCGGGGACCAGAGGGAACGCCAGGGAAGGATGCCACCTTCCCCCTGGCGTTAGCATGAGGCGCTGGCGCCCGGCCAGGCTGCATCTTCTCCCTCCCCCTCCTCCTCTCCCGCTTCTCTGCCCACCTCCCTCCCCGTTTAAATTCAGAAATTTGTGTGGTGTGAAATTTCCTCTGCTTTGACGGCGATTCACAGAGACACTGCCCGTGGAGGGGAGAGCCTGCGCCGGGCACGGGGAGCTCGCTGAGGCATCCACATCCACCCCCTTCCAGCCACTGAGCCCGGCCACCACCCCCCCCTCCAGCTCCAGCTCCCCTTCCCTCCCTCAGTCTCTGCCCACCCCACAGGCCTCCGGCTCAGCCCCTCCACAACCTTTACAGCTCCTTCCCCACATTCATCCCCTCGCCCTAATTGTTCCTCCTGAGGTCTGTAGGCAGTCGTGCTATCAAGTAGCCCAGTCCTCGCTGCCCTGCTGCCCCACTGCACAGCTGGCTGGCAAACAGTTCATCTGGGGGGAGAACGTGATGTGGAGAAACCACTGTACATCTCAAAAAAAAAAAGAAAAAATAAAAAGGGGACATGTATGTGATGTTGAGCAGCTCTGGCAGGCTGTGGGCTGATGGAGATCCCCTCCTCTGCCAGCATGGAGTGGATCAAACAGAAGCCAAAGCAACACCTCACTCTGGAGAGTGCCCTTCACCCCCAGGAGAGGTAGAGACCAACTCTATGAAAACTGCCACGGAGCTCCAAGTCACACAGGGCTAGTTCTGGATCTCTGTTACAACAAGAAAAGCTGTGCCCACTTGAAGCTTGTGTGGACAAAGCAGAGAGTGGCACAGAGAGGGTGATGCAGCCTCGACTGCTGCCCCTCTGCCTGCTCTGCTCCCTGAGCCCGGCAGCAGCACAGCCCCACCACAGCTGCAGCTCAAAAGGCACTGCTCAAGTTCCTGCAAACCATCAGCCCTCCACAAATATTTCAGTTCCCTGACACGAACACCACCAGCCATTTCATTCCCTCTCTGATCCTCCCCATCACTGTTTATTTATTAATGGCTTCTTCTGTCTTATTTAGAATGATTATATAAGTTCACAGACATAGAGCAGCTTTGAGCTCCAACCTGCCATTAAAACCTGATGTGGCCAAATGCCTTCTTTCCATCTCCTTCTTATCCCATTGCTTGTTACCTTCAAGGGAGCTGCCCATTCAGCTCCTGCCCCAGTCAGATCTCCCTTTACCAAACTTCAGCTCTGAAGGCCCTCAGCCACCCATTCATTCTCCAGATCATCTCCAGTATGTTGGGAGAACCAAACTCACCAGCCACAAGTGTAAGGGGTAAAAAATTACTTCCCCAAAATATGTTCTGTTTTAAAAGGAGCAAGTCCAGACTCTCTAAGGAGGACTGTATTGAAAAGAGGGGAAGATTATTATTACCTTTGAGACATGCCTAAAACAAAGGTGGTCCCTTAAGCTCATCCTCACAAAATAAACCACTGCACTGTCTGTATCATAACTTCATCTATACCAGCAAACTAAACATGCCTGGCACTGTTTTCTGAGGCCAATGTCAACTGGTATGGAATGATCTTTGTCTACATTTAAATTCTTACCCCACAGAAAAAGGGTTTGGTTACAGGCAGAAAGCCTGTTGAGAATGGTCACCAGCCTCTGCTGTGCTCCAGCTGGGAAATACCCGACAGAATGTTTATAGACAAAGAGCAAATCCAGGAAACAAACTGACTATGTGGGACACTGAGGTTCAGTGTCCAGGAATATTCCCTGATACCTTCGGCTTCAAAAGGATGCTGACCAAAATTCAGTATGGATGAGAACAGGAGCAGAGTGCAAATCCCCCCACCACTGCCTTTCTAAATCAAGGGGAAACACAGCCAAGAGTCACTTTACCCTATGTTACAGTCATGGATTAAGTGCCATTATGCAGGGACTAACACAAACACTCTCACAGCAAAAGATAAACATTTAAGTTGCTATTTGCAACTTTCTGGATTTCAGATCTCCTGAGAAGCTAAAGATGCTCCTGTCCCCTCGGGATACAGACTCCCAAAGCTCTCACCAGTTTGCAGCAATAAGGAGAAGGGATGGAAGCAGCTCAGGTTTCACAGGACTTAGGCAGGCTTGCCCCATGGGGCAAGTGAGACTCCCAGGGGAATTCTGGTGATTAAGAGGTAGAAAGAGAGGCACAATTACTGTTTTGCTAAACATGGGAATAAAAGCAAAACTGAATTCTTATTCTCTACTCTACATTCTCAAAGTCAGCCATAAAAACGTGCTGGCAAATGTCACCTTCTGCCTGGCAGTAAGCACAAACTTTGAAGGGCCTGGAGGGATTTATAAGTCTGGTGAATTTTGCCATTCTTTTAACACAGTCTGATCTTTGCAAACTCCTGGAGGTCATGACTGAACCAAGAGCAAGGCAAGGATATGGAATATTTTCCCCTTGTGTCTGTTTGCCTAAAACTGACTCCATAAACCTTGGCACAATCCTGCTAAGGTCACTGTTTCCAAAAGCACCTGTGCTTGCATAGACATCCTTTGATAAATAACAGTGTGCACTGCACTTAGATGGAAGAGGAAAAAAAAGCTTTTTCTAAACTAGTACTCAGGGTACCAGCCATCTAAATCAACCATTTTTCCACCCTGAGAGAGTACAAAGCAGAGTTGCCTTGACTGCAAGGTTTTGTTTTTCTGCCCCTTTATTCTATCCCAAATGCACTGTGTGTCTGGCCAGTCACCAAGTGGACTGGGAGACGAGAAAGTCCCAGGTGGAACACCTTTAAAAAGAGTCATTTGTTATGGTTGTTTCAGATACCAGTGACCTGCACTTAGAGATATCTCCCTTCTGCAGCATCAGGCTGGGCTAAGCTGCATTAATAAGACAGCAACCCAAAACTTAAACCTGTGGGACGTGGCAAAGAATAGGCAAAGTCCAGGGATGGGCTTAGAGGGGTGGCTGGGATAGGACAAGCAGGAAGACTAAGAGGTCCTGCCAGGGTGAGCTGGGGGTTCAGAGCCAGCTGTGACACTGATCTGTCAGGAGACAGTGGATACTCCTTTGAGGTGGTGAAACCTTAAAACACTCACTCACCACATCCTTGACCTCTATCTGTGCTAACAAACAAGTCAGACTTATAGGAGATGTAGCACAGGCAGCAATTCAGCCAGACCCTGGTGGTGCTTGCCTTTGTTCTTGCAACATTAAGGAAAGAGAAGCAGCTCTGGTTTGCTGCTTTGCCCTGTTTGAGTGACCTCCAGCTTCTTCCACAGCTTCCAAGATTATTCAGAAGTTCCATATTATTAAACTTTCTTCCACTGTTTCCTGTTAAATCCCCAATCCCGATTCTAGGAGGCAAAAATAAGAGGAGGATCTTTCCTCAGCCTCAGCTGGGGAGCTGAGCTGGTAATTAAATCCTCATTTCCTCTCACCCACCTAACAAACTCTTCTCCAACCTCCACATCTTTGTGCTAAGGAGCTGAGCCAAGGCAGAGCTCTGTGGTGAGAGCAGGACAAGGTTGCAGAACTAGCTCCAAGGGGGTGGATGGATGGATATAAGTCCGACTCTTTGCACCCAAGCTGCCAAGGGAGAGATTTCTGTTGCCTTTGGCAAACCTGGGGAGGGAGCAGGGAGAGCTCCTAGAGACAGGGCAGAGCCTGATTCATCTCTCACATTTCCAGAGAAACCTCTCTCAGGGAGGGAAAGGGAAGTAAAAAAAAAGAGGATTTATTCCCTTCTGGCCTGTGAGATGGGAAAAGAAAATTGCTCAGTAGTCTCAGTACAGAAAAAAAATCCTCAGTCTTAAAAACTCCTCCATCTAACCCATCAGGCCACCTTGTCTGCAGAAAATCACATAACACCCATGGAGAAAATGAGGACATGGCTGAAAACAGCTGGTTTCAAGTGAGACAGGAGCAGGAGAAACCTTTCTATAGACTGGAGAGCTAAATAACCCCAGGGTGGAATCTGGGGAGGGTAATGCTGACAGGGCTGGGTCCTGGTCAAGCAGCAGGTTGGAGATGGGGGCTATGAAGGAGCCCCCAAAGATGAGCTCCAGCAGAACCCTAGCCATGGGGAGCAGGCAGGGCAGCCCTGGAGGCTCTGACAGTGTGGGTGCAATGCTTGTCACAGGCCTGTCAACCTGCCCTGCCTCCCTGGGCAAGGTGAGCCAGAGGTGGTGCCCAGGAACGAGGTCTGGTCCACAAGTGGGTCAGCAGTAACTGGCTGCAATCAGAGACATCCCCCAGGAGCAGCTGACTGATGAGAACTCACCAAGAGAAGCAGAACTGAAGCCCAGCCCAAGCAGACACAGCCAGCTCCTCTCAGTTTCAAACTGCAAACCTGGAGCTGTTTGAAGCGTGACCGTTCTCTCCCCCTTGCTTTAAGCACTGAACAGGTACTTACACTGATGAGGACAGCAGGGCTCTGCCTCCCCAGGCTCCCCACATGCCTTGGCACCTCTGCGTGCTCCCACACTGACTCATCTCCAAAACACACCTCGCTGCATCATCAGGGACAGGGATACAACAACTGACAACACACATGCACACGTTTCCCACCAGCACTCCCACCTTCGCAGGAGGAGATCCCTCCTTCTCCCTGCACAGGATTCAGTCTCCATCATCAAATTCCTCTGCAGTTTTCCAGTTGCTCAGTTTACACTGCCTGGGCTCCTCGCCAGCCAGGCATCACATCTCGTTTGCTGTCCACCCTGCTCTGTGCCTGCTTCCCACCATCCCAGTTCCCCCTCGAGCTCAGGGATGCAGCCCGGGCTCCTCAAATCACCTGTTTTGCTGAAATCCAGTTTTGTCCCTAATTAGAACGAAATCAAATAGCTTCGAGATTTCCCTGAAGGGTTTTCAAAGCCGGTTTCAAATACGATTTCCAATTACCACCCGAGAATTTCAGCATTGTTACAGTTGTTTCTATTTTTAGGTCTCTGAAAACAGACAGCAAAATACTGGTGACATCAGCACTTGACCAGTGTCAACTTGTTTCACTACCAAATGGATGCTACATGGTCTGGAAAAGGAAATAAAAATCTCAGACTGTAATGTATAGCTTGTATGTGTGACAGTGTAAAGCTTATTGAATATTGTGGCAGGGGTGGACTAGACAGTCTCTGGAGGTCCAGAGAAAGCCTTGGCAATTCTTCATCTTAGACATCAGTGCTGGTTCCAAAGCAGCTTGAAATAGTGAGGGAAATATTGACATAAGTGAAACATTTTCTACATAAAACCAGGGGTGAAGCATGGACATTCTCTGAAATGTTTTTTCTTAAGTGAAAAATTTGCTTAAAATTTGATGAAACCAATGCAATTTCTGACCAAAAAAAAAAAAAAGCCCCTAGGAGGAAAAATATATTAAATTCAGCCAGTGCTATCCAGCTTTTCCTCACTATTTTATCCACCTCCCTCCAATACCCAGTAGCTGACTGCTTTATCTTTGTGGGTAGCACCTTTAAGCCTCCCTTTATACTGCAGAATTTCCACAGCATTTTAGCACTTCCCTGTTTCATGCCACAGCTCTCCTGTGCTTCACTTTGCATTCCCATGAGGTGTTCACGGGCCAGGTGAGTTCAGGCACCTTCATGCCAGGTTACACCTCCTGCATCCTCCCATGCCACTGGGTGTTCACAGAGGTAACAGTGCCCTCTGGGCTCAATCTGGGCTCCAGGCCCCTCCTTGGCCCTGTGGGATTTGTGCCATCTGCCAGCCCGTTGGGGAAGGGGGTAGGGAACACCAGCCCTGCAGCATCCCGGCATCATCCCTGCTCAGGCATTCCTTTTGTTGGAGACCTGGCAACCAGCTTTTAATCTGAGCCCAGTGGAATTTAATTTTGGAGTAAGCTTTTGTATTGAGTGCTTTCCTGAGATGCAGCTACATCACATCTGCTGCACTCCCTTCAGCCCTTAATTTGCTAATTCTACCCAAACCAAGAACATGCTTTTCTGACACCCAGTTTTCACAGTGGGTCAAAGGGCTTCATTTACTAGTGCAAACAAGTTATCTGGAGCCTGATCTTGTTCTCCCTGAAGTCAGAAACAAAACACCCGTTGACTTGGGTGCGAGCTGAGCTGGACCCTGGGGTCTGATCCAGGGCTGGAGCCCGATCCTGCCGGTCCATGGAGCACTTGCTGAAGGCAGGGGCCTGCCAGGGTGCCATCCTCCCTGGTCTCTGACATCAGAGACTGCTGGAAAGAAAAATGACTGTGTTGTGCCACAAATAGCATGATTGAGTCACTTTGCTACAGGATCAGCTCAAAGGAGGGGGAAGTGGCTGGCGAGAAGGTAGCAGGAGAAGGAGCGGAGATGTGGGATCCTGCTCAGGGAAAAACAAACAGGCAAACAACAGAAAAGAAACAGGGATTTCCCCCTTTGGCCTTCTTCCATCAGGGCAACTCCATTTTATAAATTCTACCTCAAAATTCAAGACAAGAGCAGGCTTCAAAACACAGGGTGGACCTGCAGCTCCCTTCCTGTTTGGAGGACAAGCCTGGGGGCATATTTACAAAGATGAAGGGAACACAGGTGAATATTCAGTGACTGTTTGCTTCCTTGCTTACATCTGCTCTGCACAAGGCTGTGTATTTTGGAATGGGATCACAGTTATTTGCACCCAGAAAACTGGACCTAGTACTTCTGTTTTCAGCAAAATTGCAGGTGCAGGAGTCGGTACAGAAAGCAGCCCTAAAGAAACCATTGTCCACACCATTATGAACAAAGCTAGAGGGACTTCAAGCATTCAGGGCACCTGGGTTGTCCCCCAGTACTTTCAGACCCTGACCTGAGGTGCAGTTTGGGAACAGGAACTGCAGCTGCTCAGAGCTTCATTTTCACAACTGCCATTTTCTCCAGGGGCAAAAGAGCAGCTTCCAGGAAAACCAGCCAAAAGTTAAACCAACACAGGCAGCTCTTACTCTGGCCCTGGAAATAACGGGCAAACAGCTGTGATTTCCTTTCTTTTGGCCTGGATGCAATTTTCCCCATCTCAGCCTTTTACACAGGTCATTTGAGGGAGCTGAGCTCCCTCCCCTGCACTTCTGGGCCCTGTGGGAGGGGAGGGGAAGGGACAGGACAGTGCTCCAGGTGCTTGCACAGTGTCCCAGCCCCAGCCAGCTCGAGTGCAACCTCTCCAAGGACTTCCAGTGCCTGTCACCTGTGCTGCTGGGTTCACACCACTCATTATGTGAGCTGACTACACGGCAGCTGATAAAAATACACCAGCACTACTTCTTCTTCTTCTTTTGCTGTGCAGGTGTGTGCAAAGATTTCCCACCAGCCTGGGGGAGGCAGCTCTGCACCCAGGTGGGCTGGCTCAGCAGCAAAGAGCTCAGCAGCACTCTTTGCCCCCTCCTTCCCACCAGGCTGAGTTTATACTCCTACCTGCCCTTACTCGCACATCTCCCTGCCCAGTCTTCACTCCTGTCTTTGTACAAGGTGGAAATTTGGGGCAGTGAGCTGTGGGAAGGCTGCAGCCTTTCCAGTGGGTCAGTAAACCTGGCTCAGGGCTCCCTGGCAGTATCAGCCAGACAACATCACCAGCCTAAGGCAGAGAGATAAATGTACCTGTCCCAGGAAGGGAGAGGCACCACAAGGTCAGAGTCACAAAGCTGGGCTTGTTGCACCTTTTGCTGTCTCTGGGGGCCTGGAGCAAGAAGCATCCACTAACTGGAAGAGAAAAACAGTGCAGACATGAGCCCATGTACCACAGGCTGTCCCTCAGCACCAGCAGTCACTTCTGCTCTTTTGGCTTCCCAGGGCTCTGCTACAGGGAGAGCACAGGGCATGACCACCTTGCTGCCCTGGCAGGTTGAGGTCCTGGGCACCCTCCTGCTTTGCCATGCCCACACCCAGCCCTACCCTCCCCAGAACAGCCCAGCTACTTAAAGAGGAGGAAGACAATCACACAAGTCAGACTTTGCCACAAAACATGAAGCAGCAGAGGAGCTGACACTGTAAATGGGAAGGGGTGGGTGTACTCTCTTGGAAGGAGAAAGGTCCTTCCTCCCCCTTTTGCTGCAGCGGGACATAAGCCCAGAGCTATCACAAACATTTGTAGTTGTGGAGGCAGGTTGAAAGAGCCAGCTGTGAATTTGAGTAGCTGAAAAAGGGGTAAAAACCCCCAAAAGCAAAAAACAAACTACCACAACCAAACCAAACCAACAGCAAAAAAACCCAGACCCCAAACCAAAAAAATATTAGGAGAAAAGCAGACAAATACAGGGCTGGGAAAATCATTACCAGGGTTTCACTACAGCATTCCACAGTCGCAAATTCCCTTTTTAATCCTCTGCTACCTCCATTTAACTTTCTTACCTACTCTGGTTCCTTTACATAGCCAGATAACAGCCCAAACTTTGCTCCCTCCACCACACACAATCACAGCAATTTCAAAGGCTTTGGACTTGCTTATGTCAATTTATTCCAGACACTATAAAAAGCCTTCTCACTGAAGACCATTACTATTAGACACCAACTTTCAAGCCTCAATTTTAAGACTTGCTCTAGTAAACACACATTGTTTTTAACCATACAAAAACCTGTCTTTTA
>NW_016690253.1:2914067-3244069 GCF_001604755.1 Lepidothrix coronata | reverse complement strand
CCAACTCAAAAATTACTCAAGTGATTTGACTCAAACGCTCCAGAAACTCGGCCTTAGATACAAAAGTAAGAAAGGCTCATCTCCATAGGCCAAATCCTCAGAAAATCACAAGCATCTGAAAAAGAGTGTTTCAAATGGCAGTGTTATGAAACATGAGTGACAGTGACCTGAAACGCCCAGAGCAGACTATTCCCATCTCCAGCATCCATCCCTGGCACCACAGGAAATGCTGGAGGCTCGAAGGAAACCACCATTTCCAGCTTGGAGAAAGAACAGGTAACACAGAACTTTACAACACCTGAGTATCTTTTAGGCTTTTGGGTCCTTGCCTTACCAGACTATCTTTGGAAATGGGGGAAGTTTAGACGAGGTGCCCTTTTGGACAGCAACCAACAGAGACTCCCCTTGGACTCACCTCAGGCCGTACAGGACAGTCCCGTCGGGATGGAGGCGAATCATGCGGTTCTTCACTGTCACCCCGTGCAGAAAGGACTTCTTGTCATTCAGGAAGTAGGTGTCAGGCAGCCACAGCTGGTCAGCCACCCGGTTGTCCAGGGTCAGGTTGAGAGGAAGGTCGTTGTACGCCAGGCGTTTGTCCCGCCAGCTCTGCTGGAAGTACATGGTGATGGTGTAGTCCTGGGAGGGAAACATGAAAACATCACCCTGTGCCACTGTCACCCCACCCCTTCACTGCTGTGTTTGTGTTCACACCTCCACAGGGTCTTTATTTTTGGAGGGGGTGTGTGCTGTGTTTGGTTCTGGGAAAACAGGAGCAAGCCTGAGCTCTGTAGGGGACAAAACGGCACTCCATGACTCCAGTCCAGCAGAACTGCATCCCACTCATGTCGTCCCAGCCTACTGAGAGCTCGTCTGCATAACCAGCAGTCATTTGGAGTGTGCACTAAAGGATGGCAACCAACAGCTACACAGCACCAAAGGCTTCAAGGGTTCATCTCCCAGTGAAGTCCCACAAAGGTGTCTGGACCCCGGGCAGTTGTGCCCAGCCACTGCTCGTTACCACACAGTTGGGAAAAGCCAATTCTGCTACCAGCAGAAGCTCAGGAGATTCCAAAGGGCACATGCAGAATCTTTCCTCGAGGCCAAAGTTTCAAAGTCAACTCAGGCCAGCCGTGACAAGCTATTAGCACTTGCCTTGTTACACGAGCTAAGCTGGGAATTCATTGTGATTCTCAGGAAGGGACATATGTGGAGGAAATCTGTTGTCAGTGGAGCATGATCCACTGGTAAAGGGGCAGTTCCCTGAAAAATTTCCCATAAATTTGGACATCAGAAGGAATTTCTTCATGGAGAGGTTTACTAAACAATGGAGAGGGCTGCCCAGAGAGGTGGTGGAGTCCCCATCCCTGGAGGTATTCAAGAAACAACTGGACATGGCACTAAGTTCTAGCTGACAAGGCAGTGATTGGTCAAAGGTTGGACTCCACGATCTTGGAGGTCTTTTCCAACCCAAGTGATACTATAACTCCTGAACCACGCCCAGCTAGCACAATGCCACACATCTGCTCCTCTCCTGCTCAACAGCAACAAGCTGGCACTTAAAATTGTTCCTAAGACAAGAGTTTTATAGAGGGCACGGGTTTGCTGCTCTGGAGCCCACAGCTGGAGTTCTGCAGGAACCATACTTGTGGCTGCACAGTAACAGCACTTCCAGGGGAAATCCAGAGGCCTCGGATCAGCTTGTTCAGAGGCACAGTATGGTGCCACATGCTAGAAGAAAAATTACTTATTCCCAGGTAAACAAGTAGTACAGGAAGCAGTCTTGTACACAGTAATGCCAGGAAACACTCTCACAACAGCTCTTAAACAGGCTAGGAGCCAAGATTTTTGGGGTAAACCAGATAGCATTAAAATAACAGGATGCCAATTAGGAAGTGGGCACAAGTCTTGTTGACAGTGACCTTACAGAAACCAGTGACTATTTCCCAAGTCCTAAAATAAAAAGTGTTTTTGCAAAGGCATGCAAATGATCTAGAACAGGTGGGATCAGATGGTCTCTTCCAAAGCAGATACCTGCAGTGCTACAGGAATCCTCTTGACCACATGGATTTGCATGACAAGCATTTCAACTCTGCAAATTCCAGCTCTGTGCAAAAGGCTGATGAGGAACTTGCTCATGCACCAACATCTGGGCTGAGCACTGAGGCATCCTGCCTGCCTGTCTCCTCCCACTGACTTCACTCAAAGCCAGGTTTGATTAACACCTCTGAAAACAAGCTCAAAGAACCCCACATTATGGGTAATGCCAGCTTTTGGGTATCTAACTATGATTCAGAAATTGAGACCCACATGCATATCTGAAAGGTCACAGAGTAACTCTGTGGAGTACACCAGATACAGAAGCTATAGCTGTCACCTTCTGTGTTATCTTGAAAAGAACAAAAACACACTGACAGCTTTCTGGCCAAGGAACTGTTTTGCTTTGCTTTTTAAAGGACTGTAAACTCCTGCCTCAGAAGCCTCACAGTCCATCTCTCAGGGGCACAAACATTTTTGTTTTGGTCAAGACCTTGCAAAGGAAAATGTTGTGCCCAGAATCCCTTCCAGGGTATTTGGACCTGCATTGCAGTGAGAGCACAGAGGAGCAGAGCACCCGAGTTCCTGGAGCCATTTACCCTCCTTGGTAACAGACTCATCCCCTGCCTGTGGGAAACTTGGCTACAGAGGGGTCATTCCCATTCTCCCCCTTTGAGAACCCCACCCGCACACCCTGGCAAGCTGCTTCACTGACCTGCATTTTCCTGATCCTTGACAGAGCCCTGCAACACCTCACCCCTAACCAGGCCACCCCGCTGTCCCTGCAGGCTCCTGCCAGCCTTCAAGCAGCAGCAGACAAGAGGTGTCACTGATCTGCAGAAGGCAGAAAGGGCAAGCTGCTCACAAAGTGAACAACACACCTTCTAAACACATCTTCTGCACTCCCAGGATTGATGGGAACAGACCCAGAGGGGTGCAGAAATAAAAGCCTACGCCCCAGCCATCAGGCTGATGAGGTTCTCCAGGTACAGAGACCTTCCTGGGGAAGAAAAGCCAGCCCAGCCCAGGCCTGAGCTCTGTTCTCAAACCTTCCTGGGTTTCTTTGGGCAGCGTCTTGGAAGCCTGGAGCACTTGATAATCATGGTTCCTGTAGTGCCTGAGATTTCCCTCAGCCTCTATCTCTGCTGATTCCTGCATTCCATTTGTTTTCCTGCTCTCCCTACTCCATCCCATCGTTGAACAGTCAGCTTCCAAATGAGCATTTCCTCTCTCCCTGCTGGCCCAGTGATGGCCAGATCCCTTGGTTTGTCCCAGACGCCTGGTACCCAGTAGCTCACAAGCTGCACAGCTCCAACACTGCCTCCAGCCCTTTTATTCACCACAGCATCCCTGTGCTGCCCTCCCTGCCTGGCAAGGCAGAGCCCATGGCCCAGCTGTGTGTGGGATGGCACTCAGCACCACAGCTCCCCTTCAGCCCCTCACGGAGCTCAGATGGCACCTGAGCCTGCTGGAAAAGCTGCTGGGAAGCTGCTCAGCACAGCCATCCCTGTGGGACCCCTCTCCACAAGCCCCTGCTCAGTCTGCTCTGCTGAGCAGCTCTGTGCAAGCTGCCAGTCCCAGCCCCCTCCCCATCCCCTGGCTTTGCAAAGGCTTTGCTCTCCCTCTCTCCCCTCCTTCTCGCTGGCAGAGGCACACCAGGCAGGGGTGAGGGCAACATGTGGAGCTGGTAGACACTCCTTCTGCAGAGGTGCCTCCCTGTGAGCAGGGGGGACAGTTCACTCAGAGGGCCACAGAAGCACTGGAAAAGGAAGAGGAGCTCACCCAGGAGGCTCACATGTTGGAATGCCAGTGCATCCCACCAGCTGCTGAGGACAGGGCTAGAATCCATCTCTAGGCAAGAGGATACTGGTAATTACAGCCCTCCCTGGAACTCAGCAGAGATCCCAAACCAAAGATGATGCACATTGTGAAAGGCTGAAACGTTGACACGACAGGGGCATGAATGGAGGAAGGTATTTCCTTCAGAACCCCAGAGGCAACAAATTCAGTCAAGCATGCCCAGGGATTCCCTAGGTTCTCAGAGGACAGGGTAGATAAGGGAACAGCAGCAGAGACACAGCAAGAAGGGAAATAAGCTGGTGGTATTAGTGGGAATTCAAGAATGAATTTCCACTGGCTCATACTCCAGACACCTTTAACATCTACCATGTAAGCTCCTCCTCCTCCATCTCTGAGCCCCTTTGGAGTGAAATGCTCACCTATCCTTAGAAAACTAACCTGGACTTGTCCTGGACCCTTCCCCACCTGTGTTGGGTCTGTGCAGTTCCAGGGCAGACACGAACCCACTGTCACAGGAGAACAAAGCTGCCTCTTGGAGGAGAAGTGTCCTGGGTGAAGATGCCAGATCTGAGCCTAACGGGAACAAATCCACTTGTGCAGAGGAAGACAAAGTTTAAGGAGGCCAAGGCAGTGAGAGGACATATGAATCCAGGAAAGGGGATTAACAGAGGAGAGGAGTCACTTCTGGCGTGGTGAGCACAGGTTGGCTGCCCCTGGAGCAGTAACAGATTGGAGGGCAGGAGACAGCAGATACTGTTTGAAGCCACCACAGCCCAGGTGGGGACAGGGCCAGACCACCAAGGGGCACAACACTTGAGGGAGTCAGTTCAGGGTGGGAACCTGAACTTTCTGATCCACAGATCAAAGAACAGCAAGAGATAGAGCAGGACCAGTTAAGGCACCACAGTAACAGGACAGCCTTCTGCAGGCAGCAGCTTCAGTCTGTAACTAGAAAGCCACCCAAGGGATTCCTCCTGTGCCCACAGTGACACCCTGTCAGAGCCCTGGGGCTCGGGGCTGCCCTTTGGGGGAGAGCACCACGTGTGCCTTTGTGCTCACTGCAGGGAGATGAGGGTACAAAACAAAGGAGCTCCCCTTCCTCAGAGAGAAATTACCTTCTCCTGCAGGCTTGTGTCAGCATGCAGAACACAAACATGGTGTGTGTCCCAAGTGCTGCTCTTAAAAATGTGTCTGTGCTGATTTTGGAGACACAGTTGTACTGTGGCAGACCAAAAGTTTTTCTACATTAGTATCCTGTCTCCAGCAACAGTAGAGAGAACATCAGGGAAGAATATAAACAAAACAGTCTTTGTTGTGATATTCAATTCTCCAGCTCTTTGAGACTTAAGGATCTCCCCAGGCAGAGCTGGTACCTTCTTAATTGAAGATATTCAGCTTCTCTTATGAGTTTGTCTTATTTTTCAGCCTTTGGCATCTTCAATCTTGTGGTAGTGAGTTCCACAGTTTAGTTCTTCACTATATTTACATCACTTTAAACCAGGTACAGATCAGTCTTTATCTTTTCTGATTCCCTGTAGTGCTTGTATTAAAAGTCAGTAAACAATCATAACCTTGTATTACTCAGGCTTACAGGGTCCCATCCCCTTTTAGACACTTCAGGGTTACTCAACAGGACACAAATAACAACAGACACTCTCAAAAGCAGTTGAAAGGCTCTGATAGAGGCAGGAGGCAACAAGGAGGGAAAACTGTTGCCTGGGTTAAACAGAGCAGGGATATATGATGACAGTATCTGACATTCAGCAACGGGCTGTTGCACAAGAACAGACTGAAGGCAAGGTAATGGAAATAACTTTCCATGGAACCTGTGGAATTTGATGTTACAAAAGCATGAAGTCAGGAGCATAACAGCATTTTGGAAGGTCTAAGCATCAGTGTGGGAAATACAGTTCAATTCATCACAGGAAGGGACTAACAGGAAAGAATTGCCCAAGGACACTGAGCCTGCTGCTGCAAGGCCAAAGTTCCACTCTCTTCTATCTCCCAACAGAAATCCCAGGCAGCTGCTTCCTAAACCCTCAGCACAACTCCCAGGAGACACAGATCATGGGCAGGTTGGGTCAAAGTATTTTCCTTTGTGTTGTGACCTGGAGAACCCTCTGCACTAAACCAGTTAAGAGACAGGAGTGTGCATGCTCATTAGGGGCTACACTAGACTCAAAAGCCAGGATCAGAAAGGGAAGGAATAATGTATGTAAAAGAGTCAAATATTTGCTCAGAATACAGCACTTCTGGCAATATGGATGTTTCCCATGAAGGTGACTATTCCAGGCCAGTGGAGGTTGTATTTCCCCAAGCATTGTAAGGTGCTGGAAGCAGTAACTTCTCTGCAGGGGAGAGAGTTCACTGCTCTTCTGCTGCTGCAGGACTGGGCATGAGGGATAAAGGAGGTTTTGCAACTCACCTCTAGCACTGGCTGTGCAACTTGACTTTTTTCCCCCTCATTTCCCCTCAACCCTGACTTTGATAAAGCACCGCCTTTTGGAGAGAAAACCAAATAAAAGTCTTTCCCTATATAAGCAAATGACATATGGTCTCCTTGTCCAAGATCACAAAAGAACATTAGGAAAGCCAAGATGCTCCAGAAAGAGGGAGAAAAATGGAACATCTGACTTAGTAAAAACCAAGCTGCCACTGCCAGAGACTAATGAACAGTTTGCTGGCTTCAACTTCTTTGATGATTAAACACCATCTCCTGTTCCCGTCATTCTTGGGAAAGAAATTAAAGGACAAAGTAGTCCTCAAGTATGTTCCATTTGAAGGAAGGGGTAGGGGAATAATAGGAATTATTTTGAAGGGGAGAAGGCAGGATCTGCCTGCAGTCAGTTGCAAAGAACTGGAGCAGTGTAAAACATGCAGGGGAATACAGGAAGGACAGAGAACAGTGGCCACAGTTCTCCTTTAGCAAGCTTGTGAAAGAAAACTACTTTGCCCTCCTAAGGGATTGTCCATTTCCAAACACATAAATGGATGCATCCCAGACCTTAACATGCACCAGTTAACCTGACATCAGTAAATACCTGAGAACAGCCTTTCCAGCCCTAAGACAGCACAAAGTCTGTTCGGACTCTCACCTTTGCTTAGGGAAGGAGGCAGCAGCTTTTGTACCTCCTGTACTTTCCATGGGCACAGCACTCTGCCAAAATGCTGCTTTTAATTTCTGTTTTGCTGCTGGTGCCAGTGCTCGGTTTTACAAGTCTGAAGTTTTGCGTGACAGCTGTTAGACATAAAGTGACAACCATCTCAGATGCTGCCCTCCTCCCTGCCTTAGCAGGTGAGAAAGACACAAATCTCTTTCCACTTTCCCTCTTTTTGAATAACAAGGTGTCAGCACTGACTTGGGAATTCGGAAGAGCACCTTCCACCTGCACTCCCTCTGTAAATAATGCCAGGAAGGACTGGCTTCCAGGGTACAGTCTATGCCCTTCTGTGCTGCAGGTCTTTGTGCTCTTGAACTCGTTTTCTTTAGGACCTGAGAAGTAGTTTGCATGGATATGTTCCCCTCACTAATCTGATCTACTTTTCTAGTAATTTGCATGTATTTAATTGCTGAATGCATGTCCAGAAACTGGGACAGGTATCAGCGACATCCTCAACAATTAGGGGGGTGTGAGGAAAGTGTGGCTTTGTTGCCCTATTTCTCTCCTGCCTTGCCCTATCCCTGCAGCACCTGGAGTGGTGCTGGTCCTGCAGGTGTAAGACAGAGGACATATCTAGCTGGGTGCTGAGCCAGGAGGGCATTGATCTGCCCATGACAAGGCCTTCAGACTCCTGAGCCTGTACATCAGTGCCCTGTCTGAGCAGGAGGCAGCACCACATGTCATCCTGCTTAACAGCCCAGTCCTGCTGGAAGCAGAGGTCAAGAGGAAAAAGCCAGAACTGAAGGGCACGGGGATGAGCATCACCCGCTCTGTGAACACAGGCTGAACAGCAACCTTGCTCAGTGTTACAGGCAGCAATCCCAAAATCACCACCTGCAGCATGACATCTTCCTCGGGCAAGCTCTTGGAAAACAATGCCAGGCAGTTTCTATCCTTAAGCCATAAAAATCTGTGAGCTAATTCACAACATACCTGCTGGGCTCCTCTCCTCACTTGCTTCCTCATGTGCTGGTAGCTGAGCAAAACCCAGAGCCCATTCCATCCCCAAAACCAGGATTGTTTGATCTCCCTTTTTCTGCATTACCAGCTTGCACTCAAACCCCATCGTAAATTGAGAAATTGTCTTTTCCAGAGAGTGGCCACTTCATGAGAAATGGCCAAATGCATTTTTGTTTCCTACAGCTTCCCATGCAAACAGAAAGGCACACTTGGGCCAGACACCCAACTAAGGGCAGAGAAGCAAGGCCATACATTAAGTTCAGCAGGAGACAGTACATGAATTTGACCAATTTTCAGGCAGAAAGTCAAAGTGGTGGTGCTTACATGATCTTCTCATACCCAGTGGGCTGGGAACTGGTAAGGACTCATTGTAACTCCAACAGAACTGGGAACAGGTCAGATGCTCACCCAAACAAGGAGGGAGCTCAGGCAGCAGGTCCCCAAGTGGGTAATTTCTTCCAGGAAAACGGCAAGTTAGAGGGATGACTGGCTTGGGATAGTGCAGGGGGGCAGTGAACTGACCCCCCCCTCCATGAGAATGTGATATCTGTTCTCCCAGGCATGACACAAGTTCCAGACACTGCAGGTAACATGGGTTCTGCCCTTTCCTAGAGATCCTTAAAGACTCATTCCTTGATGTTTTGCTAGTGCACCACATGTCTCCAAATGGCTGCTCCAAGCCTTCTCAATTCCCTTCTCTCCCTTCCCATGTTTACTTAAGGCAAAGTCTTCTCTTAGCCCCCCTTGTTAATTCTCTGAACCTCTCTCTAGGAGAGCACAAGGTCACCCATTCCCACAGTGGGACACACAAGCATTAACACAGTGTCCCTGTGGAGCCTCACAGTCATGACCAGGCTTTGCAGGGCTGAGAACGGGAGTCTGAGGACTTGCCCATATTACAACAATGCCTTCTGGTTTGATGTGCTGGGTAATGTAACACAGATTATGCTGCCATGGGCTTCTGCTGACCCCTGGCAGGGGACCATGGTGCTTCCAAAGGCCATCTTCACCTTCCATTGTCTGCCTGCACTCATCTAGTCCACTACACTGCTGCCTTCCACACACCTAGAGGCCACAGGACAGGGCTGCTGCCTGCATCCCACCCCTCTCCTCCCTTCTCCCAGCTCATCCTTTCTCACCTTCCTGGCACCACCCTGGCTGCCTCACAGCATGTTGTTGCCATACACATATGGGCATACTTAATATCCAGCCATGAAAGCTCAAAAAAACATTTTTAATAATCACTTTGCATTTAATTAAACGTGCAACAACTAGCCTATTACAGTAAATTAAATTTAAGTGAGACATTTGAACGGTGACTAGTGAAGGTATCAGTTTCTAAAGCCCTCAGAAGGATGGAGGAAGAAAACTGGATTATGTGAAGGGAAAGTTGATGCTGAAAGACAGGAGATGCTCTCTAAACCTTTTCCAAGGGTCTTCACCACCTCTGCATGTATCCCCAAAACCCTTCAAAGGGTCTTCACAGCCCCTCCATATATCTTCAAAGAATTCTCACCTTGCAGTGACATTTTTACCTTATACTTGCTGAGGTAAAGCTCATTTAAAGTGGTTGCAACTCAACAGGGATTGTAGCAGGATCAACCTGGAAATGGAAAAAGGCGATTTCTCCAGAACATTCCCAGAACTCTTCACTCCTCTGGACCTTTTTTATATTTAAATAAAACATTCTCTTCGCAGTGACAAGAGTTTTACTGGACACTGATCCAGGCAGACTTTACCTCAAGCAGGAGAGATGGTCTCTACTAGTCAGTGTCTGTGTGGAAGACAATGGGGAAAAAAGGCTGGAAGAACGGGGAATTATAGCAGTTAAAGGGCTTGAAATCAGCTACTCTAGAAAACACCTCTGGGTACCAATTTCAGCTCACCTAATGCTAGTTCTGTAGATGATTTTGGGCACTTTCACCAATGCTTCATTTTCCCTTATCTGTAAAAATCAGACCCTGATTTTTAACTGACTAGCACCAACCCCAAGCTCCATGCTGCAGTTTGGGATCTCCACATCTCTAGGGCAAGTGCTGTGTGTGTGAACACAGGAATGAGTCTTTCCTTCATGAGGAGAAAAAAAATTAAACAGAGCTTGTAATTGCCAGTGCAGTCAAGACCACCAGTACAGTTTGTGGCTGCATAGGTGGGGAACCACGTTATAAATGAAGCAATATTACTGCTTTACACAGCAAAATCAAATGCCATATATGCAGCTCTGGACATTGAAACCATGAGACTCTCTGCAACAATAGAGGCACACAGTGCTTTAAAGACACTGCTTTAACTTAGAGAAGGAATGTTTGCTACTTCAGGTTCTGAGAATTGCCAGAAAGATGTCATTTCCCAGGAGGCAGCCAGAGGCAAACACGTCCTTTAAATGATTTAAGACAACTAACATGTCCTGGGTGAAACAATCACCTCAACTAGGCTGGCACAGATTGGCTTGACCAAAAAGGTTAGAATGGTGTTTATTTCCTGCAGAAAGCAAAGTTTGACTGTGTAGGAAGGGTAACTGGGAGTAAGCAGATTAGATGGTGAAGCACAGAAGAGCAGAACATATTTCTGGCAACGGGGTCAAGTGTAGTCTCCTAAGCATAGAGGATGGAAGCCCTGGGGTTTGAAAAGCAAGGCCTACTTTTCAACAAGCTCAATCAAACTAGATGCAAACTATTGCACTTGAAAAACTCCTGCACCCAGAGACCCAGTTCTGTATCTGGGGTGACTGTTTCTACATGGGAACATTCTGCACAGCTGTGTCTGCAGCCTCTAAGTCGACAAGCTCAGTAAGATGGAGTATTGTCAGAGAAAAGGGCTAGAAATCAACTTTCTCAACTGTGGTGTGCACAAAGCACTGTGCAGTCATTCTGTGACCACCAGGAATTATTGGGGTATCAACAGACCTGTTCTAGGAAACAGCTCCTACTGCCAAGGTCGCTGGCCAGGCAGTGCATCCTCAGGAATTTAGTGAACCTCTGCCTCCACCCATGGGTTAGTCTGCCCTTGGCTGTGCCAGGGTAAAGCCAAGGCAGCCAGTCCAGGCTGAGGCCAGCAGCAGTGCACACCATATGGCCCATCCTGCCACTCCCACTCCAGCCATCCCAGTGCTGACAGTGGGATCACAGACCTGATGGATGGGAGCAGGGCAGTTACCTGACAACAGCACTCAGAATGCAGCTGCATGGAACACTCCTGATTCTGCTGAACACAGGTCAAGCTTACCACAGGCTGCACAAAGAAAAATAAAAGAGGTTTCAGCAGGGTGTGGAGGTCCACAAACAAGCAGACTTGGACTTCACAGCCAAGTGGATGGCTGAGAACAAGCTGCAGTGTCTGTCCATGCTGAGTGAGTGCTCGCTGCAGTACCAGGACCAACAGTCCTGGAGCCAAGGAGCTCTATTTGCAGAGCTGGCAGGGAGCCCATGTGAGCTCGGTAAATAAAGTATCCAGATAATAAAAATACCCAAAAGCACTGCTTAATTTTTTTTCTGAGGGATCTGACACAGACAGTAATATTGAGAGGGAACAGAAGGATAGGGCAAACCCATCCTTCCAGAAGAGTGGAACACAGGGCATCTGATAGGTGTGATGGCTCTCAACTGGCACAGCTAAACACCTGACACTCATTTTCAGGGTAACAGTGGAGATTCAGGATAACTGGGCTCAGACAGGAGCTTCTGCACCGTGAAACCTCAAGTCCCCTGCAATCTTAGCTACAAACTCTTGATAAATAAAAGGGTCAATACTTTGTGTATCCATAACCTAGGAAAGCAACAAAGGGGATGGACAAGGAGACACAAGCCCAGACTGCCTTCCCCTGCAGCCACACTGAAGTTACAGGAGACACTGTGGTAGCAGGTTGCTGCAGAGGAAAAAGGAGAGGAGATCCAACCTGTAAGCAGTGAGTATGTTTTGGGTCTGCTTGCCTCTTCACTAGAGCCTCAGATGGTAGTGCACCCTGCAAAGAGTGGGCAAAGGGTATCTGAGAGGACATCCTCCAGCCTGGTGACCCTGGGCACTCTGGCACAGGTAGTAGGAGACCAGCTGTAGGAGACCACACCTTGCAAGCAGTGATGTGGAAGGGACCAGTGGATCTTGCCTGTTACTCCCTCCTCCTCCTCCACTTTTTTCTGGCTGGAGCTGGCCTGAGATTCTGCTTGTGTCAGAACAGCAGGGACTACCCACAACTCATCCCACATGCATGCATGCCCTCCTTCCCCAAAATGATCCCTCTTCTGTCTGACTGGAGAACCTTTCTGGATCTCCAAACAGCTCAGCAGATCCTCTTCCTTTTACCATCCCTTTTCCTTGAATGTTCCTTTTTCTCTGTAGCCTAGCAACTCAGCACAGACTCAGAATATTAACAACTCCTGTCCCCACACACGATCTTCTCCAGAGGCCTGAAAAATGTGATAGCAGGAAGGCTGAGAGGGGTAGGAGCAAACACAAGAGATGTGGGGAACGTGCAGAGAGCCTCTACCAGCATTCAGAAGCAGCAAAGCCATTCAGCTGTCATATCTGCCACCTTCACTTAACATGTACATAACATATAGAGCTATATATAGCCCCACTTATTTACATATTCAAATAGCAACACCACACGCACGCACTCGTATTTGGATTTAGGTTCTATATTGAGGCACTGCCACTCTTGTGCAGATACATCCTCTGTTGCTAGATGCTTTAAATGTATATGTGACAGGATGTCAGAAGGTCAGATTCTCAAGGTCTAATTTGGTTTTCAATCAAATCAGATGAAGCTTTCACTTGGGGGAAGATAGTTTAGCATTCTGCAGTAACCCTCTCCAGTGCTGCAACGTTGCTATTGGAACAGGTGGCAGTTTGGAACACTGCTCTCAAACACAGCCAGCTTTTTATTACATATATATATAAATACATATATAAGGCTGTGGGTGTTCTGCCCGTGTAAAAACCTGAATAAAAAATTAAGCAGGGGGAAAAAAAAAGAAAAAAAAAAAAAGGAATTTATCCTGGGTAAAGTTTTCTGCAGCAGCAATTCTAACTACTACAGGAATGCCAGGGTGCCAGCTGAAGTGGTTCATACCACCACCATACAACACTGACAATGTTCAGATCTAAAGATAACTTGGCTGATACAGGAACAGATGGAGCACTGCAATACATAGCAGTGTTCAGCTGAAAGCATGCTGCAAACTGTAGAGCCACAGATTCTCATCCTCCCCAACACGACTCCTCTCCTGCCGTGGGGTGGAGTCACCTCTGAAATGCACAGTGAACTCGGGCCTCTGAAGAGGGAGCACCGGAACATTTCTCATCTGGGAAATTACCGAGTGAGCAAAACATGTGAACTGTGTTTCTGAGCACTGGGGCAGGGTTGACTCAGCCTCCCGAGGCTCGAACGTGCACTGGAGAACTTGCAGAGCTGCTCCTCAGGGATAACAGCAGCATGGAAGGATGCACAGGGGGGGATCAGCTGCAACAAGAGCTGCCACCGCAGTTTATTCACGCTGCACACCCCAAGGTCTAGGCTAGGAACCAGCCAGTTTACCCAACAGCTTTCCCACAACCAGGAATTCCCAGTTATGCAGACAAAGGGCCTTCTGGCAAACTCACCCATTAAGATATCAGGCAAATGCTGGAAGATCCCTAGGAAGAAACAAGCATAGTAGGATAGAAAGCTCCAGGGGCAAGAGAGAGTGGCCCTACTCCAGCAGTTCACAGGCTTTCAACTGAGAGCTTGCTTCAGGAAGGTTTGTACAGTTCACCACCTACTCATGGCAGCATCACACCATTCAGGCAGCAAAAATATTTCATTCAAGGACATCATTAATGTTGAAAACACCAGAGTCCTTCAGCACAAGCATAGGAGCCACCTTTTAGGAGAAGGGGTAAAGCTGTCCCCTCTCACACAGGGACCACCTCAGGTTGGCAGGACTGCTGCTTTACCAAGCAGCACATGCACACAGTCCTTGAGACCTCTGTCTCAGAAGGAATTCCTGGGGCTTTGTGCAGATCCAAGCTTCCAGCTGGCCCTGGCATTTGAAGAGCCTGGATGGTGATCTTTGGGTTGTTTCTTAGCAACTGGACTCTAAGTAGTAGTGATTTTACTGTCTCTGCAGTCAAGCAACACCAGGACCAAGGGCAGAGGGAGGATCTTGTCACAGGAACGGGATAACTTGTGAAATATTATGGAAGGCAGGCAAGATTTTTACCCTCTACAAGTTGCCATAAATGCAGTAAATATTGACATATGAGTCACACTGACCTATTTTCTAGCTTTTAAGCCAGGACAATCTCTTTGCAACTGATTTCAGAACCAATGAATGGGGAGTACTTCAGGCCCCTTCGAAAGTTTGCTTTATTCTTAACTATTTTATGTCAGAACCCTACCCTCTTGTGGAATATCCATCCCTGGTTTTTGGGCAAAAAGAAGATCATTGTTTAAACTTGAGCATCCAACACCACCACACTGCAGAGCACCCCTGAAGCCAGATGCTTTACTTATCCTCACGCACTACCTTAGTCCAAGGGATTTTTCAGCACAGCCAGTGGGAATTCTGTTAAAGAAAAGCACAATGTGATGTGAGCAGATACCCACATCTGATTCTTGACTTGTTAAGGCAGTATCAGTGCTGCTGAAAGTCACCCTAAGCCTCAGCAGCCACAGGATGTCACCACTGCAAGGACAGAAACACCAACCACAGATGGCAGGTGAGATGGGTCCCTGGCATCTGCTGTGTTGCCAAGGTGTTCCTGGGAGCTCAGCAGATTTCTACTCTCACCATCTATCTAGATGAGCCACAGAGCAGGCTGTTGTACCTCCTGCCTGCAAAAGAGACCATCTCAAAGCTGGCATGTCCACAATGGTTTGGAGGTTACTCTCCATCCTGCCACAACCATCTTTTATTTCTCAAAATATCCCTCCAGCAGAAGGAAAAAGCATCAGGATGCTGCTGCTTCCCTTCAGCTTCCCAAGTGGTTGTGTGTCTCTGCACAAGCTGCTTCCTGTTGCTGGAGGAGAAGAGACATGAGGAAGTCCCCAAGGTGCCTGGATGTGACTGATGGCAGTGGGCACAGTTTGCCTCCCGTGGCAACTCCTCCCCTCGGGAAAAGGCTGTTTCACATGTACAAAAGGGCCACTGTTTGATTTCCCAAGCACCCAATGCACTGCAGCCCCACACCCCAGGACCTGCAGTGACAAGAGCTGCGTGACCCCAGTTGTGCTGGAGCAAGAGGAAGGCACAGATCCTTGTCAGTTCTGGAGAACCCTTCCATCCCAGCTGCCTGCTGCAACACCTCAGTTCAGATCACAGCACACAGAAGCCACTTGTGGGTGGAAGAAAAGCACATAAACCCCACCTGTCCATGCCAGCAGGGATCCCTCACCCTAAGTCAGAGCTCTGCCATTCTTCCCATGCCACACTGCAGGATGAGCTGACCTGATCAGACCAAGACTCTCAGAATCATAGAATCATTAGGGTTAGAAAAGACCTCCAAGGTCATCAAGTCCATCCTTTGACCAAATACCACCAAGCCCATTGAACCATATCAAGTGCCACATCCGCTCAGTCTTTGAACACTTCCAGGGGTGGTGACTTCCCCCCTTCCCTGAGGAGCCTGTGCCGATGCTCAACCCCTCTTGCAGTGAACAAATTTTTCCCAGTATCCAACCTGAATCCTTCTCCAACAGCAAGGCCCCTCAGCATCCTCTGCCACCTGCAACACCACCATCCCAGGAGCCCACAGCAATCCAGCAGGACTGCAGCTCAGCCCCAAAGCTGTTCCCTAGTTTTTCCCATATTTTGGAAGTCCTCAGTATTCAGCAGCCTTGAATACCAAGGTGTAATGCACACACACACACACACACACACTGAATTTAGATACCTCAGTGTCCCCGAGCTGGGGATACCCGAGGCTACAGAGAAACATTAACAGCACTGGAGTGTCATGTCATACCTGTGCCTCATGGCATATAACTCCAGAAACCTCTAACTGTAGGATTTAAATGCTTTAACCTTTGCTTTTTTAAAACATTTCGATACCTAGGGAAATAGAGACTAGGAAATATCTGTATGTCATTTCTCCATTGAAGAGAGACAGCAACAAAGCAGAACATTTTCAGTTAAGAGTAAGAAAAATGTTGATATATTTGAAGATAATAGACCGTAGTAAAAAGTACAGTATAATAGTAAAAATTTCTTCTTTAAAACCTTGGCTTTTAAAGCTCAAGACATCTATAACAATGGAAAATCCTTTTCAAGGGCACATTGTTGCAGAGTTGTTCTGTCCATTATCACAGGTGTACAGAGGGTCTGATGAGGGTCCTCAAAGGCCACTCCCAAAGCTGCGTCAGCCCCAAGGACACCAGGGTTTTACACACTCAATTTTACTGTCAGGACAGTTCCAGAATGGATTGGACATCACACATCCAGATCAGAGATTCCCCATGCATGTACATTTTCCTGCATTTCCCTTCCCCTTTCCTGGAAGGGCCCAAAGGTCAAGAGCTCTGACCTGGAGAATGTACAGCCCAAGAGGCTGCTGTGCTGTGCACCAAAGACAGCCTCTCCTCTGGAGCCCAGCCTTCCAAAAACCACCTCCTTTCATCAACTGTCCAGCACACAGCAGAGTCAAACACATCTATTACTGTGCATGGGTTACACTGAAATTGAGATTCAACTACTCCATGCATATATTCCTGTGACAACAGAACTGCAAAGCCTGCTCAGGACAGATTCCACTACCAAGTCTACTTCAGGCACGCCCAATAGATGGAAAATTTGATGTAGCAAGAAGAGTGATGCCCCACTGATGGCATAACGTGTTGTAGGATGAACAGTCCTGCTCAAAAACACCCTTACACAAATCCTGATCCACTTCCTTTTGGGTTAAAAGCCAATTTTAAACCCTTGCAGCTCACTGCTGTCTTGGGGCATGCTTTACATCTCTCTTGAACAGGGAAAACTGCCAAAGGAGACAGCTTGTTTTTCAAGCAAGCTTTGAGAAGTTGGGCAATAACAGAGATGATGCTTCCTGCCATAACCTCCAAGAGCTCCAGTGCAGCGTGCCACTGTGAGAGCAGTCACTCCAGTGAGACAGCAGTGTGGCACCTGGTCACACAGGGCTTGGGAGCAGGAGGCCACGAGCCACTGGCACAGGCTGCCCAAGGCCAGGTTGGACTGAGCTTGGATGAACCTGGGATAGTGAAAGGTGTCCCTGCCCATGGCAGGGGGGTTGGAATGAGATGATCCTTAGTGTCCCTTCCAACCCAAACCATCCTGACTCCACGAAGCAAAGCATCAAGGTCAGCTTCGCTGAGCATCCTGCACCACCCTCCAACCCACCCACACTGCAGACTGTGCCCCAGCAGAAGGTGTTGGCAATCCCACGGGCACCATTCCTTTCACACATATATTCCTGCAAACACTTCTATCTGGAAGCCTTGCTTCTTACACTAGGCCCTCTACAACAATCCTCTTGTAACTTTTCAACTTGTCACCGGGTTTATAAAACTTTAAAGCCAGTGCTATAACAAACCGAAATGATGTTATTGCAGATGTAGGAGAGCATCTTGGGATGAATAAATTATAGGAGGCACAAAGAAATCATGACTATAATGGCTGGATGCTCTGAGCTGTCTACGGTGTGCAGACACACAGGAGGGAGCAGGTTTAGGACTGCACAGATCATGGGGCAGGAAAATTGAAGCGTTATGAAGGGTAACCATCTCTTATTTCAAATGCATACAAAACCTCTGGTAGTTTTCCTCACTGAAATAGTTCATTAATGCTTCAAGGGAGTCTGAACTGTCTGGTACTAGAAAAATATGTCCCCAAAGATTACTCAGAGAGAGAAAAGGCTACACTTGGAAGGATTATCCTCTGGTCCCACCATGCAGAAATATACAGCATACCCCGAAAAGGCCAGTCCTCAGCTGAAAGGACATGCAGGAGTAGGGGAGGACTCTTTCTGAAGCCATTGGCACTGGACAACATCAGAGTTGGATGATCAGAGCAAGCTGGTTGAGCCAGACCATGAAGGTGATAGTGACTTTGGGCAGCATTCAGGCCAGGTAGCACAAGGACAGACACCTGCCCAGCCTCAGAGTGCCCTTTGTTCTCCTGAGTCAGCAGCACTGCCAGACTCCTCAGTGACTTGGGCACCATATTAAGAGATTTGAATGTATCCCTACCCAAGCACCACTACACACCAACAAGCATCTATAAATACCTGCATGCAGTTCCTTGCTTATGGCAATTCAACCACCCGCAGCAAACCAGCATTTACCAGCTCACCTGAAAGGAGATGGGCTGGGCAGGGAACTAGGAGATACCACCCTTCTGTTCTTTACAGGTCATCAGAGCTACTGAACAGCAGTATGAAGACATTCCTCCTTTCAGCCTGTCTTTAAATCCCCAACTTGCAAATTTGTACTGGATATGAAAAGACTCCAGCTAGGCCTTTCATCTTTGTGGATCAGCACTTCCCGGAGGGTCTGCCAGTCAAATGTGCCCTCCCCAATACCTATTTGGCCTGGTCCCTGGCATCCTTTCCCAGACATTTCAATTGATGTCACTGATCTTGGCTCAGCAAATAATCCTTCTAATCACTGACAAGAACAGAGGCTGCAGCTCAGTGTTGCTCAGCCAAGCTAAGAGGAGTACACAGCAACAAAGCATTTACTCTAGAAAATAAGCTTGAAAACATGACTGACCACACACAGGCAGCAGCTGCAAAGGGCAAGAAGGTGATATTTTTTTAATTAATTAAGGACTGTAGTTTTGGTCCTTCATCACTGGGAGATGGTTACAAATCTAGCACTGTCCCTGTGAACATCCTGCATCCTGGCATGGCTCATCTTCCAAGCTGGATCATGGCACAGTATCTGGGCATGGCCCTCAAGGGGGTGGAGGTGCACCAGTTTTGGGTGTCAGAAAACACATGGCATCTACAGGCAGCTGCAAAGCACTTTGTGTGTCAGAGTGTCTGGGAACATCCATCACGAAGACACAACCACGCTGCTTTTCCAGAGAGCCCTGTAACCTCCAGGATTGAAACATCACCACATCATCATTTTGGGAACACAGTTCCCATGGGAGGGGAGGCAAGGAGTGCTCCTTCAGTCAGGGATGGAGCTGTATGCCTCCACAGCACCACATCCAGCTGGACTCCTATGGAAAACAACTTTTGGAAACACGCAATGGCTGGTCACTGACAGCACTTGTTCCCCACCACCACGCAGCCAACAGGCGCCAAGAGTCCCAGGGAAAGGCCTGGGACAGCCGGGGGCTCTCCTCAGCCTGCCCAGTCCCAGCACCATTGTTCCCAGAAGGATGTCTGAGGATTAATTAATTATCCTACAAGGGGCAGTAAGTAGTAACACTCCTTGTGGAACAATAGAAGCTATTTGGTTGCCATGGCAACCCGGCTTCACTTGTGTGCCTTTAATTTATTCATTGCACAGTCCCTTTCCCAAGCACACACGATGCCAAAAAAAATGCCTTGTTTTTCTTGCCAGTATCCGTGTCCAGAGCAGGGGTAAAACACAGCCCTTTCCCCGGGCATCTGTCATACAGAAGAGTGATGCACATAAAACCCCTTCAGCCTGGAAACTCACATCACATGAGAACCCTTCTGCTCCCTAAATGTCCGTTCTTTAAGATGGTTTTGATTTTTAACCCCTTTTTGAAGCTGCCTCACTATGGTGCTTATGGATCTTGATCTTAAGTTCTCACATACAGCCAACCTTGTCTCCCACCCCTTCCCCCTATATATGTAGGAAAGATGGGCAGGAGATTATTCTTGTCTAGTCAAACAGAGAGCCAGGAGGGATAACCAAGAGCCCAGAAGTGACATCCCTTCACAGCATCCACAGGAGCATGGCATGGACAGTGCCCAGTGCCTTCACCATCAGAACACTCAGTGTCCATTACCATGTTGTTCAATTCCTGCAAGGTCCAGAGCAGCGTGGGGATGAAGATCCTTGCCAGGAAGTCTCTCTGTGCATCACACAGAGGTGTTTTTGTTGCTGCTGCTCCTCCCCAGCCCCGAGCTGTTCCGTGGCAGAGGGAAGCAGGTGGTCACTGGAGAGGGGAGAGCATCACGTTCACATGGCAAGGGCTGAAAAGCACAGCTGGGTGAATGGCTGCTGGGCTAGGACACAGCATGCCTGGCCACAACTGCTCACAACACCTGCAGGACAAAGCACTCCACCAGCCCTTGTAGTCCATGGCCAGATCTCCAGCAGCAGGTTCATCCTGCATCAGCCTCTGCAGTGCCCAGCTACCTTCTCAGAACCATGGAATGGTTTGGGATGGAAGGGACCTTAGAGATCATCTCATTCCAACCCCTTGCTATGGACAAGGACACCTTTTACCAGATCAGGTTGCTGAGAACTTCATCCAGACTGGTCTTGAACATTCCCTAGGATCAAGCAGCCACAGCTTCTCTGGGCTACCTATGGTGTGCCAGGGCCTCACCACCCTCAGAGCAAAGAACTTTTCCTAATATCTAATCCAAACCTACTCTCTTTTAGTTTGAATCCATTCCCCCTTATCCTGTCATTCCATACTCTTGTAAATAGTCTCCCTCCATCTTTATTGTGGGCTCCCTTCAGGTACTGGAAAGTCACCCCTAAAAGGGTTCTTTTTTCCAGGCTGAACAAAACCAGTTCTCTCAGCCTTTCCCCATAACAGAGGTGCTCCATCCCTCTGATCATCTTGGTGGCCTCCTCTGGACTTGCTCCAACAGGTTGATGTTCTCCCTGTGCTGGGGACGGACCTTCTCAGGTCTACAGGGACAGTTGTTACAGGTAAGCTGAGAATCAAACCTCTCCTAGTTATGTTTATGCAAGGTGGGGTCTTAAGCTGCAGGTCCAGTCCCCAAAACATTCCTGCTGGCTCTAGCAAGGAGGGTGACAGCTGGTCCACCACATCAGAACATTCAGGTCCAAGCTGAGACTGGGGGAGGAGATGACTCAAAGTTGAGTTCTGGCCTGACAGGCAAGATAGACAGAACTAGGTTAAGCCATCTGGCTCTTCTAAGTTAAGCCTAACCTCAAGCTCTACCCAGTGCAATGGAGACAGCTCTGTACCTGAATCTAGGGCTGTACACCCTGTCCAGTGCCACCATCCCTTGGACTGAGGTGCAACATGTCATGCAGATAATTGGGGTAATGAGGGGATGGTGGCAGAGAGTTGGGAAAAGAAACTGTTCCATACAGGAACCTGAAGGCTCATGGTTGGCTCTTCACCCTGGGTCACACCAACTTATGCATTCAGGGTTTTCAAGCAGTTTGGGAACAAAAACAACTGGTCAGATTGTCTTTCCTCCCCTCCGTGCAACAGCAGAATAGTTGGTGGGCAAGGGAAGCAGGGCAGGAGAGTCCAGAAACAGATAAATAGGACAGGAGCCTTGGGAGACCAAGGTTTTAATTGACTTGAACGGCAAGAGCTCTAAACTGGCCCAGGATTCTCCTGCATGGCTCAGGAACTGAGGAACAGGACAGCTGCTGTCAAGAGGTTCCCACCAGCCTTCCACTCCACTCAGCCTCTGGGAAAGGAGAGGAGTTTGGAGGAAAAGCCTCTGGACAGGAGGGAGAAAGGCAAGTTTAGGCAGTGACAGCACAATTCCTGTCCTCTGCTGGGTGCTAAGAGCTTCTGAGACAGACAGCACAATCATGGATGTGTACCCAAACCAGATCAAAGTAACCTACAAATTTAACTCAAACCACTTCCATCTGAGCAGGACTTTTTGTTCTCAGTGGTATGAAAAGCTCCAGTCTATCAATGCCACCACATCTCCATTAGATGCCTCTCTTTTCAGCACAGATCTGCCAGAAAACACCAAATTACCACCAGCAAACACAAAAAGCCACCATTTCTCAATTTGGTAGGGACAGGCTGACCATAAAGCCACCTTTGTGCCAACCAAAACACACAATTCACATCTACTCTTTTAAGGTGTAAGCATTACTGAAGAGGTGGCTGTGCACCCAGCACAGAACCTAAGGGATAAGTATGGCTCTGGAGAAGATGCCACTAGCTCCAGAGGTGCCAGCAGAGATCCAGATGGCTCTGAGGAGCCACTGCCTTGGAAGCAAATTTCAACAAGAAAATGGAAGAATAGTCTATCAGGCTTTTTTTCCCCTTTCTTTCTTTCCAAACTTACCATGTTGACTTCAGAGATCTGGTCAATGCTGGAGATGTGGATGCTCATTCCCACTGTGACAGGGTTACCTGAAAAACAAACAGACTGCTTCAGGACCACATTCAATCCCTCCCCTCCCATCTGCAATAAAAGAATTGCCTAGAAATGCATAGATATGATTTTTAAGCAGCCCCACATTCCCTGAGTATCATGGACTTCAAGTTGCATGTGCTCAAATGATTAGATTTCTCTAACTCCCAGACTTACAGATTCACTCCTAGGAGTGGTGCAGCCTAAGCCTGATTCTTTAATTCCTGGAAGTTAATTACCCCCCAGTAATACAATTATCTCTGCTTATTCCAAATAATGCCTTCAGAGACCATCAGTAGGCTCCTTGTGGGCTTGCATAAGGTGTTACTGATTGACCACACAAAGAACACAGCAACAAAACCCATGGAATCTCTGGTCAGGAAAGATAGTCCAGCTCACTGCTCCACCACTCTGTCAGCTCTGAGTGCTCTGTCTGAAAATCCCACGAGAATTGTAACACCCAAGATATCAGCAAGCACAGGAAACGGATCCATGAAGTGAAAAAACAGGATTTGTGTAGTGGCTTTTCAGAGCAGAGCTCGGATTAGGCAACAGATTCCCCATTTTACCACGAGCACCAGGGCATGTGTCACCCCACACCCTCCTGCCTGCAGCCACGGAGCTGTGGCAGACATCTGTGCACAAGTTTCCTGGGAAAATCAGATATTCCCCTACCCAGTGACCAAGCTACCCACACACCACAATCAGTGCCCCTGGCTGTCACATGCCAGAGGAGCTGGTGGAGAAACACCACAGCAGGGCAGTCCCAGACAGCCCCATTGCCTTCTCTGGCCCAAGTTCAGCAAAGGTGTGTTACTACAACCCACAAACCTGTGAAGTCAGGGCAGAAACAAGCCATTTCAGCCAGTTCCTCCAGGACTGTGGGCATCCCAGCTTGATCAGACTCACACCCAGTTCTACCTGAGCCCCTCTGACCAGCAGCTCCCACAGCCAGGCAACAGGACAGCCCTTTCAGTGGGATTTGAGCCACATAAAACAATCTGTAGGGAGTTTCACTATCCCAAAACCAGCAAGAAGCCTCCTGTAGCTGGAGATGGGGTTTCTGGGTGCTATCCCTCTCCTGCCAGGCCCACAGCCCCAAAGGCAGAGCACAAACTCAATCCCACCACAAGAAAAGCCCCTCTCCTCACACATGCAAGGTGGAAAACAATCCCTTGCAATGCATTACTAGAAAGGGAACGTCAAGCATTTGTGCCACTCAAGGTATTAACTCTTCCATGGACTCATTAATAGATCTAAGCACTGAAATATTTACAGATAATCATGAGATGGCTTAGAAAGTAATTAGGAGACTGGGGGAGAGGGGAGAACCACACAACTGGAAATGAAGTGATTTTTTAATTACGTGTTACCAGAAGTAGGGAAGCAGTGTCATTAGGGGTGCCTTGTGATTGGGTGTGCTCTTCACCGAGACCCTCTGCTGCAAATTAAGCAGCATTATCCTTTAATGGAATATGAACAACACCGAAAACATCAGAATCAACAACTGTAATTAGGCCCAGCTATGCAAATCTCCTTAAAGAGGCAGTGCTCTCCTCCAGCACGCCCAGCTCGCTGGCAGGGCTGCCCGAGGCAGGAGGGCTCAGGAGACCTTGTGGAGCCTCTGAAGATCCCCACATGGACACACTCCCAGGCACATCTTTGCTGTACTTCCACCTTCATCTTGCACAGGGGAACCAGGTGGGAAAATAACCAGGAGTCACAGCAGGGTGAGAGGATTCTCCCGCACCCTCCTTTGCGCCAGAGGCTGACAGGGGCACAGCAAAGCTTTTAAGGAAGTGTCACTTTGATAGTTTGCCTGTTTTTTGCTGAAATCAGGGCCTTGTGATAGAAGCCATAGCAGGAGGAGGAAGTCATGGCTGCCCTGAGGATCTTGCAGACTAATTAGTTACAAGAGGAGAATCAGGGCTATGCACAGGGTTGCAGCAGAGGAGGGGAGAAGCCAGATCCCCACTCCAGACCCTTTCTGCCACACAGTGTTGCTCCCTCCAAGAGCTGCCCTACTGCCTGCTCTCCTTCCAGTGTGTCCCCAGCAGTGCTCGTGTCACTGTGGCTGTGCATCCTCTCCTTCCCTCAGTGCAAAAAGTGGTTCTTTCCCCTCTGCTGGGAAGCCCCACTGAATCCAGCAGGCTGGGTGGGTAGAGCAGGGGAGCACTGACAGTGGGGATATACAAATATTTGTCAAACCCAGAGTCTATCCAATCTATTCTATCTGTCTAGACATTTGTGCTGTGTTCATCACCATGGTATCTGAGTGCCTGAGGTCATGCAGTGACTCAGTGGCAGAGCCATGGATAAGCTCCAGACCTTCCTACTCCCAGCTCCAAGAGGAAGGTTGGAGTGGAGAGATCAGTCCTGCTGCCCCCCTCCAGCCCGGGCTGGGCTGTACTCAGCTCCCATGCAGAGTCAGCAACACTCCTCTTGGCACTGCCAAGTCCTCTCCATCCCATCTATCACAGAAGTGAGAGCCTACACTGCCCACCTGCAACCCCTGGAATGTGTGCCCAGCAACCCACGGGCTTCTGAGTGTGACTGTCATACAAACACCCCAAAGATGAAGGCAGGAGAAGTCCTGCCTTTACCAGACCTTAGCTTGATCACAGGGAAGCCATTTCACCTTCTCCATCTCTGTTGTGAAGGCTGGCTTGCAGACAGGGATTGAAGAGCAGGAACACAGCCACCAGGAAAAGCATGTCCTGACTCCCACTGCAGCCCAGTGAAAACCAGACCGGCTGGTGGCCAACATTCAGGCTTTAAGTAGTACACAAAATAAACAAAGGACATCAATTCTGCCAATGTTAATAGCTTCAGGCAAGAGGCATACAAAAGTAGGGTATTTGAAATATGGGATAACATCATCTGTAAACTTGCCCTTAGAAGGAAGAACTCTGCATTTGTGGATCTGAGACAAGGCAAAAGAAGTAAACCTGATATTAAAGGCCCGTGTTTTTATCTGTGCCTTGCCAATGGGTGCAAAGAACTAGACCTTCTGCCCTTAAAGCAAAAGAGAGGATTTGCAGGCAAGATCACGAGTGAGGGAATGTGAGAAACTCTGCCACTTTGACAGTGAGCAGCACCCTCCCATGTCTCCATTTCTCACCACCACTGGAGAAATCACCAACACTTTGTCCCAAAAGTAGTTTGATGCCTGTGAATAATGTACTCGAGAAGTTGGAAGGTAAGCAGACAAAGGAGTTATAATAAAACCTGTCCTTTTTCTGCCACTGATACTTGTCAAATACAAAACCAGTCAAGGTAGAGAACAAGTTGTGCTAATATGCAATATTTTCCCAGCAACCCGTTATTACTTTCACATTTTATTTGATAATGCATAAAAGCCCCAGAACCTGGAGTCATGTTGCTACAGCAGTAATTCTGATGGCACACCTGCAGAGGAAAGGTGTGTTTCCAAGCCTGTGTCTGCCTGCACTACAGCCAGAGGTGAGGGCAGCCTGGATCAGGACATCTCAGTCTGGGATCTCACCTGCAGAGTGCACTGAAGCACAGAATTCAGTGTAATAGGGGGTGGTTACTCAGGCAACTGCCCTGAACTCAGGTCCAAGCTGCCCTCTCTTCACTCCTACCCAAAAAAGCTACACTAGAGCAAGCTTGGGTTCCTTTGCCATCAGGTCTCCGACTGCAATACAGACACAGCCAAAAAGACTCCAAAACAGTGGGCAGATGAAGAGAAGTCACTTTATGATCCACTGAAGCCACACCATTTTATGAACTACAGGCAGTGCTTTGGGGACCCTGGTTGCTGCACTTGTGACCATGTGAATTTGGCAATGCTGGCAGAGCCAAGGCACTTGCTAAGGAACAGAGATCAGCCTTAAAATTACCCTTTAGTCTAAACTACAGCAACAAAGGCATTAACAGGGTGTCAGAAATTTCACAGCTCCCCTGAATAGTATCTTCCTGCATTTCACTGCATTGAAGGCTTTTCCTAAATATCCAAACCAAATCTTCTCTGCAGTTTAAATGTAGTTGAGTCTCATCATTCCCCCCTCACTCCATGATAGTGAAAGAATAAATCAATCATCCTTCCTTAACAACAGCTTTTATGTACTAAGAAACCATGACATCCCCCTCCCTCCCCCACCAATACTGTCATGTCTAGATTAAATGCACCTGATTTCTTCACCCTCTCCTCAGAGGTCATGTTTTCTAAAACTCTGACAATTAGTGCTGCTCTCCTCTGGCCTTTTGCCAATTTGCCTACATCTCTATTTTAAAGCCTGGTGTATCCAGAAACCAGCCAGTGAAGCAAAGATCACATGTCACCAGTACAGACAAAAGAAAAAAAGCAACCTCCCCTGTACAGAATCCTCCTAAAACCGAAGAAGCTTCTCCAAACCTACTGCACCCATCCTGGGAGCTGCTCCCTTTGTGTAGGACGTTGGAGATAGTGAAGGGGCAGCTGAGCTCTTGCCATTAGAGTGCATCACACATGCAGGAGGAGGGAGTACAGCCCTGTCTCTTTTGGACAAGAGGAAAAATTATTCAAGACAGCTTTGTACATGAGCCTCAGCGTTCCCTGCTTGCACCCTGCCTGTGGCATCACCAGTCCCTGAGATCCCTGCAGCAGCAGGAAAGCTGCTTTAAGGTCTTCTGCTGAGTAAACAAAGCCAACTAGAGGGAAATTAGAGGCTTCAGTTACTAAACCTACATATAGAACAGGTCTGTGCCTTACCCTGCAATGGTAAATGCCCACAGGCATAAAGAATCCATCCATGCAAAATCCTGTTCCTCAATCCCAACCCTCCAGAAGCTGAAGGACAGCAATGGCACTAGAGCCCCAAAACAGCAATGCCAGATGAGGTTGCCCTGCACTCTCTGGCAGAACAGTTTCTGCACACACAGGGTGAGAGGCATGAAGGGGGCCAGGTTAGCTGACATGAGGAGCTGTGGGCACTGCAGGGCCTTACTTGCATTTCCAATGATCCCACCAAACAGGACCAGCTGTCAGGACATTCTCAGGCTCGCCAAAGGCACACAGTCTGCAATCCCACTCCCAGGACTTCTCCCATTTAGCCTCATCCCCACATTCCTGAACGATGGGGGAACGTTCAGGGTCTGCTCGCTCCTCCCGCAGCAAACGGTTTGCCCACGTTGCTGCCTCTGCTTTGTTCACAGCACTGGACCTCGGGGCACCCTGGCTTTGTGTTTACAGCTGAAAACCACGACCCACGTCACTGCTACGTGCAGCGAGGAGCTGGTTACACAAGGGCTGCCAGACGTGGGTCGTTGGGAGGCGAGAGCTCCAGGTGATCGGAGGTGCAGGAGGCGGCACATCCAGCACGAGGCTCGGCACTGGCTGAGGAACCGCTGCCTGGACTCAAACACACCATCTCTGCAGAAATCCCCCCCAAAACACACACCCTTGAACCATTTCCAGCTGATAGACTAACTGGTCCTGTGCCACAGCTGTTTTAAACCTACCCAAAAGATAACTCAGAGGCCAGTCTACTGTCGGGACACTTGGGTTTACCACACCCCAGTGCAGGGAGGATGGAAGTGCTCCTGGGGTTTCAGCAGACAGGAGGATTCTAAGAGGAGTTCACAAATTGCTGTCTGCATAATAGCTGTGCTCACAGATCTCAGGACTGAAGCTCTGCTACAGCAGTAAGAAAACATCTAAAAGATGCCATCCCAGCAGGCTACACGAGCCAAAACACAAAGAAGTTTCCCAACACTGATTTTCCTGTTCCTTTCCTTTCATTTTAGCTTATGTACAGCATCAAGCACAAACTCAGCTTAGTGTTAACATTGCTTGAGGAGCAAGAAAAGTTGACCATGTATCATGAAAGCAGAAATGTTCTGGGAACCACTTTCATGCAGCATCTCTGATTTGCAGTGACATCTAGAAGCACCAAGTTCAGCAGGGTCCCTTAAGAACCTACTTAAACTTTTCCAGTAAAATCTAGCTTTAAATACCCATTTAACACTTTCCAATCCTTTTCCCATTTATTTTTTTCCACTCTTATTTCCATGATCTCTACCCCCAGCCACAGCCAGTGCTGTGCTCTTCTCTTGCCAGGCTCAGCACAACAGCCAGAAACATCAAAAACATTTAGAGGCTGTTATTGAAGCTCTACCTTTACCCTCAGCAGGTCACCCCATGGCATCTCTTGGATTTAAAAGAGCAAAGCACACCATGGAATTACAATTTTGGGCACTGTTCTATACTACCAGAGAGAGAGGTGGTCTCATGGCAGATCAGCAAATATGACATTGCCTTCCCACCTGTGGTGGAACAGGGTGTATGAGGGAATTGCCACTGCTGAGGAATCTCCTCCACGGGAAGGATGGACAGTATTTTGGAGGTGAAAGGCAGGGTCCTGGTCTCCAGGGTATCTGGGGCTGTCAATGTCTGCTCCTTCCCCATGGACCCACTGTTCTGCAGGGGCAGGAGGGGCATCTACCACCACTGGTTCTCATGGAGATTGCAGCCAGTCTCCAAATAGGTCTAGGAAAAAGCAGCTTCTTCAGCATGACAGGCTTCCTACATTTTGCCATACTGTTTTAGGGAGTGTTTGGTGCTTTTTATGTCACTGAGCCTCTGCACAGAACAAGACTGTGCCTGACCCAGGTATGCTTTCCACCCAACCAGATCTGGCAGTGTCACCCCAGACAAGGAGGCTCATAAGAATTTTCAGCCTGTGCCATTCTGCTCTCCTGGCAGCCTGGCAAGTCACCTCATCCAGTCAGAGGATTTGCAATATTCATCTAAGAAGGTGGAATACTGGGGACTCCCCAAGAAAAAAAAAGCAAAGTTGGAGCGAGCTCTCACCACGGTGGTGATATCAAGGACAGCACATGTTGAACGGGACATCTAAGGGAGGGTACAACCATAGCACAGCTCTTCAGTGGACTTTCAGGGTATCCAAACACTGAATAAACCAAGGTTTCAGTAAGAGGCTTTCCTGCAAGCAAGCAATGAGGCCAGCCCTTCAGCGAGGAGCCAGGAGACACAGCACTTGCCGAGCAGGCAGAACTGACCACTGCTCCTGACAGCACTGCTCTCCTGTGATGCTCCCTGCAAACACTCAGGTTAGCCTGGACAACAGCAGCCACAGTTCCAGCCTGTTGTCACATGAAGCTGTCCCTGTAGATCTGAACAGTCACAGAGCATTTTCTCCAGCAAGCTGTGCCTGCTCCTGAGCCCGTGCTGAGGGATCTGCTGGAGGAACAATGCTTTCCCAGGGCAGAGGTAGCACCCATTCTGTGACTGTTCCAGGGAAAGCAGAGAGTTAAGGAGCGCAATCTGTGAGGCACAGTGGATTACCTAATCTATCTCATGGGTATTTTTAATGGATTAGTAGATATTAGAGTTGGGATACTGCAAATATCCCATGGAAATTTGGAAGTGAGAGAGAACAATCACCAGGCTGCAAAAACAGTGTAAAGGTTGTCCCAGAGGTATTGAAGGATTACAGAGGAAGCTAAATCAAGGTTGGTTTTAAAAGATGTTGGTAGACAGCTACCCAAGCTGAATAGAAACAAGGTCTCAAATGTACAGGCTTAAAAATGGAACAAGAGAATAGACACCAACCCTTACAGCATCTGTACTGCCAATGCACCCAGTACAGCAAAGCACCTGTACACACACACAGGGCTTTCAACACTGAGAAAAATTACTGACTACTCAGAAAATCATCTGTTCTTGGAAGAGGCCTAGGCCAATATTCAGAAGAGAGATTTTTAAAGCTGTTTCATCCTCAAGTGATGATGATGATAGTCTTCCAAAGCCTCCTGGTTGTGTATCTCTTGCATGGGTGATGCACACTTGGTAAGGCTACAGCAAAGTGAGGGGAAAATAAGCTCCCACGTTTGTCCAGCTATGTATTTGCTCTCTTTTACAGGCACACATAACTGCATCATCTCACCAGAACTGATCATTATCAACCTGGCCCCACCCGTGGGTCTCAAGAAACCAAGCATTTAAGAGTAACTTTCCCAAGGGTATCAAGTGCCAGCTACCATCCATCCCCTAAAGCAGGGAGCACCCAGGTCATGCAGATAGAGCTGGCTCTGCAGGGCTGCCACAGCCATTGGAATCTTCGCTGGAGCAAAGAAGGCAGATCCAGGCCTGACCCTCAGCAGAGGAAAGCAGCGCTCTGACCTCCTGGTGCTGCCAAAGCCAGTACTGGCACCTGCCTTCCCTTTCCAGGGACACCCCTCCCTCCCCATGGCCCCCAGGGCACCCCCATGGACCAGCTCTGTTGTTTTGCAGTCTGCAGGGCACACACTTGGTGTTTTGCTTTTATATCCCTCTCTGAAGAGCCAACACTGTGAAACCTTACATTTCCCTGCCTTTACACTGAACTAATCCTGGGAAAGCAGAGACACTGAGCATCCCAGATCCCCTCAGCTCTTACTCTCCACCAACAGCAACAGCAGGAGGGCGACAAGGCTTCCTGAGCAAGTGCATATCATAAACCAGCACAAGCCAGGCATCTCCTCCCCAGCAGCAACGTGAAGCATCAGACCCACGCTGAGCAGCCACCCCCACGTTTCTCCACCTGAGAAGACTTCCCTCCTACCTCTGCCAGGATCCTGGCAGGCAACTGCATCTCCCCATGGGCCCTGCAGCTGGGGGGCACAGTTCTGCCTGCCTGGGGAGCTGGGCTGCACTCAGGAGTAGTCCAGTCCTTTTGCATTTTCTCAGAGCTCACCTTTGGTCCATCTCCCACAGCCAGCCAGGGCACTGGTCTGCACTCCCGGAGCTGCCACCCTCCTCCAGCTGGGGCAGCCTCAGATGCCTTTGGCACACTGCCTTTCCTTCATTTCCCAGCCTTCAGGAAGGACTGCACACAGATACAAAGTATTTTGAATCCCCAGGGTAAACACGCAAAGGGTATTTAACCGCGGACCTACAGCTTCCTACCAGAGCACACTCACCACACTCCTTTGTGCAGGCAGCTGCCCCCTCCTGCCCCACCTCCAGCTCCCAGGACTCACCACAGCCCGGAAAACACTCTTTACAATGCAGAATGCTCAGTTCCCATAGAGGTTCTGGCGCTACAACATCCACAAACACACACGGATTTTTAAGCTGCATCAGGGCTCAACCCCTAGTGCTGCAAAACCCCCAGCACCCCAACATCCCTTGCAGCAGCTCAGGAGGCAGGAGGAGCAGCAACCTACCTGAAAAACCACATCACCATCCTCCTCCTCACAGGCAAACAAGCCCCAAAAGCAAGGGTTGGGCTGCTATATAGGAGACATCCCTCCCACCTCATCCCACAGCACCCACCCACCTCAGGTGGGGCTGTCAGAGTGTCCCACAGCTGAGCTCATTTAGCAATTTTCCCTGCACACCAGCTGGCAGCTGTGGAAATTCCTCCCCTGTTGCCCAAGGGTTTGTCTCACTTCTCACCTGCCCACCAGAGGCACAAAAGTCCTGACCCAGCTTCTCAGTGCTGGGCTTTTCATGCACCTGATCAATAAACATTTGCTACGTGAGGGAGTCTCTCCCTTATGTGCACTGGAAATATCACCCCCCAAACAACTGCAGACCTGGCCTGTGCTACAGTGTGTGACCTGTCTGGGAAAACACTCTCCCAAATCCTGAGCTATCTAATCTCTTCAGCTGAAAATGAGCTGAACCAAATTAATTTGAATGGGTTAACACAGGCTCCTCTGTTCATATCAAATCCATTACTCTGTCTTGGAAGTGTTTGCAACAACAGCAAAATATCTGGACTTGTCATTTTAATCAAAGTGACAACAACAAGGTGTTTTCTCTTCCCCCCCCCCTTTTTTCAATTTTTTATGAATTAGTCACACCTCCTCATCACTGTTTACAGACTCTTGTCTTTAAAGGATACCACAGCGTGTAACTCCTGGATTGAATCCAGTTGGTCATGCCCAGCATGAGGAAAAAAAACAAAAGAGACAAGATGGCCAGGTTGGGATGTGCTAAACTTGCACAAATATTGAAATCAGGGCTGGGCCAGCAGGGAGCAGCAGGGGACAGCCCTGCTGTGGCCACACCTCCATGGGAGGATTTTCTGAGTGTGCTGGACATGGTGCTTCATCCCCCAGCACAGTGCAAAGCCAGTGGCCAGGCTCTCCAAGGGAGAGAAGGTCACTCTGTTCTTGTTACTTCTGTCAAGTCCTTTCTGGAGATACAGGGATTTTTTTCCAAGTGTCCACTTTATCCTTCCCAATAAAGCCTTCCATTAGGGCTTTTGTTGGTGCCTCCCATCATCACCTCCCCATAACCACACGCTCAGTCCTCTCCTTACCCCATGAAGGGCACGTGGCTCTTGGGCTCAGCTCAGAGGCAGAGTTTTGGGGCTGCCCAGTGCCCAAGGCTCATGCTCAGTGGCAGTCAGGACAATTTACAGTGCGAGGAATGAGAAAATGGAGTGAGTCAGGCCTGAAAACATCATGACATCCACATGGAAATCATGAGTCTGCACTAGGAATCCTGAGAAGCAAAGCACACACACAGATAAGCCTCCCCTTTTCCAAATGTTAAACATGGGATTATAAATTTTCATCCCTTAGTTTTTGAGGCTCTTGGACCTGATTTGTTCAGGTCGTTCTGCCCTTTTCTCCACAGTCTGAAGAAAGCAAAAATCTTACAAAATTCAGTGATGACTGAGAATTGCAAGAGTTTAGTGGGAAAAAGAATTCAAGTTTCTAAGTTGTTCACTTCTGAGGGATTGACCCGTGCGCTGGTCAATCCCATCCACTATTTCAGTGAGGACTGATTCGCAAAAATGTCCTGGAAACTCAGCAGGACAAAAGCTGGGGTTGCATTTTACCCGAGAACCCCTTCATTAAGACATAAAACTAAGTGCCATTTGTTCACCAAAACAATTGATTTCACTCAGGATGCAGGGGTCAGTGGATCTTGCAGAGCTTTTACATATATATTTATCTCCAGCGATTCATCAACCAAATAATCACACATTATTGAGTACTCACCAATTTTTTCTTTTTTTCTGTAGCTTCAAAAACTAGCAAGTTGCTAGTGTGCAATAGGGAAGAAAAACATGTAGGGGAACTTGTGATGAATGTTCTATTTTTGCTGTGAAAGGAGGATAAGAAGAAGAATTCAGCCCATAGCCTACCCTCTCCCTCAGTTCCAAAAATTTCCTAGCAGGATGAGACCCTTCTCCGGGGGGCAGGAGATTAGGCTTTCCTGGGCTCACATCCCAGCTGCCTGCTGAGCCTTGGTCCCAAATGCAAGCACAGGGTGATGAAGTGTCACAGGAACCAAGTCAGTCACACTGTTTTCTCCATTGCTCTTGGGCTGTGTCACAGAGAAAAGCCTCCCGTGGCTTTTAGTGGCTGAAATGACTCTGTGGGCTCAGAGAGCTGAGTCTTACATGGGGACAGGGAAGGCTCTGGGTGTCCCTTCGTGCTGACAGACCCTGGTGGGATTCACTACAAAAGCACAGGAGTGAAAGCTGAAGGTAGTGCAATAACCAGGACACCTTCCCGTTTTTCTATTCCATGGCACATTCATACACAGTGAATATATTATCTGCCACATACCATTTAAAAAAAAATATTCAGCCAACGATCAAATTTACAAAATTTCAGGTTTTTTGGGAAGGACATGGAGGAATGCCTTCCTGCTCCATCCACCAGAAGGGGAACTGCTTGTGAACAAAATCAATGCCCATTAATTAAGAGCCTTTCCTATGGCTATACCCCTGCATTTCTCTGCAGCAAGGAGTGGGCTCATCTGCCTTTTCCCTGTGGGATTTCACAGGGCACCACAGTCAAAGGAAGGGTCTTGGTTTGCTTGGTTTGCTGACCAAACAACGGGCCAGAGTGCTGAAGGTGCTTAGGTCTGTTGTCACAAATAAAGAGAGTAACATGAGGCAGAACTGCCCAGTGCCATTCCTTGTGCTGCCGTGGGTTTTCACTCTCATCCCCAACAAGCTGCCCCCTCTTGGTGTCCCTGAGGTGTGACAGGGACCCAGTGGTGGCCCGTCATCCCCCAGGTGGTGGGGAAGATTTGTTAGTCAATATTTGTAGAGCACAGGAGCCTTGCTGCTCTCTGTCACACAGAGCCCATAACACCACTCGAGAACAAATTATATTCGTGCATAATCAACCTCACCTCCAGCTCAGCCCTGATTTGAGAACCCTTTTTGGCTAGAGATGATGTCCAGAGCAGAGAGAGCACAGCTTGATTTCCAGAGCCCAGGCTGAGCTGGCAGAGCTGGCAGGTAGAAATATCTTGTTTTGACTGGTAAACTGAGCAAGTTTGACATGGAAACCACTGAGGGAGAATAAATATGGAACAACAAGATGTAATTTTACAGAGGCTCTTTTCTAACTAAAACTGTACTCGGAGCCATCCCAGACTTGAACTAAGAGGTCCTGAGGTCTGGGGAGGGAAATTCTGGACACGGTAGGTTTGGCTGAGGCTTGACCCTGTCACAGGCAGGGACATCTATAAGCACACAGTTACTTAACAGCACAATTCCTGCAGGACTGCAAAGAACAGGGAGGGGAGGGGGGGAAATATCGGAGAAGAAAAAGAGTTTTTAGCTCTGACACAGAACCAAGGATAAATGCCAAAACCAGAAAAACAGTCTATAGGAACTGTGTGATCAGTGTTTCCCAAACCAGCCTGGAATTCATACCCTGCTCAAAGCAAACAGCAGCGCTCCCACATCCTGGGAGGAAGGGCTGGCTGAGAAGAGCTCTGCTTCCTTCCATTTAGTGGGAACAGTATCCATCACTGGATCCTCAGAATACCTGTTTTTCTGACCAATCTGCTCATGCTATGGAGCTCCACCGTCCAACATTTCTCTTTCTCACATATGTGGTGTCAATTCCTTTAATGAACCTTCTGCCATCATTAAGCAGATCATTTGTCTTGCCCATGTTTCTAGGAATGCTTTAACAAGTGCATGAAGCATCAAGATATAAAGAGACACTTAAAAACCTCCACCAAGGGCTCTCTGCAAGAATGGATCTTGCAGGACCAAAGAAACCATCTTACATCCCTTCAGCCTGACACAGTAGTAGCCTCCAAATTTTTTTCTTTGAATCAGATTTAGGTAAGAAAAGTGACGTGAACACAGAGAGACTCCTTCACATCGCAGTAAAACTGCAGCATATTCCTTGGCTTTTGTATTTTGTCTTATATGGGTTGAAAATATTTTTCTGCCTTACTGGGATATTGGGAGTCTTAGGAAATGAACAATGCAGGTGTGTAAAGCTGCTCTGATGAACAGCTCTAGGGCTGTGGGAACGTATTTTGAGTAATCAAAAGGACTTCTACTGATGGATTTTACACTCTTTTTCTATTTTGCTTTCAGTGACAGTCCCTTGAAGGCAACTTTGCCAGCAGGAATAATCTCAGAAATGGTGAGTGTTATGTAGATGTTAGTCAAGGAAGAAGATGGGTCCAGGTGAGGTAGTAAACATCCTCCAGACTCGCCATAAACAACCATCTGCTTTCAGGCAGTTAATTAATTAAGAGGTATTGGAATTATTCTACCAATCAGTAACTCAAATGCATTGCATTTTGTTGTAAAAAATCTACGACTAAGAGTAGAGGCAAAATTAATGGAATAAATGCTTTGTTAAAATGATGGCATCTTTCTTTTAAGAGGGATATCTGAGAGCCCTTTGCTGGCCACAGTGCACTGCCAAGGACCAGCTCCAGCAGTGCTGGAAAGCAGCTGTGTCAGGGCCTGAGCAGAGCTGCAGGGAGAGACTGCACCAGCCAAGGGTGAAGAGGAAGGAGAAGGGCAACCAGATGCAATTATGTGACACAGGCTTTGGCAGGAGCACGAGAATCAACGTCTCCTCCCGTTCCAGTGACAGGGTGCTGTGTAATGGACGACAGCAAAACTTCATGTTCTCCACTGGATACCAAACCCCAAAAACAATGCTTGGTACTGCCAGGCACAGCTCTGGGGCAGGCACATGGGTTGCTCAGAAACCCAAGACCAGTTTGGCTCCGGGCTGAGACTCAGGGGAACTCATTTCCATTGCTGTCTTCAAAACACCACCCAAAAACTCCCTCCGCTGCTCTGGGCCAGAGATTCCTGTCTCTGAAGGAGGATAATAAGTGGGGCCACACATGAATGCACAAGTATGTTCAACATGCAGCAAGAAGTTCACAAGCTCTGTCACACTGGAGGAAGGTCTGATATTCTAGAATATTATTGCACTAAAAAAAAAAAAAATTCATGAGAAAACAAAATGGTTGAAAGTTAGGTGGAAGGATGCCCAGTGCTGAATGGATGTTACAGAGCCAGTTCCTAATGAAACAGCCCACTGTATCCTTGTTCATTCCTTTTCCTTCTTTGACAGAGGATGGATTTGCTCTGAGGATGGTGCAGAGTAGCCATGCAGTGAGTGAGGGGGAAGCCTCCAGGAAAGGAAAGGTGTTTCTGTGGCTGAGCTCTGTTCTCCAGGACTGGATGTGTACAGGGGTTCCTGTGCAAGCCACCTAAACCTCACAGATTCCCATGAACTCTCTGTGCCTCTCTCCTGGGGCACTGGGGCTGAACACTCACAGCTGTGGCTGAAATCAATAGGAGCTGTGCTCCAAACAGGCAGTGTCTGGCTACAGTGCTGCTCAATATCCCGGAAAATCACATTTGGACTGGGCACCCCTCAGCAGGGGGAACCTTTGCCTTCTTGGAGGGGAGGTGTGAACATGTCCACGCTGTACTGGTGTGCTTGAAACAGTTATAAAAACAACTGATTCTGTGCTGTGAGCAGGTCTGAAAACAGAGCAGTCAAGAAAGCACAAGTCCAAGATGGTCTTTGACTGCTCAGTCCCAGGCTTTGCATCAGACAAGCACCTCACTCCAGTCTGGCTCAACCTGCTCCAGTCACCTGCTGTGACCGTGGTCCCCTCTGCCATGGTCCCAGCCTGTCCCCTTCTGGAATGAAGGGAATGGGGAAGGTCAGCTCCTTGTGTAAATGGCATCTCTGCTGTGCTCTGTAAGGGTGCTAAAGTGGAAGTGACTCTCAGACCTTGCCTCCTGATGAACCCTCACAAGGGGACCAAATATAGATCTGTGGAGAAACCCTAATTCTGGCTTTTATGAAGTCCTGCGTGTCTGACTTTACAGCCTCAAAGTCCCTTTCACAGCATGGATTTCCTATAAAAAGAGCAAAGTGAAAAAAATAGAAATTCCATCATGTGGCAATGTGTTAACATCCACATATGTCCCAAGAAGGACTGGATCCTTTCATTTCCTGCCACTTCAGTTAATGAAGTAAGACACAACAGCAGGAGGTTGTCATCTTCCTTCTGGATTAGCCCTAGAGAGGATGTGACCCATGGTCCAGAGCCAGGAGTCACATAAATTGGGGAGGAAGTGAGGGCTGCACAGCTGCAGCCAGTTTGACTGACCAAGAACGTCCTTTTCTTAATACTCTTTTTTTTAGGAAGTAAAATGGGACTACTGGCAGCCCTGGTGGCATATCCACCTTTTCTTTGGCCTTGAGTGACACTGGGGTTTACAGACTTTCCAGAAAGCTCGTGCCTCTCCTTCCTCAATTAATTCATTTCCCCAGCCTCATCCATAATTGCCCCTCTGCTTTCAAATCCAGAACTGCTCTTCTGCCCAGCCATGGCATAAGGGTGGAAGGGTGATATTTCCCACTGGAGTCAGGCCCTGTGAAGTGCAGCATTTCAGGTTAACTGTGTCCAGTTCTGGGCAATTCCTCCTGCAGGCAGGGAAAGAGCCATCCCTGGTGGGATGAGAGCTTTCCTGCTAAGTCTCAATTCCCTGCCCCAAAAGAGTTGGCTCAAGGCATCTCAGAAGCAAAGGGAAAATTGAATCTGGCTGCTCTGAGATTTAAACACTTTTGCCACAGAAGAGGAGGGGAAGAGAGCTGGAGGGCTGGGAACTAAACCCTAGAAAGGCAGGTTTGCAGCTCCTGTGGTTCCCAGGACAGGCAGCCCAGGACCTGCACCCACTGCCCTCTTCCAGCCCCACACCCTGGTCCTCCTGCAGCAGCATCACTGCTCTGGGATGCTGCCTTGGCACCAGAGGCAGCAGGGCCACAGCCCTTGTGGCAGCCAGGTTGCTGGTGGCCCTGGGTGCCCCACTGCTACTGCACATGGGCCAGCCCTGCCGTGGGTGCTCCCAGATTCATCCCCCAGCATTTTGGGAGAGAAAAAAACACCCCACCCCATCATGTACATGCCTTGGCTTGGTCTCAGGAATTTCTGAATCATTTTTCCTAAAATTCCCCCCCCTCCCCATCAAAAATCTAGGCAAGGTAGCTGCATGGAAAAAACACAGCCTTACACGCAGTGGAAAACAGGGACATTTTCGGGAAGCCTCGACAACGTGCAATACCACCAGCCTTGGCTAGGTAAGAAACCAAATTCCCATTCCTGCCAGTCCAGGGCCATAAAGACCAGCTGTTTCCCGGGCACACAGGGCTGGTGGGCCAGGTTTTGGGCCCCCCTGTGTCCTGCTGCATCCGTACCAGCCTGCCAGCCCCTCCAGCTCTGGAGCCCTAAACTACTGATGATGCTTCACTGCAACACTTTATGCATCAGCAATCATTTATTTTTACAGTTCTGGCTTTCAAGTGATGCTGTTACACAGGGAAAGACTGAGGATTTCATCCCCAGGTCCACTGAATTTGGGGTGGCCTTTGAAGGAGAGATGCTGGGGAACACACAGGATGTGGGGGCAGGCTGGGCACCCCAAGAGGGTGGAGGTGTGATGGAGCAGAGAGGAGCTGAGAGCAGGAGGGGCAGGGGACAGAAAGGAGGAAGGCCAGGATATTGCAGCTAAGGAGGGGTTGGAATGGCCAGGGAGAGTGGTGGGACTAAGAAAGGGTGACGAGAGCTGGGAAGACAGGTCCTTGCCACAGAGCAGGTGAGGAGCAGGACACAGGCTCTTTTCAATCCAAGACCCCTTAAACACTAATTAGGGAAGTTTGAATTAAAAATGGGGCAGGGAAAGCTGCTGGATCCACAGGCATGAAAACACAGGGTTTACTGTGCAATCCCAAGGGCTTTCTGGTCATCCTGTTTTTCACCAGGCATTTTCAGGCACTGTGTGTGCCACCCAGGGCAAACATTAGGAATCCTGCACTCTAGGTGGGCTGGCAGCAAGGAGTAGAGAATGCCCTCACCTTGCTTTTGGATACCAAGGTCTGCAAATGATGCTGGAGAACCATAAAGGGCCATCTGCTTGGAACTCTTGAAAAGTTTTGGGCTGGAAATGTTGCACCAACAGAGAGCAGCTGAGTCACTGAGCTGATTTGGGATCTTCCTGCCATTCCTTCATTGCCTTCTCTACCCTGGGGCAATATGGTCTTCTTTTGCTTTCTTTTTCCTTTTTTTTTTCTCCTATGGAACTAATGCTTCTCAAAGTGAGTGCCTAAGAGCACTTACAAGAACCAGTGTGCTGCTCTGAAAGCTCCCTCTCTCCCCTACCCACGGCCCTGCAGTGCTTCCCAGACATTATCTGCAGCATTCCCTGCTCATCCAGTCCTAAATCGTGAGCATCCTGCTTGTCTTGTGGTGTAATTATTGCGCTGTAGAAATTGCCCCTATACTGTCCATACCTCAAGCCAGGGCCAGCTGGATGGCACCCACCTGTGATTTGATCTCCCTGTGAGATACATTGTCCTGTTCCAAAGACCATTTGGTCTGCATTGTTGCTGATCTTGCAGTACCAGGACTGAGACTTCCCTCTTGGAGCCCTGGCTTGATCTTGCTCCTGTCCTGCAAATCCCTCATCAAAGGAGTTCCAGATCCCTATCACCACCCTGGCCAGACCCCTTAGACCTGCTTTGCCCTTTCAGTCCCAGGCCATCTCCGTGCTCAGCCCATGAAAACTGGGCTCTGTGATCCCTACATGTCCCACCCTGACACTGTCCCACATCTCTCCAACACGATGTGCTGCTCTAGGGCTTGGGAACTGTGGCTGAGGCATAGGAGGGGTGGGGTTTGCCCAGGGCTGCCCAGGATGGAAGGTTTATCACCTATTCCCCAAGGGCTGATGTACCTGGAGACCCTTCAACACCAGCCCCTCCACCTCACCCTCGGGCTGCCTACACCGAGCCAGGATGGCTTTCCAGAGGAGTTGCTCCCAGATTTTTCCATCAGCTTTCCCCCTTTGTGTCCCCCCTGTTCAGCCCAGCTCCCCAGGTGAGCACAGAGCCCTCATTGCCATGCCACTGCCCCTGAGAGCCGACCTGCTCCTGGGCCTAATGGGTTTCCAAGGGGGTGGGGGAGAGGGAGGGGAGCGAGTGGCTGATGCTTCTCAGCCACTCAGCTCGGCCCAGAGCTAACGAGGCATCTCAAAATTAAAAAGTGAACTGCAATCCCCAGCAGGCCTGTCCTCCTTTTGGCATTAGTCGGAGTTCTCTTTCTCTCTCAAAAAAAGAGGACTGGGGAGCCGTGAGATGCATTTGGAGCTGTGGAAGCACCTCATCCCTGGAAGGGTGGGGGTGCTGGCACGAGGCTGACAGCCTTGGGGCTGCTGTGCCATGGGAGCAGCAGCTCTTTTAGACAGGCTGTGAGGTGCAGGCTCACCCTTGAGGTGCAAGGAGTGCAAATGGTACATGGGAACAGGCTCTTCCAGTGCCTTCACATCCAAAGGTCCCTCCTGCTCTACGGGCAGCAACCACGGCTGTGTAGAGGAGGCACCCCAGGGTGTGGAGGTGGCACCCTGCCCACAGGGCTGAGCGGATGGGGACAGTGCAGGGTGATTGCCACTGGGCACTGATGTGGGGGGAGGATGGCAAGAAGGAAACAACGCTGCTGGAGGAGGAGAACACGGGGAAAGCAAGCAGGGAAAGAGCGGAGAAGGGAGGAAGGGAGGGCAGCCTGGTTTATTGCATTTCTCCAGTGGGAATCTGCCTGGGAAGGACTTTTCTGTGCCCACAACTCTGGGGTGCCCAGCACTGGCTGCTCTGACCTTCCTGCCCCCAGTGCCCTCATCCTTGAGCCGCAGAGGGCCGAAGGCTCTGGCTGGTAGAGGTGCTCTCTGGAGCAGCTTAGCCTGGCTCACGGGCAGCTGAGTGGCAGATGCTTTGCCCTAGACCTGTCCGCTCCCACAGGCAGCTGCCTGTCCAGTCCCCTGTCACTGCTGGGCCAGCCCTGAGACAGCTCCATGACATTCCTCCAGGGCATGTGGCTCCAAGCAGGACCTGCCACCCCTCTGAGGTGCTGTCTTGGCCATTCCCAGCTCACCTTCACGGGTTTTCCCAGGAGAAGAACACAAGCAGGTGGAGGGATCATCTCCCCCAGCAGGGATGGCTTACACCCATTTTGCCCAGCTGGAAGGGAGAGGAGGGGTAGCAGGACAGTCCAGGTGGAGCACAAGGTGGGCTGCAGGGCAATGTCCTGGAGAACAGCCCGGTCCTCACAGTGGAACTGGAGTTCAGCCCAGTTCCACACGTCCCTGAGAGGTAGCAAGGCTGCATAAATACACAGGTTCCAGGGTTTTACCCAGGGTATGCCTTTTCCATGGAATCACAGAATATCCTGAGTTGGAAGGGACCCACAAGGATCATTGAGATCAACTCCTGGCCCCACACAGGACAACCCAAGAATCCCACCATGGGCCTGAGAGTGTTGTCCAAACACTCCTTGAGCTCTGGCAGCCTTGGTGCTGTGCCCACTGCCCTGGGAAGCCTGTTCAGTGCCCAACCACCCTCTGGGGGAAAAACTTTTCCTTAATATCCAACCTAACCCTGCCCTGACTCAGATTCATGCTGTTCCTTTAGGTCCCATCGCTATTCCAGCTGCATACAACTTACTGGGGGCAATTCCACCCTCTCCACAGTAGGACCGTGGATGAACTGGAAGCCACACAGAGTTAGACACATCCTGGTGTGATCCCACAGGATTTCTCCTAGCAGTGGGTTTGGTGCAAAATCTCAGGGAACTGGTGAGCTCTGGAGACAGCAGTGGTACAAGGTAACATGCACTCCTTTCCCCTGGACTGGTAATGCCAATGATCTCCAGCTTCCAGGCTCACGTCCCAGCCCAGCTATAAATGCTGCAGGAGCAATTTTGTCCAGATAAGCTTGTCCTCAGGGGGAGGGGGACCAGACATGCTGACAGTCTGAGCATTCCTGCACACCCAGCACCAAAGGCACAGCCACTGGTGCTCCCCACCAGGACTTTGCACTCACGAGCAAAGGGAAGGACAAGAAAGGGTGAAGGGCAGCAGTGAGGTGATGACAGGAAAGAGGGTTATTGTCATATTTCTATTTCTTTGCTTGAGTGAGGGGAAATGCAATTTGTACTTGGGGAATTCAGGGTAAAATCAAATAAAACACGGCAGTTGCCCAAACCCATCCGTTTTGTAGCCCGGAAGGACGCGGTGCCTGCCCAGCCCAGCCTGAGCACCGCACGGATCCAGCAGGGCCAGCAGAACCGCCGGCTCCCAGCCCTGCCCTGCCCTGCCCGGGCTGGAGGAGGGGCTGGTCCATGTCCTGGGGGGCAGCTGGATGCCCTGGGGACCTGGCAGTCGGGGTAGACAGGATCTGAAATGAGCCTGGGCTGCTGGACCTCCAGCCCCACGGCTGCCCCTGCGCCCCCTCTGCTCTGTGCCTCTGCGGAGCCGGATCACCTACTGTGTTACTGTATCACAATCATCTCTGCGCCTTACAAAGATGGTTTTCTTCCAGTTTTGTGTCATCTCCGCAGTTCTCCCCCTCATAAAATGTGACTGCACCAATTTCTGTGATCAGGGCCGGTCAGGTAACAGGGACATTTCATGTTTCCCAGACAGAGCTTTTAAATCAAACCCATCCATATCCCAAAGGAGAGAGGGGAGCGGGGGAACTCCTGTTTCCTTGCAGGATGCTGCAGGCCCCTCCAAAGCGACTCCCCACTGCACTGAGGTGACCTCCCAGATGCTTCTGAGCACTCTGAGGGATGAGCATCTCCCCCACCCCACAGCCCTCCCTGAGGCCAGTGTCCAGCAGCACCTAGTGCTGCCACCTGAAGGACCCTGTTCCACCCCAGGATGGAATAGGGAGGCAAGGGCAGTGGGGATGGTGTATGTGGGGATGGAAGGCAGTCTCTGATATGGGTAAGGGGTGGTGAGTGAGAGGGGGAAGGTTTGGGTGAGGTGCAGGACACCAGAGGTTTCAGGGTGGGACGGGTTCTGTCATGCAGTCGTGGGAAACTGCAACACACTGGGGTGGCTTCAAAACCTGATGAAATCAGTGAAGATACTCCTCCACTCCCACCTTCAAGGAACTATGGATCAGGCCTTTGGGGAGAAAACTCTTCCTTTGAATCACCATATAATTGGCCTTGGCCTCTCTTCCCCTGGAGAACACAAGCATGAATCTGTTTCCCATCAGTCAGCAGGAGAGGGACATCTCCATCTGTACCTGTCCTCCTGCGGGCTGAACATCCCCAGCCCCACACACCTCCTCGGGAAGAGGAAATAACGTTGCCAAGAAAAGGCATAAAACAGCCAATCTTGGCAGGCTGAAGTCCTCAAAATCCCCCTCCCTGTGCAGTCAGCTGTGCTTCTCCACTGCCTGCTCCTCTCCAAGAAATGAACCTCAGCTGGACCTCAGCTGTGCCCAGGGGTGCAACGGTACCCAAGGATTTTCCATGTTTTGTCCCTACCAGGCAGTTGCCATTCTCCTTTTTGACCATAGGACACAAGAGAGGAACTGCAGATCCTTGCACCTTCTACTGAATAGTCACCAGCTCCCCAGGGAATATTTTATCCCATATTGTTGCTGAGGAGGCAGCCTTGCAGACCATGCAACAGCCCTGCCAGCAACCACCCCAACCCTCCACAGGGAAAAGAGCCAAAATATCTGGCATTGGGAACAGAAGTGGAGGAGGGATGACTTGTCTGTGATGGTGGAAAGTTTGGAGTGGAGGAAAAGCTGGGCGAACCTATCCCAGAAAAACATCCCCAGAAGGGTCACACCACGGCCAACCCACCTGTGTGCAGAAATGGGTGACGGTGGAAGGAGAAGAGCCAGTGAGAGGAGAAGGGAAACCAGGAGGTGAGAAAGAAATGTGAGGGAGAAGGGAAGAAGGACGTGAGGGCAAGCAAACAGGAGAGGGTTGGAGCATTCCAGGAGGTTGGTGTGTGCAGCACTGGCACACCACAGCCCCCACTCTGCCCCCCACAAGCAGTGTCACCATACCTCCAAAGTCAGGCCTGAGGCGGACATCGTAGCCCTTCAGCAGTTTGTCCACAATCTCTTTCACCACAGAAATATTTCCAGTGGATGGGCTGAAAGACAAGAGAAGAGAGTTTCTGTCACCCCGTGTGCCACTGGCTGCTTGGGCAGGGTTCCTGGCCAGGCAGCATCCTTCACACCCCAGGGCACCAACACACCCCTGTGTGCTACAGACACCCCAGCCACGGGCAGAGCCTCCCTGTTTTCTTTCTCGCTTGTGTTTTCTGTCCTTGGCACAGCTCTCAGCCTCCAACCTGCACACAAGCCCTGGCCATGCTGGGTTCTTGCTCCTGGTCTCACACTACCCAGCACAGACTTGTCTGGCCCTGAGGTCCTCACTATACAATGTCCCAACTGCATAAGTGCCCCCCAGCAGGCCCCCTGCACCATCACACACCCCAGTGCAACCTCTGCTTCTCACTGCATGTAGGTGTTTTTCATATTATTGAAGTAAAGGAGAAAACAACACTCCTTTTTTTTCATACAGCCTCAACATACGGCTGATCTTTGGCATGTAAGAATTTCTGTCACTCAGCATCACCGTGACTTCTTAGCAACGCAGATCAAGAGGCAGAGACAGGGAGGGAGAGTCCATCTTTCCCTCTGTGTGCCAGAGCAGCAATCCTTTCCCTCCCAACCCTTTAAGTTACACACAGGGGGAGACAGCTGTCCTCCCTAACACCAATCCAGCCTTTACAGCAGGAAAGGAGCTCTCTCTAAAATCAGCCCAAGAGCCAAACCGAAACCGAAGGTGGGAAACCAGAAAGCAGGGGATGCTAAAAATATTGAACCTATTCAGTGCTGCGGGGTAAATAGGTTTTCTGCCTGAATACCCAGCCTCTGTGCCACCCTCGTCCCCTGCTTTGCATGAGAATAGAGACCCTGCCGGTGACAACCGCTGCTCTTTGCAGTCACCCACCACAACAGCATGTCTCCCTGTCAACACCGCCTCCCACATCCATCCCAGTCAGGCTGGAAAGCTGCACCAGAGCACTGCCTCTGCCAGCCAGCCCCCTGCCTCGCTGGGCACGGGGGTTTGGCTTGACATGTCTGTGTATCTGCACACACAGACAGACAGACGTGCTGTCCCCGCTGTGTGGGACTCCCTGCCTGTGCATACAGACAGGCAGACACATGAAAGCCCTGGAGCTCAGGGGGCAGTTAAGGAATGTGCACAAACCTGTGTGACCACAGCCCAGTCAGTGACTGGAGGTGACTGGAGGTGACAGTGGGTGCAGACCTTGCTCCACTGGGATATGATGAGACACTGGGCTGTGGACACAATTTATGCAGGAGCACAGAAGCAGGCATTGGTGGGTGCCTGAGGCTGGGTTCCCAGGTGCCCAGGCTCTCCACAGAGGTGTGGGTGGAGGCATGTAGGATCACTGGGGAGTCAGTCTGGGAGTGTGTGTGTGCAGGGATTTCTCAACCGGACAGGGATGTGCAAAAGTGAGACAGCACACACACTTCCCAGGCCCAGCTCCGGTGCATGGACAAACCATCGAGCACTTGTGCTGTGTCTGAGCTCTGTTCCTGAGCATGGACCTGAGTGTGGTACAGCTCTTCGTTGCATTGCTTCAATCACTGTGAAAAAGCCAGAGAGTTGCACACAGGTGGGCATTTTCACAACACTGTGTCTAGGCTTGCAAGGTCCACTTGCACCTGTGGATTTTCCTGCAGTATGTGGGGATTTGCAGCATGCTTATGTACTGTCACTGTGGGTTACTGATAGTGTGCACCAGCATTTGTTCATGTCTAGAAGCCGTTCCTACAGGTACATAGATTTCCATGTTCATAGGTTTCCATATTCATAATATGGACATTCTGTATTTCTCAGGGGATTTAAACACTTCTGTATAGCTTCCTACAGGACATAAACTCAGGAAGAAGTGTTACCTCTTTAATATAGGCAGGGAAACTGAGACAGAGACAGTAACCAATGTGCCAGGGGCCCTGCAGAGTGGAAAGGGGGATACAGGGGGTCTTTCCTCCTCAGCAGCTACAGGTTGGCCTAGTGAGGGAATAAACTGGCATCATGGTTAAGGGCAAGGTCTTTTTCCTCTCTGCGTTCCTTTTGATCCAAAAAGCCACATCCCTCCTGCTGAAGAGGCAAGTCGTGCGTTTGCCCAGCTGTGGGCGAGCAGCTGCATGTCAGAGCTATTCCTGGCAAATGTGGGTCTGCATCCGCTCAGGGAGCGCGCACATCCCGCCCGTGAACTGAATTCTGGAGTGCCGTGTCCCTGATTCCGCGGGGGTGGGCATGTGCTTTGCATATATACACGTACACTTGCAGCCAAGCATCTACATACATGCGCCCCGTGCTGCTGGCTGGGGGGTGTGGGAGTAGCCGAAGGCTTGTGCACACGGGAGAGTGTTTTGTCCCCGAGCCGTGCGCGGCCAGACGGGCAGGCTGCAGGTGAACATCACGAGCAGGTCTGAACACACATGCAGAGACAGGGGGGCCACCGTGGGCATCATTCTGCACCCATTTCCTCGGACTGTGCCCCCGGGCACGCCTGCCTGTGTGTCCCACACAGCGGGACCACGCGTGGATGGTGTGGGCAAGGTGGGCGTCCGTCTGCGCATGTGCGTGTTTATAACTATGGGAACCCAAATCTGGGCATCATCCTCGGCCCCGCAAGGCTGTGCAGGGACCTGCGTGTGTGCGTTGGGAACGCGCTGCTCCCTGTGCACGGCTGGGCAAGGAAATGCCACAGCACCACCTCCCCAAGCTCCTCGGCAGGCTCGGTGCACACCCGGCGTCGGCAGCGGGGTACAAACCCCCCTGCTCGCCTGGGCGAGGAGGAGGAGGCAGCGCTACTCCTGCGTGTGAAGGCGGTGGATAAGCACCGTGTGGGAGCAAACAGGTGTGCTCTGTGCACCTCGTCCAGGCTGGATGGGTGCCTGCCCCTCCGGCTGCCTGCAGCACTCGCGGCGCTCAGGGCACGCGGCAGGAATAGCTGCGGCTGGGGCACGCAGGGCATCCAGTGCCAGCGTTCAGGGTGCCATGCAGAGCAGGTAGAGCGTGCCGTGCCCTGGGTAGTGACACACATGCGTGTGCACCCGGAGGGGGGCGGATGAAGGCGCACACGCGGGGATGGATGGGGAGGGACGGCACCCACAGACCGCGGGGCTGCATGCCATAAATCTGCGCGGAGGCACGGCCGTGGGCATCGCCTCCGGAGCACCGCAGAGCCGGGGCTGTGGCACGGCACGGCTGTGAGTGTGGCTGCGTGTGCGCTGCGTGTGTGCGGGCACAGGCACGGCCGAGGCAGCGAGCGCTGTGCCCGGCGCGGCTGCACAGAGCGCGGTGCCAGGCGCTCCTGCGGCTCCCACAGACACCATGTTCCCCGGGAAAACGCTTCGGTTTGCCATTTCCCCCCCAGGCTGAGTAGCGGGGAAGGGGAGAACACACACACACACACACACACGCACGCACACACACAAGTGGGCTGCGAGGTGGGCTCCGTCTGCAGAGCGTGCTCCACATCTCATGTATGAGCATCCCTCCTCCTCCCCCTAAAACGACACGGACCGGGAAATAACAATAGCGGGCAGCAGGGGAAGCAATTTGGGGAAAGAACCCCCTCCCCTTTGCCACATACAGATCGATGGAGAAAACCCCAAACACCACAAACAAATCCTGTGTCAGCCCCCCTGTCCCTGCAGCCTGGGATCGCAATCCTTACCTTTGCGCACAGCAGGCGAGACAAAGAGCTGCTAAAGCAGAGACAATTCCACTCAATCTGTCTGCCTGAAATGTCCACATTTCCACAAAGACGAAGGATGAAAAAAAAAATCTTTGGAGGGGAGGGGAAAGAAAGATGGATCTTCTGAAATCCCCCTCCAAAAAAAGGGGGGGAGGGAAAAAAGAAACCAACCCCCCCCCCAGTTAATGATTTCCTAGAGAAAAAGTATAATGAAAAACCCTAAAAAATGTGGGGGAAAAATACCCCCCCCTCCTTCAGTGCCAGTCAAAGAATTCGTTTCTTCTTCCTTTCAGCATCCTCTCAACAAGAGACATCCTCTGGCAATGGAGAAAATCCCAAGAGAAAGCAAAATAAAATGCCCCAAAATGGGCTCAGCAAAATGTGAAATCGAATCTCACAGGTACGCAGAAGAAAAAGAAGAAGAAGAAAAAAATTATAATTAAAAAAAAGGAAAAAAAAAAAAGAAAAAGAAAAAAAAAAACAACTCAGTGTCCCCTGAGCACTCCACTTGGATTATTTTTCCTCCTGCTCTTTTGCCATCCGGTTCTGCAGATGTTGCATGGCTCCTGCTACCCACCTTCAGAGAGGAGGAGGAGGAGAAAGAGCCTGTGTGTGTGTGTGTGTGTGTGTGTGTGTGTGTGTGTGTGAGGGAGGACGTGTGAGTTTTCTAGCGATAGGGTTTTATTCTGGATTTTACCTATTTGCTCCCCCTTCCTCTTTTATTTTCCGAGGGGGAAGGGGAAGCAGCCCAGCCCCACCGTGCCGTTATTTTATTTTAGGGAAATCTCGGGCTCGTCACTCGAGAGGTTTTTGTGAAAGGGTTAAAAAGGAAAAAAGGAAAAACAAATGCAACCCAGAAAATAAATAAATACATATATGCATGTGTAGAAAATAAATAAATCCCTGTCTGTGGAAAGTGCTGCTCTCCGAGGGAGGGCTGGATGTCTCCCTAGTGCTGTTGCCGCAGCTCCTGTGGAGTTTTGCTGCTCATTGCAAAGTCACAAGAGGAGGGGAGGAGAGAGAGAGTTTGTGGTTGGGGAGGGGGACTCTCCGGACAAATTGGGATCCTGACGTCATGGCTGACAACGTTAACCCCTGCTGGCTTGCAGAGGGGATGGAGGAGGCTTTTTGGTTGTGCTTTGGTGTTTTGCTTTTATTTTTTTTCCCCCAGGGAGACGGGAGCAGGGAAGATGGTGGGAAAGGTGATGGCATTTTGGCAAGCAGGGGGATGCACCTGGACAAGAGTGGCTCGGCTGTAAGTGCTGGTGGGTGCCGTGGTTGCCTGAAACAGTGTGATCAGCAAAGGCTGAGCTCCTTCCTTCAGCCACAGAGATGAAAAATAAGGTGATTTACTGAGACTGTCTCCATGCCATGGGGCAGAATGGCCTGGTGGCCTCCTCCTGGGGAAGATCTGAAGACTCTGGTGGGGCTGAAGACTTCCCCCAGGCCAGGGAAAACCAGTTCAGCAGGGATGCTCAGCTCTCCCTGAAGGGTGCTGTGTTATGCATACAATAGAATTTGTGGAAAACGGGGAGCTTGAACTTCCAGAAATGCTGTTGAGGATCAGCTCCTGGTGCTGTATCTTTGACTGCTGAAATGGTAACAGCCCTTGAGATTGTCACAGCCTCCTGTGCATCAGCTTCCGATCTTTGCCTTAAAAAAGTAATATAATTAAGGAACCCTGCAGCAGGCATGCAGGAGGGTGTTACCATGAAGGATTTTTTCCTAGGAAAAGGAGATCCAGCAGCACTTTGAATGCAGAGCAAAAGCCATGGCTCAAGGAGGAAACATCCAAGCTCTTGTTCCAGGACCACCCTGGATGCCATTTGCTCTGTGCCTGCCCGGCAGCTCAGAGCCCTCTGAGCAGGTAAGTCTCCCCTCCCCTGGCACTGGCTTACACCTGCTGTGGGGATGGTCTCCAAAGCCCTCTGGGCCAAGAGGGCAGAGCAGATGTGTCACTGCAGCTGGATGGGACAAGGTCCAAAATGCCCCTGAAGAGGCCCAGGGCAGTGCCCAGTGGCCACTGGGCAGCGCCTCTGTCCTGCCTTTCTCTATGAGGAGATCTGCCCCAGCCCCAGCTGGAAGAATCCTTGGCTCTGGGGTTCCTAATGGTCCTTTTCCTCACGCTTGGCTTGGCTCTACATGGTTTCCTCATCAGAGGCACGCCACAGATCACACACTCCCAATCTCCTTCTCCCAAAAAGAGGAGTGGAGAGTGACCCTTTTAAAGAGCTTCCTCTTTGCATGCCAGACTGAACTGTTGCAATGCAGAGACACTAAACCAAGGAAGAGCTGGGCTGTGTGGTGTTCTGTCCTGGTGACACTGCAGGAAGGTCCTGGGGGCAGCAAATGTGGGGTTTGTGGGGAAAAGGAAGGCTCAGGGAAGGTTTTGCATGTACAGTGATGCTGTGCTAGAACAGGAGGGGAAAAGATCTTCTCACCTGCTGCTGAAGCTGGTGGAGAATATTCTCTGCTTGGTTTAGAGCCTGGACCACCCCTGCTCCTCCAGACTTCCATGACTAAAGCCCCGGAGTGCTCTCCAGTGTTTTCTCAAAGACCAAAGCAGGTCAGTGGCACTTGTCACATGCCAGGGAATGTGTCTGCCCCTGTGGAGTCAGGAGTCAGGATGCAGCATGCTACCGAGAAGTTTGCACTGCAGACCACTCTCTGTGGCCTCCCAGGCTGCAGTTAGTGCAGAGACTCCACCAGGACATCCAGCTTGGTTGGTGATACTTCACTGCATCGTGAAGCCCAAAGCAACTGCTGCCTGTCTGGGCTGTCTGTGCTGGCCCAGCACTGTGTCCTCAGGATGTTCCTTGGCTTCAACAGGCCCCATGTCAACCCCCCCCGAATCTTATGTCTCCCTCATTCCTGTGGTCCCCTCATTCCCGTGGCTCCCTGATTCCTGCGGCTGAAAGAGCCTAAAGAGCTCCCCTTTTCCCAAACAGCTGTGGGGAGACAAAACAACAGGGTTTCCCCATGAGCCTGCTGAAGAGGAGGAAGCAGCCCAGTAGATCAGGGCTGTGCTTGGTCAGGCTCAACCCCAGCTTGAAAAGCAGCTGGTCCCACCTTTCCCACAGGCCAGTTTGTCTCCAGTGCCTCAGCTGGTGTGCCTGGGTCTGCAGTGCAGGGCACAGCCAGCCATGGCAGGGTCCTGCAAGATCTCCCCATGTGCACAGGTAGCACTGGGAGCCCTGAGCCTGGGAGGAGCTGGTGGTGCCTCTCAGGTGCCTGCTGCTGTACAGGTACAGTATTTTCCTCCCTGCTGCTGCCAGCACACTGGTCTCCTGACAGCAGTGAGTTTCTGAAGCATTTATTCTGAATTAAGCTGCTGGGTACCAGGGAGGAGCTCTTGGAGAGATGAGAAGAAGCATTTGCCTCTGGGCACCGGCGGCCCCATTTAGCCCCTCCTGGTCCCTTCCTTTTCTGGCCCCTCGGCACTGCTCTCTCCCACCAGCTATGATTGCATGTTACTGGCAGAAAAGGTAAGTGGGAAGCAAATGTCAGAGGCATACATGAAGAGGAAAAATTATGCTCACAAATGGTGACATTTGTGCTTGCAAGTTCACCCAGTCGGGAGCAGAAACCGTGTCACATGAATTATCTGACCACTCAGCCACAACGGGACACTCTGGAAAGCCGATTGCTTGGCAGTAAATGCAGTCAAAAAAGCTGTTGTGTGCTCCTGAATAATCTACCTGAAGCCATGTTCTTGAATAAAGGACTGCTTTGGAATTAGTCACCCATCTCTGCTGAGTCTCATTAAGGCTGATGCACACAGGTACGTGACGATGCTCGCTGAGGTGTTTGCGTCCTGCCCTCCGGAAGGTGGGCATCCTTGAGCCCCTCCCAGAATCCCAAATGCTGTGTCTCCTGCTCCTGCCAGGGGCTGTCTGATCTCCAGTGAGAGCCCAACAGTGAGTTTTTCTGAAGTTGATATTTTGAGTCTCAAAAGAGGTGTGAGAGGCTGCTGGAGGTGACGTGCCGTGGCCGTGATCACCCTGAAGAGGCCGTGGAGGATTGTGTTTGTGGCCATTTGCTGTCCTCCACTATTAAATCATTCATTTTCACTCCTTAATCTTCTTTCACTCTTACCTGTTGCTCTGCTGCAAGCTCCACACTCTCATCTCTCTTCTTATCCCGTGGCCAGTGCTGCCTCCAAGTCCCAGTCCCAGTCAGTGTGACAGTGTTGTGCCAAAAGCCTCTGCAGATCATGGCTTATGGTCTACACCCCCCAGACACAGTGTCCCAACAGCTGAGCACTTGCTGGGGCTTCATCTCTGTTCTGTGCCTTCTTCTTGCATCTTTGGCTTCATGGTTTGGGCGAGAAGGATCAATGCCGGCCTGAGGGGATTGCATGTGTGAAGCACTGAGGCAATGAATCAGATTGTCTCTACCTGTCAGCAAAAACAGAAGAGGGGGAGGCTGAGTCTTGCCAGCACCAAAGCATGCTTTAGAGCTCCTCTGCAAGCATGCAGCTGCACTCAGCAAATGGATTCTGGGAAGATATTTCAGTAGAAAGAGTCCAACATTAGGAAATACCATAATTAGAACTCGTGCTGGGGAGCATCCAAAATACAGGTCCACCAGCAGCACTTGGCTGTGTCACCTTCTGCCCCGAGGAGGTGTCATGTGTCCCCCTTGCCATCACGATTGTCATGTAAGTGCTGCTTTTTCAGAGGGCCTGCCATCAAGCTGGAAATTCAACCTGGTCCCCCTACCCACTGGCTGGATAGATGGCTCTTCTGTCAAGCCAACAACTCCCAGCATGGAGAAAGCAGAAACAGGACAAGAGAGGAGAAAGCAAAAGAACCCAGGCATTAAACCAAAAGTTTAATAGAAGTCCTGCAGAAAAGGACTGTCCTACAGGACAAATGCTCCATCATCAATTGCAGTGCCACCCAACCACCCTCAGGCACTGGCAAGGGAAGACCACAGGTCAGAGTCCTTTGATTATGAGAGTGCAGAAGTGCTGTGACAGCTGTGGCTGTTGAGGTTTAGCTCCCATGTGTGCAATGAAAGAACATCCCTGCACATGCCAGCCTCCTAACACCACAGCCACCTCCTGCCATGCCCAGACAGCCTGCAGGGTGATGGTGATACCATGTGTTAAGCCTGTGGCACAGGAACAATCTCCCCCACCAAAGGCTGGTGATGGGGAAGACAAGTGAGCCATGACCACAGGGCAGCCTTAGGGCTGACACACAGCCACAGCAGAGCTGTGCTACCCTGGGAGGTGTGAACCCATCCCTGCACGTGTGTTGAGGGATGTAGAGCCTTAATCTCACGAATGCACGTCTGACTGCGTGTCCCCTGGCTCCTGACTGCTGGGGAGAGCAGGGCCAGCTCCTGCAGCTCCTCCTGCCTGGCCCTGCTCACTGCAGGGACGTGCCATCCACTTGCCCCACTTGCACATCTCACCTCGGGGCTGCAAACACAAACTCCTGATGTGTGGCAAAGGCCTGCTCAGGTTTGAGTTTAGTTTGTCAAACGCCCCCAGTTCATTTTCTCTTTGCATTTCCACGATGGTGCTCAGGAGAACCAGCGATGCCCTTTGGGACTGGCATTTCTGATCATGTTATGACTGGCAATATGAAGGGCACAAGGCAAGAAAAAGGCCCTTCAGCCCCTGCAGACAGTTGAGAAGTACCAAAAAATGCCTCCCCTGCTCATTATTGTTAATGATAGAGACAGACACAGATGTTCTGACACAGTGTGTCTGTTGGGGTCCATGTCTCCCACAAGGCATTCCCCCTTCAGAGGGTGTAGCACCTCTCATTCCTAGGGAAGCTCCTTCCCATTTATACCAGCAGAGAAGTCCCCTTCTGAGTCAAAGATCCTGGTTTGAGTCATGGAACTCCAACCAAAAGTGCTGGAAGCAGCAGTGGAACGGATTACAAGGATTTGGGTAAAAAAATTCCACCTCTGACCACCACATGGAGGTGTGGATGGTTTCAGCTCCTCTTTGTCCCTCTGTCCCTGCAGCTCTCCTGCTCTGAGAAGGGCCAGGGGTCAGCACCATCACCCAGGAGGCAGAGGGAGCTGAGAAACACAGTTGCTGGTCCCTCCTGGCTGCAGGGACAATGTGTTCCCAGAGCAGGTGCCACCCCTGCCTCCTCCCAAATCCCTGAGCATCCACCACCTGCGCTGAGGGGACACAGCAAGTGTGACAAGAAATGGTTCCTAGGGACACCTGCACTCCATTCTTCTGTGGCCTTGGTCTCCTTGGCCTCAGGGAGGTCAAGTCCAGATCTCCCACATCACAGGCATGTAGGAGAGAGCAAGCCCCCCTCTGTATTTTATCTGGTGACAAAGCTCGTGGTGTGAACTCTGCAGACAATGTCCTGGGGGTTGGAGTCCCGTGACTTTCCTGCTCAGCAGGGGCTGGGTGGGTCACCAGCTCAGGGCTTGCATGACAAATGGGGGCCATGCAGGGGGGCTTATAGGGGCCACCAGGCTGAGTCACACCTGGACAGTGGCGGGAAGAGAGGCCAGGGATGTCACGGGTGGGGGCAATGTCAAGGGGTGATGCCGTGGGGAAACACAAAGGCAGCATCCCAAAGGTGTGTGAGCTGCAGAGAGAGAGGCAAATGCACCAAGTCCCCAGGCTGTGACATCAGTGTGACACTGGTGTCACACAACACTGGTGTCACACACATCAAGGTGCCCATATGGGCTCTCTGCTCAAAGCAGAGCTGAAAGAGAGAACATAAATAAAGTGTGTTCAGGGTTTCCAAGACAGTTCTCAATCCACTGTCCACACTCTCACCTACCACCCTCACTGTCCACTCATCTAACCCACTCTTCCTGAGCTTACCTATGAGGATATTATGAGAGACAATGTCAAAAACCTTGCTGAAGTCAAGATCCACTTCTCATCTACTCAGCGAGTCATTCCATCCCCCAAGGCTATCAGATAGGTCAAGCATGATTTCCCCTTGCTGAACCCACACTGATTACTCCTGATAACCTTTTTCTCCACATGCTTAGAGATGACATCCAGGATGAGCTGTTCCATCACCTTTCCAGGGATGGAGCTGAGACTCACTGGCCTGTAGTTCCCTGGGTCCTCCTTCATGCCCTTTCTGAAGACTGGGGTGACCCTGACTTTCCTCCAGTCCTCAGGCACCTATCCTGTTCTCCGTGACCTGTAACTGTGGTGAGACTGGGGCTCTGTGACCACACAGAGATCTCTAACTCTTGTTTTTTCCCCATGTTGTGTGTGTTGGTGTACAGGCATTTCAGAGAGCTAATCAAGCATGAAGGTTTCCAGTAAGGGATGCAAAAGGATCCACCAACCTGTCACCTGACCTTTTTCCAGTGTCACACCATGCCAAGAAGCTGCTCAGTTGCTTCTCTGGAGCAGATCAGGACCCCCTCAGCCATGTGCTGGATTGAGAGGTCCCCACTAATAGTGCAATTGCCCTATTCCCACTTGGGAGGTTTCTTCCTGAGTTTAGTCTCTCTTAGTTTTGACTTGGCACCTAAGCCAGCCAGCAGGCTTGTTTCTGTGATGGAGGCAGTATGGTGAGTGCAGTTTTTAGTGCAGAAATGCGGGAGGACACACCTGAAATGTGCTTTCTAAAGGCACATGCTGCTTTGGGAAAGTTGTGTTTCCTCCCTCCAGAGTTCTCTTGCCTGGGACAGGGTATTTGCAAGATGTTCTCACTGGGAACATCACGTGAGATATTATTCATGTGTGCTTTCCCATGGTGTTCAACCACTGCAGTGGTTGCAAGGGGCTTTGGCTGACAGCTCTAAACAGGTGGCCGAGTGCTGAGTGACTTTTATGACCTGAAAAGGGTGATAATTGTGCCAAAATTTGCTCTCAGGAGTGTTATATGGCTGTCATGAAATGCAATCTGTACATTAGAGGTTGGAAGACGGTCAGACATGTGTCTTGCTCCTGAAATAGATCTGACAGTCCATCAGCCTGTTGACAACAAGTAATCTCAGGTCATGCCTCAACTTCTGAAGCCACTTTAGCATTCACTGTGCAGATGTGAAAACAAAACTCCCGTGTAATTACAAAGAGGATCAAATTAATGACCACAAACTCCCAGGCCTGTGCAGGCTGGAGGTGGGGCACTTGTTAAACAAGTCCCCGTGGGAGACAAGGATCGTGCCAGTGTTTCCTACCACTCCAAATGCCTGGCTCCAGCTGCCTGTGGGTCTGTGCCTGGAAAGAGCTGCTGCCTTCAAACAAAACTCAGTGTGTGACTTCTCAGGTGCAAAACTGGCAGATGGAGAGGTAAAAGGAGGAGTTGTGTGTTAAGTATGGTCCATCTTGGAAAAGAAAAGAACTGGGATAAGCTCTGTGTTCCCTCTTACACTGGGATCAACTGTCCTGATCTGAGCACAAAACACAGGGCTGGTACTGCAGGCTGGCAGAGGCCTTGCTGCCCATCCCTGGGGGCTGCAGCGTGGGTGGGACATGTCAGGCATGAATGAGCCACCCAGGGGGGACAAGGAAACCGTGGCTGGTTCCAGCAGGAGTCACAGGTGTCCCCTCTCTGCCTTCATCACCCCACTCTCTCCCACCTCTCCTGCTCCAGGCAGAGCAGCACCGCAGCAAAGCCAGCAGCCAACAGTGCCTGCTGGAGACCCCTCACCCTCTCAGACCTGCCAGTGAGGCAGGTGAGGTCCCTTTCTGGAAGAACAGGAGAAAAATCCCTTCTATCTACAGTTTATTTTGGAGCTTGGGAGTGAAATCCATGTGATGCTGTGTTGCCTGGCAACAGGCCGAGAGTGATGGAGCACGGGCAGGTCTTCTCCTGGAGAGGAGCATCTCCAGCCAGGGTGCCTGCATGTGGCAGGAGATGGAGGGGAACATCTCCTAGTACCAGAAGAAGGAGGGACTGCTCCAGCAGAGAGGGACTTGTCCTGGAGCAAAAGGCAGGGGCACAAAAAAGTGGAGCAGAACCAAGAGGGAGAAAAATGCCCAACTAAGGGTAGGGAGAAAGAGAGAAGTCAGAAAGAAAAAGAGCAAAGGGAAGCCTAGAGAAGACATCTGGCCACTCACTGAGCTGCAAGGGCTCATAGCTGTCACCCCCCAGGGACAGCTGCTGTCTGTCCTCAGGTGTGCCACAGCTTTGAGGGAAGAACTGCAGGAAAATGCAGTTTTCCTCTGGCACCTGTGGCGTTTCCTCACCTATAAGGGATTCACACAGACCTGCTGCCCTCACAACCACTGGAGAACTCAGACAAGTTTTGAAGCTGATTGCACTGATTTGGGTTAAGGGAATTGTTCTGAGCAATGACGGGCTCCCACTCCCAGTTAAACTGGTTCAAGGGGACACTTGGACTAAGGGGACAGGCATGGTCAGCACAGAGGGTTTGAGTCTAATCTCAGTTTCCTTTACCTTTAACTATTTGGAAATAACAAAAAACCCAACCAACCAAACAAAAAAAACCAGACAAAAAACACCACCACCAACAAAACCCTCAAAAAACACCAAACAAAACAAGACAAAAACAAAACCCCAAATAAAACCAACCAAACAAACAAGAAAGAGAAAGAGTGAGAAAGAGAGAGGAAGGAAGGAAGGAAGGAGGGAAGGAAGGAAGGAAGGAAGGAAGGAAGGAAGGAAGGAAGGAAGGGAGGGAGGAAGGAAGGAAGGAAGGAAAAAGAAATTGGCAAATGACAAGGAAAGCCATTGGTTTCCATCCATACTAAGTGCCTTTAGTCTTTATAATCCCTCTCAAAGCCATAGATCTCCCTACACATGTCCTTGCATTTGCTCCACAACAACTCCCAGGGGTCCCTTTCCCCACATCACTGTGCAGGCTCCCTGCCTGGAGCTGAGCTCTGGCTCAGGGAGGGGGCACAGGCAGCCCCTGGGGAAGATCCTTGGGAAGCCACAAGTCCTGGCTGTAGAGCTCTGCCCTGGACATCCCAAAGAAATGTCTCGGAGTGCCGGTTTGGCCCACACATGAGGTTTCCCCAGCTCCCTCTGCTTGCATTTCAGCCTTTCTTCATGGCTGAATGAGGCTGGAGGCTGAGAGCTCAGCCCTCTGCATCAGTCCCCTGACACCCAGACTGCCCCTGCACAGAGCACATTGCAAAAGGGACATTGCCACCACTTTCAGCCACCCTCTGGCTTTCCCTTTTGTTGTTTTAGACTCCCCCCACTGTTTCACAGTGTCCTCAGGAGGAGGCATTCATCCGTGTTGCCTTTGGGGCACATAAAACAAGGTATCTTGTTCATACTCACACAGTGAGGGAGTAGAAGGGTTGTGATAGACTGTGCTTTCCCCATGCTCAGCTCCAGAGTCTTAATAATTAAGACAAACCTTTTAGCTCAGTGCTTGATGCTTTTTCACCCAGTCTGACTGAAAACAGTGTTCTATCAGGACTTTGACCTGGCAGAAAATCCCAAATCCGGCTGTTGATTTGTCCCAATTTGGAAAGATGAGTAAAAATACTTTTTCTAAGTACAGCTGCTTCTGAAATGTCAGGATAAAGTATTGTTTTAACTGCACCTTTCTTGTCATTTCTAATAGGAGGCAATACTAAATTTACACTGGTAAGTATTGCAACACTTATCAGAACAAAGTCCATTACAATTTTCTATCGTGAGCATTGAGGAACAAAAGTCCATCTCACTCCACAGAACATTTCCATCTTGTACCGTGTTTTCTGAGAAAATTAATCTATTGCTTTCCCTTTAAAAATTAAGGTTCAGCACAACACCTGAGAGCAGGAGGGGAGGTGGTGGCATTTCCTTGGGCCTGGTGCTCTCAGGGTGAGGCAGCTGCAAGCCCGGGATGTGCCCTGGCCACGCTGACTTTGCCTGTGTCAGCTGCATTGCTGACCATGCCTGTCCTTGCCAGAGCCCCAGCCTAAAGAAAATCACTTTTTTTTTTTTTTAAAGGATGACGCCCAAATAACTTGACAGAGAGGAAGGTTATAGCATGGGCAGGGTGGAGAAAAGCTCTGAATCCTTTCCCAGCCATCCTCGTTCTGGACTGCTGTCCCTCTCACTCCACTGCAGAGGAGTCTTTCCTCAGGAAAAGCTATGTATAACTGAAGCAATAGCTGAAACATCTGATTTTCCACCAACCAACACCTCCTGCTGCAGCCAGCACTGGCCTAAAGTGAGTGCATAAAGAGACATAACACTTCAGCAGCATGTTACGCTTGCTTTATGCTGGTGCCAGCTGCTGTAGAAGGTAGTAGAAGGTGATTTGAAGCTTAGAACAGGAGCTTTTGGAAAGCCATTGGCACAAACCTGGGCCACATCCCATACGTGCTGAGAACCCAGGCATGGATATAGGGGTACAAGCTTTCTCAGTGTGTGCCCACTTCTTCTTCACCAAGGTGCTTCTAATTATTTCCACTCAGGTTTGAAACTGATGCTTTCTGTGCTCACCAAATCCACTGAGGGGAAATGTTTCCATCTAAGGAAAGTCCGTGGGGAAAATTAACTTTTCCAAGGAACCGGCAGGGAGGCAAGAGAACAAAGCAACTGGAAGGAGGAGTATAAAACATTCCTGCAGTGCTGCTTGGTACAAACCTCCTCAGGGAGGGAAAGGCAGTTCCCTTTATGAATGGGAAATGGGAATGGCCACAGTTTTCAGCCTTCTTGTGGGATGTGCAGGGAGGAGCAGCAGCCCAGGTGAGCAGGACCTCCAGGCTGGGCCGTGTTGGGACCAGCAAACCCTACCTGAGTCAGTGGCAGGTCCCAACCCTGGGATCTCACTAACTTCTGCCACATTCCCTCAGGCTGCCATTTGAGCTCCCAGTTCCTGGAAACATTGTATTTTTCTTTGCTTTCTTTCGTGTTCCTGGACCTCATTCGAAAACCAAAAGGATGTAGGACACGACCAGGGCTGAGCTAAAACACAGGCATAGTGTGGTCACACACATTTGGCTGGCCATGATTTTCCAAGGCCAGCAGCTACCCATATTGGGCTTGCAGACACCAGGGATGCATTTTTCCTTGTTTCTTTAATTGAAGCCCACTGCTGCCTTCCCTGGGGGCCCCAGGGAAGCCTAAAGAACCCACAGTTCAAGCTAAATCCAGACCTTTGCATCTACTTCGGTCCTTTTCAAAGGAGGACACAGCACAACACTGCCCAGTGAAGTGAGGTGACCTGTATTTCTGATTTCCTCTTGCTCCAGCCTCTGTTACCCAGAGCAGGGGATGCTTTTCTTCCACATCTGGAGGGGACAAAGCACTTTGAAGACATAACCATAAGGGACAGTCTCCAGAGGCCAGCCCAGGAGCAAAGACAGAGCTGGATGCCTGTGTCCCCAGGGAACCTGCACCTAAGGTGCCTCAGCCAGCAGCCACCCAGCAGAAGTAAGCACTTCCAAGCCTCCTCCCCAGCCCACCACTCCAGCTTCTGGCTGTGAAGTTGTTTTCCAGACCACCAACATAATTCTTCCATGAAAAAATTCCAGCCCAGCCCTGCAGAGAAAACTGAACCAACAAATCGGGGATGCCCAGACACTAATCACAGAAACACTGGTTGCAAGAGAGCTCTGGAGCTCCAGTCTCACACTGCAACCCGTCCTCGCCTTGCAACCAGCGGGCAAAGCAAGGGACACTCCTGATCCAAGGATTCTTGTTTTCCCAGGCTCAGGTAAGTGCTGGTTGGCATGTTCTTGCTTTCTCCTCCAGCACAAGCCCTGGGCCACTTCCCCACGTTGCTGTGCTGACACTTTTTTGCCCCCAGAAGGGAGGACAGCCTGGTGTGAGCTTGGAGCCAGGCAGCACATCCACTGTGTCCCTGTCCTTGGAGTCAGCCAGCACTCTGTGGGGGCTGTGATGTCCCGGTGGTGGCACTCACATTTACATCCACAACTCCCGAGGCATTGCAGGGACTGGAAAGGCTCCTTGCTTTATTATATCTAATTGGCAGTGGAAGTGCAGGGGTCAGGAGAAGGCTGTTTTTCATGCTGAGATGTCCTGATTAAGTCAAGCACCGATGACGACGTCTTAAAAGGGCTGATGAGGGGTAAATCATCTGCCGGCACTGGAAGCTCGGGGGGAAAAATTACCCAAAAATGCCGTGGGTAGGGGTCCGAATCAGCCGGACACGTGTGCATCCCCCCCGTCGCCAGCCCGCGGCCCCCAGGGAAGCGGAGCGGTCCCTCACGACACAGGGGCTGACAGGCTCTGTTGGCATGGCAACGCGGGATGCTGCGGCGGGGACGGCCGGGCGGGAGTTTGCAATCGGCAGAACGGAGAACTGTTTGATAGATCTTAAAAAAATACAACCGCACGCACTCTCCCTCTCTCCTTCCCTCCCTCCCTCCGTCACTCCCTCTCTCACTCCGTCGCTCACTCACTCACTCCACCTTGTGCTGCCAAGTTGAATAACGATGTTATTGTGGTGGGAGAAAAACAGCATAATCTGTACCCTGGCTGTCAGGGAGAGGGGGGAGAGAGGGCTTAACCACTTTTACTCTTGATATTCCCTCATTTTCTGCCCAGTATCTCTCTCTGGGGAGGCAAAGCCAGGAGGTGGACAGGGCTCTGGGGTGCAAGCAGGACACCCAGGCTCTGTGCTGTAATATCTCATGTATCTCATCACCACCCTGGACTGCTTTGCTCTCCCCATTACAGGATGGAGAGGGTGACTCTGAATTACATTTTTTAAAAAAAAATTCAAGATCCTGGGTTTTTCAAATATTAGGTAATTCTTGTTTACTATTAGAATTCACAGAGTGTTCCCTAAGGGACAGTGAAGAATGAAAAGGTAGAGGGGTTAAAAAAGCAGACCTGTCTGCATGGCCAAAACCTTCACTGTTTCCACATGGGATCTCTGGGACACTGGAGAAGACACCAGGGATCCCTGAACAGTTTGCAATCACAGTGGTCCCTATTCCCACCCTGGAGGGGACGTCCCAACCCAAAGGAGTTTGTCCCCCACCCACAGCAGGCAGGCACATGTTACCCTCATGCCTGTAATTTGGGACAGTGTGACACACCCCACAGTTTCACCCAATTTTGGTTAATTCCAAACTAATCATTCTGCTGCCTTTAGTCTGGGTATGATGTCAAGGGGATGTTTCAATCTGGTTCTGGTTTCTCCCTGGCCAGGACTTGGCAGATTGGTCCAGTTTGCACTTCAGGTCTCTTGCAAGGGCCCACTGAGGTTCCCCCCCCGGCCTCTGAGCAGCATCCAGCTCTGGTTCTGTGAGCCTTGTGCTTCACCCCAGTGCTTTGTGTGCTGCTCCTTCCCAAACCACAGACAGCAGCAAAAAGCAAGCTGTGATTCCATGAAAAGCAACCTGTGACACCTGAAAATGCTCAACCATCAGGACACACCCACCCCTGAAGAGTTTTTATGATGTTGCAGCTGTGCAATGGCCCTGAGTGCATCACCAGCCCCACCTGAGGGGTGGGAGGTCCCCCTATATCTTCCCCAGCCCAGAGGAGGAATGGCTTTCTTGGAACTCTTCTGCAGCTCGTGTCCAAGGAGGAAAGCAGACAGCAGAGATTCTCCTGGAAAAAAAGGTACCGGTTCAGTCCCCTACAGGGCAATTTTTCTCGCAATGCTCCCCAGATGAGCAGAGCCGTCCATGGGAGTGGGCAGAACAGGAGCCAGTTCCCACTCCTAAGCAGTGACCAAGGTCAAAGCAAGGATGATCTTTCCCTTGGCTAGAGGGACAAGAAAAGAGTAGTGTCCCAAGGTCGCCCAGGAGGTCTGTGCCAGAGACCAGAATTTTATGGCTAAAATACAACTTAAACTCGAGGAAGGGGTTTAGGCTTTAATATTTTGCACTCAGACATGGTTGGGCATGATCCTAAATGGGGGGGCATACAGTTATGTCTCTTTTTCATGAGGGTGGAAAGGCAAAAGGGACTGGTCAGTGGGAAGCACACAGCCCAGGTCCCACATCTCCTGGGCTGCCTTGCCTGTACCTCCTGCACGTACAGGAGCACAACTGCTTTGCAAGACTGATTGGTGTCGGGGTGTCTCTTTCTGCATGGACAGACAGACACTCACATAGCTGTGGGGGTGCCTCAGTGACAGCAGCCCATGTGTTGGCTCTCACCAGGGACTGGGCTTTGGAATCCCTTCCTCAGAGCTCTGTTGGCACAGCAACCTTCCCTGAATCCTGCAGCCAGGCTGAGCACAAAGCCCAGTGGATTCCCCTGAGGACAGGCTCTGAGGGTCCGTGTGAGTGCTCAGCCCTGGTGCAGAGGGTCGAGCGGGAAGGAATCCCGATCCTCTGGAGGGGAGCAGAGGGGGATGGGGCTGCAGTGTTCCTATACCTCTATCACATATGCAGGGAGGAGAAATCCTCTCCAGCAGCTCGTCACTGCGCCAGGACCAATAGCGGGTGGCAGAGGGAATCCCTTTGCAGGGGAAGCACCGCTGAGCCCAGCCAGCCCCTGACAGGGAGCCTCCACAGAGCCCCAGTGAGCAGCATCCCACCTCCATCCCCCCGGGGGAGTCTTTTGAGTTTCCACTCTCCTCTGTTCCTTTGTCTCCCCCAGCAGAGCCACCTCCCTCTCCTGAATTTCTTCTGCCTCACTCCACACCGCTCTGCAGCTTTCTCTGCTCAAAATAATTTCTGCTCAGGGAATTCCTCTTCCTCTCTCTCTCTGCTCTCTTGCAGTATTTCTCCCTACCCTTTGCCCTGAGAGATGTAGTTGAGCATTAGCCCAAACATCATCTCTCACCAGTGATCTGTAGCAGGCTAGATGACTTTAAAGCCCTTCTGCAAAAACATCTTGTTGCAAAACCAGGGCATTAGAGAGGAAGACTTTGCTCCCCAGGTGGGGTGTTTGCCGAGGAATTATTCTAAGCATTGAGTGTCTTAGAGAAGTTCTGTCTTCACCTAGGGCACTCCCAGCCTCAGCAGGAACAAAATCTGAGCCTGAGAGCAGCAATCTCGGCACTGCTGCCAGCATCCATCTCCTCTCCAGCCACAGGAAGGTGCCAGCCTTCAGCAGCAACCCGTGTCCTCCTGTGATGCTGTCGAGAGTCTCTGTACCCACCCCACAGACTGCAGTGAAATCATCTGCAGCTGATCACCTGCAGATGACAAGCAGCAGGTTTCCTGGCTGGGAGGTGCTGTGTTTCTGTGGGAGGTCTCACAGGTGGGGCTTGGTTAATCCTGGCAGCAGAGCTGTGGGACAGAGTTCCCTGGACCTTGGTGTGGGACCCAGGGTCAGCAGTGCAACCAGCTGCCCCCAGAGGGAGGGGTCTAAGGCACTGCAGAGCCTGATTTTCAGTCTCTGCTTTAATTAGGTAACTTCTTGCTTCTACCTTTTATTTTAGCCTTCTTCCTTCTGTAGTGAGCTGCTGAGTTTGTGATTCCTCTGCAAACTGTTGGGGGGACCTGAGCAATTACTGCCCCATAGAAAATGTACTGGGTTTTGCCTACTGAGCTGGGCATAATACTTGATGAGCCCTGAAGGCAAGTGTTTGCCAGGGTGCTGTGCATGCTGTAATATGTGTGTGTGTGTATGCTCTGCAGCTGCTGATCAGAAATTTAGTGAGGTAAGAGTAGGAAACTGCATATGTAACCTTCCTTTTAAAATACTACAGCAGTTCTAATGCAAGCCTGTGATGGGGGTAGAGCAACTATTTTTAGCAAAATGCTTCAGGTGAATCGAAACTTTCCCCTTTGTTGCCTGCATCTTCAAAGCACTTCTTTCAGCCTGAAGAAACAAGGCTAATAAGCCTCTGTTGCTCCTCAGTTCTCCTGTGAGCGAGTCTGCAGGCTCTGCAAGGATGGGCACGGTGTTCCAGCTGCAGCCTGTGTCACAGTGCCAGGTAATAAAATGAAGTGATATAAAAACGCCATGGCTGTAAGAAAGCTGGTGAACCCCGTAGATGGTCTTTTGCTGAAAATGGGCTGGGGTGTTTTAGGAGCTGCCCTTCATGGTTTCTACAGAGGGTGACCTGGATTAGCTCCACCCATGCAAAGGCAGGTGATGTTGAGCTGTAGCTGCCATGAAGACGTGGGCTGTGGCAGGGGGGTTAGGAGGAACACAGCCAGTGCAGGTAGCTTGGTGTGCAAGCTCCATGTTTTGCCCTGGGTGGCAGGAAAGGGCTGGAGCCCCCGGACAAGGAGCTGGGAATTGGCAGTGACCATTTGCCTGACAAAGGACGTGGAACTTGCAGGGCCAGCTGGCCAGGGAGGGGCATGGCCAGTCACCCAGAGATTCTATAGAACTCTAGGGACAGTGAGAGGACCCCAGACCAAACACTGCCATTGGACCAAGAGGCCCATGTAAGGGGTGTGAGGAACGGGTGCACAGACTGTAAAGGCATAAAAGCCCAGGGATTGCTTTGCTGGGGCTCCCTCCCTGGCTTGAGCTGCCTGAGACTCTGCTTTGGGAAACCTGGAGTCAGGTCAGTAAGAAAAACTCGTGTGGGGTGTAGGGAGGAGAGCAGAGCACCTGTTGGCTCACTGGAGCTGCCACTGTGAGAGGACTTTGGTCCCAGCAGTGACAGTGGTGTGAGTGTGACTCCAGGAGTGGCACCTGAATGGTCAGATGGGAAAGTTTCCTCAACAGCAGCCTTATGTTGTGGTATGTCCTCACCCAGCTGTGACAATGGGCAGAGGGGGCTGAGGGTGCCACCCACCCACCCCCTGCTCCCAGCTGAGGAGGAAAACCGGGCTGGCAAATGGCCATGATCTTAAATTCATTGGGTAGTGCTGAGGATTGTTTGGTTTTTCTCTACAAGACACTTCTCCCCAGGTGATTGGCAAAGGCAGCTCCTGGGGGAGAGCAGTTCTGTCTAACCCAGTTTCATACCATGCACTTAATGCAATGAATCTCCTCGCTTTTCTCAAAGATCTTCACTTACAACAAGATCCCTTGGCACCCTTTTTAAAAAAAGAAGCCTTGCTGACATGCTTTTATTGGGCTGCTCTTAAAGCTGGCACAATTAAGCAGCACAGATAAGAGCTGTTATGCAGTCTGCATTCAGTTAGTAAATATTAATGCTGCCTTTTTTAAGGTGAGTGGTGTGTTCCTATGTTGTTGGCAGTTAGTTAGGCTGGTACAAGAAATGGCTTATAGTGCCTTAACTTTTGATAAGGGTTCAAAGAAGGTTTGAGCTCTTGGAGTTAGAGGCAGAAGGGGTAATTTGAATAAGTTTTTCTATCCAGGGCATCCTGAAGTTTCAGCTGGTTAACACTCCTCGTTGATGAGCCCAGTAAATTCAGCTGGATGAAGGCAGAGGAGGTGTTTGGCAAGGTCAGCTTGTTAGAAGTCTTGTATTTTGATTTATAGACTCTTGTAAACAAGTTCCTGTGCAACCAGATAGGCAAGGACTGCAGTTGCAGGCAATGTGATGCTTAGTTACCCCTGCCATTAAAAATGGTTGGTTACTGACTTTCCCCCCTTGGCTAACTTCAAACTCTGAAGATCACTTCTGATAGAGAAGTGTTTCTTTGTCTTGCAAGGAAGTCTTGTTTCTCACCTTCATTCCCCCTCGTCCCCCATGGCCAGACTAACTCAGCTTTATGCTGGATTTAGAGGGCTTTGCATTTGAAGCTTCATTTTTAATGATGGTGGGCACCTGCAGCCTCCTAACATGGGAACAAGATTTGTTTAGCTGGGAGAGCAGGTCGTGGGAGTGTTTATTTGGCATTTAAGCTCTCCTCACCGGTAGCTGATAAGGATGTCCAGTGTTGGACTCCAGTCCAAGGGATTAGGAATGATCCCACGGAAGACCCAGGGGGAATGCCAAGTAGTCTGTGCTGTCAGTGTGATGGTGTGTTACAGAGGCAGCTTATCCTCAGTCCAAGATTCTGTCTGGCCCTAATGGGTCAGGTAAGCACAAAGGGGAGAGGAAATCTGTGGCTAAAGCTCTAACTGGAAGGCAGGTGTTGACTCTGGAGGCTACCACAGACACAGGTAACACCAGGAACAATCCCATGTCTTGTTTGCTGTGTCTCAGCTTGAGGCTGCCAGGGAGGAGTCAAAGGTTTCTTGCCCCCTCTTTGCAAAACACCCCCTTCATTAAGCTCTGCATCTGCAGACACCAGTGTGACTTGGACCCACTCAAAAACTTAATTGGACAAAAAAACAAAAGCCAGGGTTGGCTGGTGAGATGCTGGGTTGTGATGTTTTCCAAGGAAATATGTATAATGAAGGCAATTTATGCACCTCTATCATAGGTGGTAATGTATGTACACATTTCACACAAGAGAAATTGCTGGCTCTGTGGGGATTGAGGGCTGTTTGGCAAAGCAAGCACTCTGCCATCAAATGAAGAGATCAGCCACGCTTCCTGGAGCCAGCCAGCCTCAGTTATATTTAACCCAGCAGCTTTCACACTGGGAGGGTAAGTGCATGCTTTATATCTCATTTCTGTCCTGGGTGCCATGTTGCATCACAATCGTGGCAGAGGTGATCTGTTCCCCATTAACACCTTCACGGGCTGCTTAGCACATCTGAGGCTGCTGGAGGGTGGGGGAAGAGGAGAGGGAGGCAAAAGCAACTGCAGAGCTTGGAGCCCGTGGTCCTGGCTCTCCTCCCCTCCCTGGCTGGCTTTGACATCCTTTCAGACCTGCAGGTAGTGGGGCAAGCAGAGAGTTAACTCTTGAATGTTGGGCGTGGGTGCAGAGATTAAACAAACAGAAGAAGAGGTGCAACATCCCCACCTCAGAAGTCTGGGATGAAGTGCTGCCCTGCCCCTTGTAGGGCGTGGCTTTGACCAGGGTCACCACCACTTTCTTTCAAGCCACGTAGTTCAGACTGGGAATGTCCTCGATAGACCAAGACTGAACCAGAGCAAGCTGGGCAGGAAGCTCCAAGATATGTGATTGCTCTCGTGTCCTTCCTCTGCCCCACCCTCTGGGAAGTGCTGCTCCATGGGTGTGGTGCCCCGTGCTTGGCAGGGCTGGGGGTGGCTCTGCTGGGGGCTGCTTCCCCAAGAACAGAAAGATATGAGGGATGTGATGTCTCAGCTCTGGATGAGGGAGTTTTCTAGACCTGGAGCTGAGTGCTGAAGCAGGGAAGGAAGAGCAGATAATGTATGTATGGGAATGCTGAATCCCCTTCTCACCCCAGAGGTGAGTTGTCCCCTCGGGCAGGGCTGAGGCTCGATGCTGGAACAGCTTAGGAAGAGGGGACCTCAAATGTCACACTGCTCATTATTTCTCTGTACCCTGGGGGAAGGTGTAGCATCCAAAGTCTTCAATCAACATTAATCAACACCCTTTCTCCTCGTGGAGAGCCATGAGTGGAAGCTGACAGGGGTGCAGGAGCAGAGCTGGAGTGTGCAGAGCTGCCCTGCATGAGGGGCACTGTGGGACAGGGACTTTGCAGCCCACTTCCCCATTCCTTGGGGGCAGAAGGGTCTGACTGTTTCAAGATTAGTGCTGAGCTATTAACTCTGCTTGCCCTGCCTGGCAGAGTGCAGAACAGCCTTTCCAGGTACCTCTTGCCCTGTGAAGGGTGAAGGCTTCCCTGTCCCTCCTGTTCCCTGGGATATCTTGCATCAACAGCTCTGTTTACAGGTTATATGGAGATAGGATGCATGGAGAGATAAAAATGCTTTACAGGAGCAGCCTTATAGCACCAGTCCCTTTTTAAAATAGGGGAAAATGGGGCATGTTATTATAGCAACACGATCAATACGTCAGCAAGTCTGACAGTCAACAGTATAGACTTTGCAGGCTTTCCCCATCCTAAGCAAGACTGAGGCTAATTGAAGCAGGGTTGGGAGAGTATGAGGAGGGCTAAACATGTTGCCTGCATAGCAAAGGCTGTATGTGTGCCTACTGAGGCCTAGGAAGGGGTGGAGATGTGGAAAAAGGCAAGATCTGGGGTCTGGAAAATTGCTGTCGGTAGGCAGGTGACCAGATGTGTTTTGTGAAGGACAGTCTGTGTGTCCTGCCTGACAGAGGGACCTCTCTGAGAGATGGGACTTGGGGCACGGGGTGAAAACAGGGGGGATGCTGGCACTTTCATTTCAGGTTAATGAAAATATGATTAACAGTTGTAATTAACTGATGAAATGGTGGCGAGTTCTCTGCCCCCTCCTGATGATTTATGAGGTGCAGAGGCTGCCTGTGCTCGTGGTTTCTGCTTATGGCAGCACTCCACAGTACCTCAAACTTTCTGCTTCTAACTCGGGCCTGGAGGGGGATTTCCATGTATAAAACCTGTATAAATACGGGAGGACAATACTAGAGGAAGGCACTGTATGCATGAACATGTAACACGGGTAGGGCAACTGCTGGGGGGGCAGGGAATCAACTTCCTTTGGTTTACTCCAGTGTGAGGGTGGCATTTGTCCCTACATTGAAGACAGATGGCACTTCTGGTGCTTGTGCCCAAGGCTGATGAGAAGCTGGTGCTCTGTCCCATCTGAATAGCTGTTGCTTTTGCTGGAGCAGTGGTTAAGGACGTGCTTTTTGCTGTAGAGGGGAAGAACAGGGCAGGTGGAGCTATATTTTGTTTGTCTGATTACATATGCATGTTCTAAAAAAAGTGACTCTCCATTTTCTCTAAGGATACCTGATGAGCATTAAAAATACAATTGCAAGAATAATCAGGTCAGACTTCAAACAAATGCAGGGAAGCAGATCTGTTGAAGAAATAGATACCCTGTTATGTCACACTTTGTCTGAACAGTTCTTTAAAAAAATTATCTTCTTTTTGGAGATGAAACCAAGGCCTTTCAACCCACTTGCCCAAAAGCTGTGGTTAGCCAAGGAGTTCTAATGGGGAAAAAAAAAGCAAATCCCATAGTTTTACAGGGCTTTTCCAGAGCTTGCAGCAGTGCATGGCTGTGCTTTCAGAGAGAGTCTGTGCCTTTATGGCTCATGGAGGGTGCAGAAACAGGGTTAGGACCAGAGTGGATGGGGAGGTGCAGTTGCTGGGTAGGGGTTTAGCCCTCTGTCTTTGCTCCTTACCTTGCTGAGCAGGTTTTAAAGGCTGGGGCCTGTCTGAAGCAGCAGAGCTTGTAGCTCTAACTCTTCTGAAAAGCAGTAACTTGAAGCAGGAGCTATCCATAGCTCAGCTTGGGGGGAAAAAATCCAGATACACAAAAATGCCATCTTACAGTCACTTTACCTGCAGAGGGACACTTTCATGCATCACTGGGATGCAAATGCTTGAATAAGCTTCAGTTTAAATGGAAGTTCTTCTGGGAAGGGAAAGCAGAGATCTCCCATGGACATGTCCACTCACCAGAAATGCACGGGGTGACCTGAACAGCTGTGGCATGTGTCTGCAGGTGACACTGTTATTGTTTTACAGTTTTCCACGTGAGCTAATGAGCCTTGCAAAGACACTCTGGGAATCCTGGGCTGCCAGAAGTGCTGTGTAAAAGGAAGGGGGAGAGGGAAGCTGCTCTGAGGAGACAGGATTGTGTCCATTGTGCTGGAGTCCAGAGAGTGGCTCTGGGATCAGTCTCCTTCCTTAGGAACCAGGGAGATCCCTCCCTGCTGTTCCACCACTTCTCTGTGGGTATAAATATATGTAAAAAAACCAGTTGTGTCTTTGCACACCCAAGTCACTGGTTCTGCTCCTCAACCTACTGTCACTACACAAGGGCAAATCCTGTGTCCAGTTCTGGGCCCCTCAGTTCAAGAACAACACTGAGGTTCTGGACCATGTCCAGAGAAGGGCAGCAGAGCTGGGAAAGGGTCTAGAGGGTAAGGGTAAGTCCTACGAGGAGAGGCTGAGGGAGTGGGGATTGTTTAGCCTGGAGAAAAGGAGGCTGGGGGGGGACCTTCTCTCTCTCTACAACTCTCTGATAGGAGGCTGTAACCAGGTGGGGACTGGTCTCTTCTCGGCCACTAGTGATAGGACAAGAGGACATAGCCTCAAGCTGTGCCAGGCAATGTGTAGGTTGGACATCAGGAGGAATTTCTTCATAGAAAGGGTGGTTAGATATTAGAATGGACTGCCCGGGGGGTGGTGGCATCACCATCTCTGGAGGTGTTTAAGGACAGACCGGACTTGGTGCCATGGTCTGGTTGACATGATGGGAAGTTGATGATCTCGGAGGTCTTTTTCCAACCTCAGCAATTCTCTGATGCTGTGAAAACTGAGCGGGCTCGGAGCCGGGAGGCTGCGGCTCTGCGGGGTCCCCGCGGCAGGGCCGGGGGGCTGCGGCCAGCGCTGCTGTCCCCGAACCGCGGTGGCATCCCGGGGGTTGTCCCGGGCCCCGCTCGCATCCCGGGGGTTGTCCCGGGCCCCGCTCGCATCCCGGGGGTTGTCCCGGGCCCCGCTCGCATCCCGGGGGTTGTCCCGGGCCCCGCTCGCATCCCGGCGGCCGCGGCAGCAGCGCTTCCCTCCCGCGGCGGGCAGAGGGCGGCAGAACCCGCGGAACGGGCGGCGCAGCCCGGGCCGGGAGCTGGGATGTGCCCTGGCAGCCAACAGGGCAACTGTGCCCTGGGGAGGGCCGTCGGGGTGTTGGGCACAGCATCGCCGCCCGGGCGGGGAGGGGGTTGTCCCGCTCTGCTCTGCGCTGGTGCGGTGTCACCTCGTGTGCTGTGGGTGGCTTTGGGCACCACAACCTTAAAAAAGGCATTAAACTATTAGAGAGCATCCAAAGGAGGCCACGGTGATGGTGAAGGGTCTAGCAGGGAAGCCATGTGAGGAGCAGCTGAGGGCTCTTGGTTTGTTCAGCCTGGAGAAAAGGAGGCTGAGGGGAGACCTCATTGCTGTCTTCAGCATCTTCCCGAAGGGCAGGCACTGATCTCTGCTCCCTGGTGACCAATGACAGGACCCAAGGGAAGGGCATGAAGTTCTCTCAGGGGAGGACATCAGGAAATGGTTCTTCCCCCCAGAGGGTGGTTGGGCACTGAACAGGCTCCCCATGGAAGTGGCCACAGTCCCAAACCTGACTGAGCTCCAGGAACATTTAGACAATGCTCTCGGGCACTGTCCCACCCAAAAAGTGGTGGGACTTTTTGGGACTGTCCTGTGCAGGGCCGGGAGCTGGACTTTGATCCTGGTGGATCCCTTCCAACTGGGAGTATTCTGTGAGATGCTCATTTCCTGACTGGGTGGTGGTGCCAGGTTGTGGGGTGGCAGTGCCTGTTGTGATCAGCCTGGCCTGGATGTGGGCTCCTCCACTGGGCCCCTCTGGACAGCAGCTCTGGGCTCAGGGTTGGCCTGGGTTGGCAGGGGATGGAGCTTTCTCTCTCTGTAGCAGTTGACTCCAGGTTCACATTGATTTCCATTTGAGTCAGACACTTCCTAAAAGGCCCAGAGGGAGCTTGCACAGCATCTGTATCACTGCAGATTCCAGAGTGAGAGTCTTGCCAAGGATCTCGGTGTGTGAATAGCTCAGGGAATCCCTCTGTAACCTCCCTCTTATGGATGCCTCTTTCTAGGTCTCCTGACACAAGGTATTCTGGTGCTGCCAAAGGGTGACAGTGCCTTTTGGAAGGAGGTCCTGACCTGCTCAACCCGGTGTCTCCCCAGATGTGGTTTCCCTTCCCTTTGCATTGCAAGAAAATGTGCTGCTGTTCTGATCATAAAATGGCCTGGTTTGGAAGGGACCTTAAAGATCATCTTGTTCGAACCCCCTGCCAAGGGCAGGGACACCTTCCACCAGCCCAGGTTGCTCCAAGCCCCATCCAACCTGGCCTTGGACACTTCTAGGAATGGGACAGCCACAGCTTCTCTGGGCAACCTGTGTCAGGGCCTCCCCACTCTCACAGTAAAGCATTTTTTCCTAATATCTAATCTGAACCTACTCTCTGTCGGTTTGAGGCCATTCCCCCTTGTCCTTTCACTGTGTGCTCCTTTAAATTGTTTCTTGTTGGCTCCCTTCAGCTACTGGAAGACTGCAATTAGGTCACACTGAAGTCTTCTCCAGGCTGAACAATCCCAAGTATCTCAGCCTTCCTTCATAGGAGAGGTCTTCCTCCCTCTAATCATCTCAGTGAGCTCCTCTGGGCTCTCTGGTCCATGTCCTTCCTGTGCTGGGACCCCAGAGCTGGAGGCAGCCCTGCAGGTGGGGTCTCACCAAAAGAAAGGACTCGTAGGCTGTCATCTCCCAGCACCTGAGTAACTTTCTCAGGTGTGTCATCCCACTGTAAAACACCTCTCCTGGGTTGGGGTGACCAGGACCAGGGCTGTTCCTTGCTCTCCAGTCAGTGCACAGCACTGGCTCCTGAGGCCCTAAAGTTTGTCTGTGAAGGAAAGGCAGCTTCACCATTTCTTTTCACTTTCTCATCACATTACTTTGCAAACTGGTTGCTATTATCAGCCCAGGCTAAAAACAGTATCTGTAGCAGCAAGCACCAAACCCACACAGGAGCTGAACCTGGTTCAGATGGGTGGGTTCTCGTCCATTTTCACCTGACAAAGGTGTTTTTTTTGTTCTGGTTTAATTTTTTACCTTCTAATGGGAAGATTATCAGGCCCTTCCACCTTCCTCGAAGTGATGAAAACTCCTCATTGCTTTTCAGGTTGGTAAAATGGCAGAGAAGAAAGGGACTAAGGCAGAAACTACTTGCTCAAATATTCTGACTGCTTTGTCACTCAGGTGAAAATAGAAGGATAAAAAGGACAAAAGAACCAAGAGATGATTCTGTTTCCTCTGAAAAATTCATCTTTTTTTTACTGCTGCTCTGTCTGGTAGAGAGCTTAAAGTGGAAATTTAAGACCTTGAAGAAAAATGCAGTTTTCCAGAAGTTTCATTTTACGTTTTCACTTTAAAAATTATTGGGTTTGTTTTTTTTCTTAAAAAAAAAAAGGCAAAAAATCCAGCAGAAAATATCTTAAAATTAAAAAGCTGCCAGGATCACATCCTTATAACTCTGGTTCTTCCTAGTGGGGCAGTGCTGAAGCCTGATGCAGGTGATGTGCAGTGAGGTCTGTTTGGTTCTTGGCAGTGACTCCTCAGCCCCACCACACCATTGCACTGTCTTTTCCTCCTAATTCCCCTCTATCTCCTTCAAAAAAAGGGGATTTGGAGCCCTTTCACCTGCTGGCCTTGCCTGTGTACCCCAAAAGCAACAGGTGAGCTTATCACCTGCTTCAGTGCCACGTCCCATGGAAGTGCTTTGGAGAGGCAGTCAAGACAAAATGAGAACTGCCACCCAAGAAACCATCTGAGATTTGGTGAGGGAATGTAGTGATGGGGGGGAAATAGGTTACTTGTATCTCCCCTGGTGCCATGCAGGAAGGAGACCTCAAGTAATCCTATTTCTAGGTGTGTCAAACAGCATCTTGAGTGGAAGCCTGAGCTCCCTCCTGCTGAGGGATATCAGGTGAGACCAAGGCAAAGAGCTTTTGCTGGAGACAGCTGTGGGTTGTGCTGCCATTTTATAAATGTGAATAAGGACGAGACTGTTTATCCATCAGAAACTGATATAGGGGACAAAATACTGGAAAAGAAGGAGGAGTAATGGGCAAGATCCTCTGAAGCTGGGATGGGCACTTGAGGAACCTCAGCTTGGATCAAACCAAACCACCTGACAAGTGATCGGGATGGAAAACAGTGTTTCTGCCTGCAGGAGGCTCAGATGGGAAAGACCAAATTCCCTGAAGAAGCCAAGGGCTGTGTGTGGCCCAGGGAGGCTGTTGCAGTGGTTCAGGGGCTGCCAAGCACAGGACTGCCACGTCCAGAGCAGAGGCCAAGCAGTTGCTTGTACAGATGACCACGAGTGTGGCTGTTTTACACTCCCAGTTAAAAATATCCCATGGAAGGCAGTAAATTATATCCACATGATGAATCCTTTCTTGGTCAACAGCAGTTGGCCATCCCCAGCTGTTCCAGATGTGTTTGCTGTGGGCTGGAGGCCAAGGACAGCTGGCTGCTGATCTGGGAGGCTCAAACCACAGCTGCACAAATCCAAGCCAGGGAAAAGCATCAGAGGGCTGAAAATTACTCCCTGGAATCAGTGGTGAGACCTCATTGGTGTGGCAGCTGTAGGAGGGGTTAGCAATGTTTGCTGAGTGTGCTTTGCATGGCTTTTAGGATGCCTGGCTTCACTCTGATAGCCCTGCTTTCGCACATGTGCCTTCCCACCTCTCTGCTCGCCCACCTTCCCTCTCCCCTGACCTCTACTCTTTATGTGTCTTGTCTTTTATAGGTATGGTTTTTAGAGTAAATGAAGCACTGAATCTTAGATCAGCCTTTTCAAGAAGTTGTGCTTCCTTATAAGCAGCTCTTTTGCAAACCTGGTATTCTCTACCTTGGTTTTATTAGTCTTTTTGGCCCAAATATTTCTCTTGTAGTGTGTGTGTGTTTGTGTTTGTTTTGGTGGGAGTTTTGTTGCTGTTTGTGGGTTGTCTGTTTGTTTATTTTTCCCTAGCTTTGTTTTTAACCTTCTGCTCTTTACTAAGCTTTTTCTGCTGTGTATGCTGATGTTGCTGAGATGTTCAGAATTTGAGAAATGAAGATGGAACCTGCCTCTTTTACCTTACCCCGCCCCATGCTGTGCATATACATCAGTACAGCCCAATTACCTGACCCCCATGGATCTTCTCTCAAGAACCTCTGCCTCACTGAGTGCTTGTGTTCAATGTGGCTTTTAGGGTTTTTCTTCTTTTGCCTATTGTAGGACCTGCTGCTTTGCTCAGTAGTACTCATCACTATTGTATTAGAGTGCTTCACACATGGTAATGAATTTAATTTCACACCACCACTACTGGAAGACAGGTTATTTTTAACCTCTCTTCAAATTCGTGAGAATTGACGTGCAGAGCTTGAAGCAGCAAAGCAGTGGATGCTTTTGGCTGTCAGGCTGAAGATATCTAGGGTCACAATGCTGGAATACTCAACCCCAGAGGGATCTCTGCAGTGCAGCTGCTCCTCAGTAACAGTGGTGAGTGCCTGGCACATCTGTAAGGCAGACCCAGGAGATCTCATACCCCTGGGAATCCATACCCTATGGAAACTTGGGTTTGAGTTGTTCTGTAAGTGCTGCTCTGTAAGAGCCAGAGGCAGCACCTGCTCCCACAGAGTGGTCCCACAAGAGGAGCATCCTCCATCCTTCTGCAGCTTTATGGTTGTCTGTTTTTTGTCCCTCATTATCAGCAACAAATAGCAGTTCCCTGTAAACAGGAACTGCTGCTCTTTCGTTGTGCTAATTCAGTCTGGGACAGATGCATCTGGCTGGCTGGAAGAGCTGGAGGTCCTGTAGTGAGGTAATAGGATTATATAATTAAACACTGTCATAATTTGTTGCTCTTATATCTGTATGTGAGGGCAGCAGGGCTGCTCTGAGTTCTGGCACTCCTGATTTGAATGCTTGACTCTGTAACCTCTGTGGGCATTGCTTCTGGACAGGCTTCATGGACTGTTGGCAGCAGACACTTGTGGTCACAGCAGCATTTATGGACTCTGGTCTCCTCCCCCTGTGCTTTGGCTGCTTTTTATGATCCAGGGTCCCATGTCTTCAGCCCAGCATTTGATCATTTGGCCTTGTCTCAGCTGTTTCTACCTCTCCAGCCAGTCCCAAAATCCCTGACTTGGCAGGTCTCAGCCACTGGACACCTTTTTGTCCCTTATAATTATTTCAGGTCTTCCTTCCCCTCCAAATACCTTCCTCAGCTCACTCTGTCAAATCAAAGGAGACCCTGGTCTCACCATACCTGGATAAGCTGAGCTCAGTTTGCAGCAGTGGAGTCTCCTGGAACAAAGGCATTGCTGAGCTTCAGGTGCAAAGGCCATCAGGAGAAAAGAATCACAAGGAAAGAGGGAACTCTGGTGTGCTCAGGGACCTACCACATCTGGACACTGACTGTACTTTCACCAAGACAGATGCATTCCTACTGTGGATATTCAGTATGGGCTTGTGCCCTTGCACTTTGAAGGGCATTCAGAAAGGTTGGTTTGGGGCTGAGTGGAGTCCAGCTCTCTGCAGCAGTATGGGAAATCTGTGCTTCTTTGTCCCTTGCATTTCTGCTTCTGTTAATACTGATACTGGCCAACACTTTACCAGGGATAATGAGATGGACTTCAAGTGATGCCATGGGATCATTTTCCTTGTGGATCAATGCTTGGGTTGGCTCAGCAACACAGCTACAGAGCACGTGTGTGAGCAAGAGATGGGAGAGGAATACAAGTGAAAAGGAAGGTGGCAACTCCTGCTGGAATATGTGACTAATTGCTGTGCTTTGAATCCAGGGGATTTGAGAAATGTCGGTGCAGAGGCTGATTAATTAGTGGTGATGTCACTCTGTTGGCAATTCCAGGGCAGGCCAGCTGAAACATCACCTTTGGGTGTAGATATAATCCTCAACACAGTAATCTGCATTAAAGAAGTGCATAAGATGTAGTTGCTTCAAGATAGCCATAGCAAAGCTGAAAATCCTGCCACTGACAGGGCAGGGAAAGGGAGTTTGCCCTTTTGTTTTGCAGTTTGATTGAGGAGTGTGTGCCTGTGCCTCTCCCTGGGACTCTCTGAGTGTGTGTCTGCCCTGGAGAAGTTGTAGCTTCATCCAGTTACCCTGCTGCTCAGCAAAAGCTTTCCTGCAGCAAGATACTCCCTGGCTTCCTTGGCATCTGAAGACTGCTTCACTAACCCCCCCCACCCAAAAACAAAATTAGGGAGGGGTGAAGTCTTGCAGTTGGGTTGTGTTGGGCTGTGTTTGAGGCTGCCATGCTGCACCTTATGGCCATGCCCTGCAGCAAGAGGCTTGAATCTGGATGAATCTTTGCAGGCTGCCAAAATGGCCCTTTAGTAAAAGTGGGTAAAAGTTTCCCATCTGGGGACAAAACTTCCAGCATTCCTTCCTAATACTGCTGAAGTAAAAAACTTGGGAGGGCTTGTCTTCCTTCAGTGGTCTGCCAAAGCCCTTTCTGCCTGAGGGCTGCTTTGGCTTTGTGGAAAAAGATAAAGATGAGCAAGGGATTTCTGGGTCTACTGGGGTGAGATAAGGGCCAAACCTCCTCCTTCCCCCACAGCCTCTCTACAGTGTCTTTTCATCTGCTGATGGGTTCTGCTTTCTTCCCACCTGATTTTTTTTTCCCTCCTCTTTATATAATTTTTTCAATTTTGTTGTTGGCAGCTCTTCTGTTTCAGATCCTCTTCAAACTTAATTAATGTGCTGCTTATTCCCTCTTCCAGATCAGTAATTATTACATTTAATAAGACTAGATCTAGTCCTGATCTGAGCATTACCTCCTGCTATCTCACCATGTTTCAGTTTGCCATGATGTTACAGCTCACAGGAATGCAGTAGCACATCAGTCCATGCAAAAAGGTCAGAGTAGCTTTCTTGTCAAATAAAGAACAAAAATATATATCAGAGCTAGGAAAACAGACCTCAGCTCGTGTTGTTAAACAGAAGGTGGAAAGAGAAGCTGCTGTAGAGGTATTTTTTCCTGGCACAGCTCCTGACATTTTGGGTGGCTCCAGATCTGCAATCCACAGAGCGAGGTCCGTTCTGCTGCTCCCGGGGCAAACACGTGAGCCTGCTCCCCCCTGTGAAAGAGGATTGTGGGTTCCTGCAATTTAGAAAAGCTCTTTCTTCCCTCTCTGCCTGGCTAATTATCATCTCTGCATCTGCAAATTGTCAGGTTTCCATCAAAATCTTGGTGGTTTGTATGTGGAGAAATTTCCCCTTGTGAAAGAAAAATAAACGTCCTATTGACAACCCTGGCTGGGGACCTTCGAGATGTGCTCCACCCCCAACGCCTCCCTCCAGACCAGGGAAGCTATCTGGGGGTTGCATATCTAATGCTTAATGCTTCCCACTGATCTATTGTAGGAGAAATGTAACAAAGTAGCCTGATTAACTGGGATTGAAGGAATTAAGCCCATGTTTGTGGAGATAGCGATCAATGAGGTCTCTTTTAACACACTTGTTACTCTGGGCTTCCTTTGATTGGCATATCAGCAGCTACACACCATAAATTACCTTGATGGATTCCCCTGTGCCTCTGAATTTAAAAGAGATGAGGCACAGGGTTATTTTAGTTAATATTCCAGTGTGCTGTGCAGATGCTCTGCAGTTTGTCTTGACTCATAACCTCTGTTCTTTCACTTCTAAAGTCCTGTCCATGGAAACAGTGCTGCAGCTGTCCTTGAACCTGCCTCTGGGCTTCCTGTAGCTCCCATGTTCCTTGACCCAAGAGTCCTTTCTGCCTGGACCGTTCCTTAAACAGTAAATGCCTTGAGGAGGGAGCAAGTGCTGTGAGACTGAGGCGGATTAATTACTGACACAGACTCTTGGCAGGACCTTGCAGGTTCTCCCAGGTGACCAGCTGGGGCTGCTGGCAGGGATCCTGGAGAGAATGAGCTAAAGAAGTGTTCCTGGATGCATGTGGGTCCACAGCAGAAATTTTGGTGCTCCCCATTGCAGCCCATCAGCTCAGTGAAGTGAGAGGCTGCCTTCCTCAGATTAGAAAGCACTTGAGGATGTCATTTACTCAGGCAGATTTCCCAGCTGACTGAGCATTCTTATTGCACTAATTACAAATCAAGAGGGTGGTGTGTGCACTGGCTCCCACACAGCAGGAGCTCTCCTCCCTAATGGTGGGGCTGGCTGGACTGGGAAAAGCAGAATGGATCTTGATCACAATTATCCTCTCCCCTCCTATCAGCTGGAGCAAAGTAAAGCTTACTCTGGTAAATCCTGCAAAGTTTGGTGCTCAGGTGCTGCAGCTGGTGCCCTCTGCATTCTGGGGCCCAAGTCCAGCCCTGCAGATGGAGTCTGTCAGCACTGGGGCTCACTCAGACCTGAGACCCTGACTCACACTGGCTGCTGCCTTGGAGTCACCAGAATAGTCCAGAACCTGGGACTTGAGAGGCACGTGAAGGAAAAAAAAACACCTGAGTTTTCGGTAGGTGTTTGACCAAGCCATTGCAGGACTGTCTTGCTCTGACTGTTTTCAGCTGGTGTGGGAGGGAGAAGACTTAGGAAAAGTTGCTGGTTTGAATTTCCCTGCACTGAAGGTTGGTAGGCTTTGGGGTATGGAGCTCAGTGGAAACATCATAAGCCAACCAGCTTTAGGGCTTCCCTCTGTGTGGGGCTGTTCTGGATCATGCAGCTTGGCCTGTCAGGAGTATTGCTGGTTTGGGGGCAGTTACAGCATCTCCTTTCTCATTTTGAGCGTCCTTTGATTCCCCGGGTCTGTGTTTTCCTGTTTGGCTGAGGCTGGCTGCATTTCCAGAGGCTCCATGTCCCATTGCCAGGCAACTGATAGCAGCAGAACATCTGCCTGTCCCTGTGCCCTGGGGCTCTCCCTCCCGTGCAGAACCGCTTTGCTCTGCCCTGTGCCTTCCTGTCATCAAGTGCACAACTCCTCTTGCTTTTTGTCTCTGACCTGTTTACACTGAAAAAAACCCAAACCCCTCCTGAAGCAGACAGGTCCTGGGAGAGCACTGACTATCAGTTGTACATTTGTAGTCACAGCTACAGCTGGATTCTCCAAAGCTCTGTGCCAGGAGGGAGTTCCAGCTGCCTGCCCTGGGACCTGTAGCCTCGTGCCTGCCTGAGCGTTGGCCCAGTTCTGGCATCCAGCTGGTGCTGTGGTTTCCAGTGCACGTGCCTGAATGTGTTCCAGAGAGTGGGAGTCACCATCAATCTTAATGAAGTTAGGCATAGATGGGACCTGGACTGATGGCTGAGCCAGTCCTGCAGCATCCATCCACTCCTGGCTCCAGCTGTGCAGAGGGGGTGTGCATGAGGAGTTGTGTGAGTGGCAGGGAGACAGCCCTTGGGCTTTGAACTGCTCCTATTTTTGGTGCCCTACCACATGCCAGGACAAGGCTAACACATAAACCATTTCTGGCCAGTTCCTCCTTTCATTAACTACTGAGCTTGGCTCAGCCTCAGCTTCCACCCGGGTGGCTCCAGCAGCCCGTTGCAGTGGCCTCTCTCGCAGCCACCACTCACCTTAATATCATGAAGAGCTCTTATTACCTGGGTCTCTGCTGTTTTATTTCAGCTAATTAGAGCTGGTAAGATCCACTCAGTGTCAGGCAGTGGCCTCAGCTCCCATGCTCCTTGTAAACTTTACCAAACGTGACAACACACGAATCCTTTCAGGGGCCACAGCACAGGCTGTGTGGTGACATTTAGAGCTCTGTTAAAGTAGCAGGTTCAACTGAGGTCTTTGGGAAGCTTCTCTGCTGCTAACAGGCTCTGTCTACAACCATACAGTGTGGCTGACTATCCTGTTTGATGGAGAGGATCCTAAAATTGCTGTTTTGATGGAAGTACAGTCAGTGTCCAGATGGGGGAGGTTTCTGAGTGCACCAGATTTCACTCTTCCTGTGGGATTTTTTTCTCCTAATGGCCTTTGCACCTGAAGCTCCCTGTGCCAGGAGGTTTGCTGCTGTTTGGTGTGCAGCTGAACACTGAGCTCAGCCTATCAAACTATGATGAGACCTGTTGACAAAGAGAGCTGGGGAACGTATTTAGAGGGGAGGGAAGACCTGGAATAACATATTGCATGTGATATGAACATAGGGCATTTTCCAAACACTTCAGCTAGTGCTGTCAACCCTGCAATTTTTGGTGTGAACCTCCCCATATTTGGGCCTGTTTCAAGTTCCAGGTTTTGGCTCCATGCCACCCTTCATTCCTTCTGAATAAAAATTGACTTCACAGCTCCGTGAGTGCAGAAACAAACTCAGAAGGACCCTGGATCAGGAAAACAAACAAGCAGGACTCTTCAGGCCAGCCTTCTTAAGCACTTGATTTAGGTGAGTGTTAGGTATCCAAATTTTTAAGAATATTTGGACTTGACAAGCATGCGCAGTGTTAGAAATAGAAATGCTGAGATATCCAAAACCTTATGACTCCACAGGGGGATTTTTGAACTGCTGCTGCTGTTGTAACTGCAGAAGAGAAAAGGAAGAGTATGTGAGCAGGTCTGTCTCTCCAGGTTTATTTTTGCTCTTGCCAAGGGACTGCAGGACAAATACAGTGTCTTTCAGGCCCATTAGCTTTTATGAATTTGTTCCACTGCCAGCACTATAGCTTCTGGAATTTGAGACAGCTATCCCTGCTAAAAGCTCTGGTACTTCTCCATGTAGTTGGACGTGGCTTCTGGAGATTTGGGTGGACATGTTTTGCCATAGAAACAGGGCTCCAGCTCTTTGCTTTGCCAGGATCTGCTGAGCCACAGACCTTGAGCTCTGCAGTGTCTTGCAAGAAGGGTTTTTTAGCTCTGTGAGTTGTTGTGTGGGGATGCATGTTGAGCATCCATGTGAAATGAAGATACGTAGCTGTGCCAGTGCTCCTTGCTGGATTTCCTTGGGCATGTCTAAGCTATGGATAAACCCCCAGATACGCTGGAGCCCTAATCTAAGGCAACAAGATTTATGTGGTCTTGTATAGAAACGCTGCAAGCATCCCTTGGGATCATGTATGGAGAGCAGCACCTCTCAGGGAATGTGGAAAGGTGATGGAAAATGATCATCTTTTCCACTAGTGCACATTTGACCTGTCTGCCTGCTTGTGGACTGTTTGTGACCTCAGATGAGTTATTTGATGGCTCTGCCTTAGCCCATCACCTTCCTCTTCCCACGAGCACAGCTCTGCAGCGCTCCAGCAGCTTCCTGAAGATACTTTACCTCTCACTTACTTTGCCAGGCTTCTGTTGACTAAAATTCTGGTGGCAGGAGCCACCTTTGCGTTTTCTTGCCAGGATTTAGCCCCAGCATTATCAGGTGCTTGAAATTTATGGGTGGAGTGACAAACTGCATAACATGTGGGATGCAAAGAAAAAGCTCTCAATTTTCTAAGGTTCAGAGGGGGAGAATTTCAGCAGCAAGAACACGGTGTTTGCTGTGTGCTTGGGAGGGTGAAAGGAGCATGTTCTGCATCCCCTTCCCAATGCCCCAAGGAAAAAATGTGTAGGAAAGTCAGTTCTTGTGGGGGCCAGCAGATTCTAGTCACCTGCTTTGAACTGTGTGAGGGTAAAGGTTGCTCTTGAGCTGTTTCTGGATAGCAGGGAGAGCACAACATTTTGGGGGGCTCTTTGTTCCCTCCAGGAAGGCTTCACAGACATGGGGGGGGGAGCTGCCTTGCCATGAGGGAAGGAATTACTGCCTTTCTGCCTCAGCCCAGTGCTACTCCTGTTTGCTGGGGCTTGGCCCAAGATCCTGCTCCCTCCCTGAGGGCAGCAGAGCACCAGCTCATTGCTGGTTTGCACAGGTGGCTCCAAATCACCAGCTTTTGGATACTGTCCCCTGGGAAGACTATTAGGCTTTGTTTGAGGGGTGCACATGTGATGCCCCACGGGGCAAACGGCAGCTCTGCTGTGCCTGCTGAGGGCACGGCACAGCCCTGGCAGGGAGGCTCCCAGCAGCATCCACGGTGAGCTGTGACCCCGGCTCTGGCCGAGGACGCAGGCAGGTGGCTGATTTACGGCCAAAAGGAGACGGGGGTCTCTCCGAGTGAAGCTGGAGGCGAGTTGCCATGGAGATGGGCTAATAAAGCACCAGCAGCAGCCGGCTCTGACGCTGCTATGGCTGCAGAGAGAGGCCGGGTGGGGAGAAGGGGCAGCTGGCCAGGTGGGGATGGAGAGTGAGAGGAAGGAGAACACCAGGAGAGCAGGACAGGAGTTTGGTCTGTAAGACTGTTGAGATGGCCCTGAGTGCTTTGAGAGTGGAAGAGATGATGGGAGAAAAGAGCCCCTTTCTCCCAGCTCTTTGGGAAGCAGAGGTGTCATCGTGGTGCTCCTTGGCAGTGAATGGGACCAGCAGTTTTTAGGGAAATGGTTGGGCCCCTATACAGGGAGAGGATCTTCTATTCTGATTTACTGACTGCATCAGCCACCTGTCTGTAGGCTGGCTGCTTTTCCTGGCAGCAGGAGAGGGCTCCAAAGACAATGTCGGTTTGTAGGGGCTGCCTCACACAGGACTGGTACAAAGGACTCTGCTGTGCTCAGCACTAGGTCCTGTTTTCTCCACACATCAGCTGCTCCATGCCAAGGCAGGTGCCTGCACAGGAGCAGTCAGGACCTTCCTAAGTGCAGTGTCCTCCCTGTGCTGATGATCCTTCATCCTTGGAGCAGGGCTGTGCTGCCCCGTGCCCCTGGAACACTGTGTTACCAGGACATGCCCTCTCAGCACACTGCCCTCCTGCCTTTCAGCACAGGGGAAGGTCAGATGTTCCCTGGCTCAGTCCTTTATTGCAACATAACTGCAGCCAGCTCCCTTGGATGCTGAGTGTGGGTGTTGGGGGGGAAGGGTTGGACAGCATGGACTGGCCTCCAAAAAGGTGGGTGTGCTGGAGATGTGCTGCACATCCCTCAGCTCTGGCTCCAGCCTGCACCTTCAGAATGGACCCTCCTGCTTTGCTATGGCAGGGCTTAACCCTGCAGTTCCATTCAGTTCAAGGGCACTGTAGCACGGACCTAAACCCAAGCATACTTTAATTCTGGCTGGTTGAGCAGGATGATGGGAAGGAAAGGCTTAGCTAAATTATTAGCAAGATATTCCCAGGCTGCTGTACTTCCATTTTGAGTAATATGGTGACAGCCATATTTTAACCCTGACCACCATAAGAAGGGTTTGCCTCAAAGCCATGAGCCCCTGGAGTGTGCCAGAGTTCAGGGAGGTGTTCCAGCAGGGAAGGAGAGGGTATATAGTTTAAGAAAGAAATAAAAAGCCTTATGATGGAGTGATGCATTAAAAGATAATTGCTTACAGGTTTCACAAGGTGTTTTTATGTCTCCTAAATTGATGGATGTATCCACAGAGAGTGATGCTCTTAATGGAGGGTTACCTTTGCTTCTGAGCAGAGCAGAGATCGAGGCAATTACAGCTGGTAATGCCAGATATTGATAATACTACCCCTATCCCCCAAAGACAAGGTTTTCTGAAGCTGGACTTCTTAAGCTAGCTAATGCCTGCTTCCCTGGCCAAAGCCTCTTCTCCTGCTCCCAACAGCATCCTCTGTTGTTCAAACCCATCCTGTGCTGCTGCTGGATAGCCCTTGTATCTTAATTCTGTCATCATGCACTCTCCAGGTGGCAGGAATACTCACTTCCTTTATGGGTCAGTTGGTTTTTGGCACTGGCTGGGATGAAGGATGATTTCCACTGCCTCCATCATTAACAGGGCCTCCCTTCATGTCCCTGCAGGGCTAGATGGTGGGATAAGCCAACCAGCCCTTCCCGTGGCAGGAAAACCCTAAAGGGGCATGAAGAGCTTTGGGATGTGTCTGGTGCGGTCTCTCTGAGCCAGGAGGATTTTGAGTTCTGGAGACCCTAATTTAGGGTGGATTTTAGGTGCTGTACCTCTTGCTCTGCTCTTAGCACCTCACTGTTCAGGTGACTAAAACTTGTGCTTTCTTTTCTGTCTGCACCCAACTACGGCCTCTTCCCCCACCTTTGGAAGAGCTTGGTGTGTGCTGTGGCTACAAGGGGAGGAAATTATTTTGATTTTTAGATTCTTGGAAAAGCTTTTATGATAAATGGCCTTATGCCCAAGACTATTTCAGGCTGCTGGCAGTGTCAGAGGAGGTCTCTGAGCAGAGGAGGCAGTCTTCAGTGAAGACCTCTCAGGGCAGAGTGAGATGTTGCTCCTGGGGAAGTCTGCATGGCTGTTGCTCATGGATGAACAGGCCTCAAGAGAAGCATGGTTTCCATTGTCTGTGACTATTGTTAGCACTACTTAAATCTGTAAATCTTGGAATGTTCTTCAATATGAGCCATTTAAAATCCTGAGTCATTTCTGTCTCCGGATATGCCTGTCTCGCTGATTCTGTTCTCATATCCAAGGCAGTCCATGCCAGCAGCTGAATCAGTTTGGAAAGGAGGAAGAAAAAGTATTAGGAACATTTCTGCTCTCACCCTCAAGCCTCAGTGTTCTTAAGTCTGGTCCCATCTCTGGGCATGGTCATCTCAGTGATATTCTCCAATTGGAGTGTCACCTTCCAGTGGGAAGAAGGTGGACCAGATCCTTGGGGCTTTTAGCCAAGTGAATGGATGTGCCTTGGGACTCCCTCTGAGCTCTTCTCTATTCCCTTGCCAACATGCTTTTGTTCACAAGCATATAAATCAGGAACAGAAGATGTGCCTTGGAGGAAACTTAAATATAAGCAGAAATTGTGTGAATCAGTATGGCCAAATTGTGTTGCTTTCATGGCTCTTCCTTAGCTGGTCATGCTCTCAGCAGGAGGTTGGACTGGCTGATGTCCTGAAATCTCTTCCAGTATGAATTTTCCTATGATTTGTTCTAGTTTTGGAGACCAGCAAAAAATGCTCCTCTGCTGGCATGCACACACAGCTGTCCTCTTGAGTGATGCTTTATAGTATGGCAGGAGGAATTCAATGCAGAAGCAGATTTTTAAAAAATGGGAATAGCCCCACACCATGTGTTGTTGTCATTCACATATGAGCAGTCTAAGGACAATTAAAATGTTGGCTGTCCCCACAAGATCTCAAAAGTAAGGTCCTTGCTGTTCAGTCAAAATATCTTGCAGAGATCAGAAAATAATAACTTGAAGGTCTTGCTGCTGCTGCAGCAAAATTGTCCTGTGAGTATTCAATCTGCATCAGCTGGGGTTGGATGTAATGCTGAGGGCTGGAGAAACTTATCTTGATTACATACAGTTTGTGGAAGCCACAGAGCTCCTGTAAAGGAGCCAAGTGTTGCAGTAACACCAAGGACTCTTCCTCCTCTGGTCTAAAAGATGGCAGATTTGATTGTGGGGACCCTGTGTTGGACTATGCTCAGTTTTTGTTCAAGATGTTGGTCCTCAGATCTCGTGAGCTCATCAGGTCTTGATTATGGACCCTACTCAGCAGAGGAAAGCAGAACTGGCATTTGAACCTCTGCTAACAGATATATCTGGATTAATAAAGACCGTGATCAGGTCTCCTCTTACTGTCTAGGCACATGTCATGATGGGTGCTTCTATCTCACCAAAGGCAGGATGGCTGTGTTCTGTAGGGATGAGGTAGAAGAGTGATTGCCCCTACCTTTCTCCTGGAAGCAAGAATTGGGTCATTTTCTAATGTCCAAAGGCAGAGAACTGACAGTTAAACTGGATTTAATCACTCATGCCTTGAGGGCTTTCATCCTGAAGAATGTTTTCATGTCATTTTAAGTATTCAAAACCAAGAGTAATTTAGAGGAGCTTTGGGGTGGTCTGTAATGCCTGCAGGTTGTGATCCTTTATCCCACCCTGCATCCTCAGAGACAGAGGAAAGGGTTATGTACCTTGGAGTCACAGCTGCAGCTGAGCCTTGCACTGCGTGTTCACCGAGGAGAGCTCTGCAGGGACAATATATTTTGAGTGCACCTTACTGTCAGCTTTCGCCTTCCCAGCTCTGCTGTCGTGTGGCTCTGCAAAACCTCCAAAGCCCAGCCAGCTCTGCCCAGCACATCGTGCATTGCCCTTCCTCTGGCATCCCTGCGCTTCCACGCTGATTCTGCCCTTCCTTTCACTGCCTACTTCTTGCTGCGTTTTAACCTCTCTTCCTCTTCTCCCCTTCCCTTGCATTTGTTTTCCTCTGCGCATCGTTTTATTGCGATATATAAACCTCGGCAATTCCAACCTGGCGGGGCCAAACTTCCCTTTTCCGCTGGCAGACCAGGGATCCGGCCAGGCCGTGCGGTGTGGAGGCAGGTTGGCAGGAGCTGGGGCGCAGCGCACCCCTGGGGGTACTGCCCACCTCCTTCCCAGAGCATCGGCGCCCCGGGGAGCTCCCCCCTTCAACAGGTAGGCGCTGGGAGCAGCCAGCCTTGCTCTGCTCACCCTCCTGCGCGGAGAGGATGGCGGGGGCCGCCGCGGTGCTGTGAGGCCGGGGCTTGCCGGAGGAGCCCGGGGCATCAAACGCTTTGGGGCGGGGGAGGCGGCCCCAAGCCGGGGCAGGGAGAGCGGCGGCGCCCCGTGCCCGCTGCCTGCGCGGCGGGGCGGGCGGCTCCGCACAAAGCGGGTGGGTAAACCCTCCTCCGGGGCGCGGGGAGAAGGAGGAGGAGAGGAGGAGGAAGGCGGGGGGATGCTGCTCCCCTCCCTCCCTCCCTCTCTCTCTGCCTCGCTCGCCGCGGCCGGAGCAGCGCGCAGGCGGCTCTGGCAGCCCCGGCACGGCGGGCTGGGGGCGCGCAGCCCCGCGGAGCGCTGCGGAGCGGAGCGGGCTCCGGCCGCCCCCCGAGCCCCCCGCCGGGGCAGCCGGCGCGGTGGTGAGTGTGGCGCGGGCGGGGCGCGGCGGGTCCTGTCCCCGGTCCCCCGGGGCTCCCCGCTCCGCTCCGCGCATCCCCCGCGGAGAAGCGCCCCGGCGGGCGCTGGGGAGCGCGGCCGGCGGTGCGGACCTGGGGTTGGGGATGGGGCTCCGCGGGGCTGCGCCGGCCCCTGGCTACTGTGCGGGGGCCGGTGAACAATAGAGCGGCGGGGGAGGGTGGCGGCTCTGCCCGAAGCGCATCCCTTAGAGGGCGGGGGGAGGCTCGGCTGGGCGGCCGCGGGGTCGGAGCATCTCCGCTCCCGCAGCAACTCCGGCGCGTATCGGTCCGGAGCCGTGCCGGGGGTGTTCCCCGTCGGGGACCCCCGGGGATCCAGCCCACCCGCCTGGCACTGCCGGATGGAGAGGGGGGAGAGAGGCTGCGGTGAGAAATGTCTGGACAAGGGTAATCCTGAGACCCCTTCCTGGACCCGGACGGGAAATGCGGGGGAAGGGCTGAGCAGGGAGACCAGTGTAGTAAAGCAAAGTCGAATTTCCCCCTCAATCTTGCAGCCAGGCCTAATGGACACAGGTGCGGGGTCGGGGTAGGGAGGGAAAGGAGTGTTTGGGGCTACAGTCGCTGAGGCTGGTATGGAGGGAGAGGGAAAAGAGCTACAGATGTTTTCTCCTTGCTCCAGAGTTACTGATGCTGTGATATGGATCATTAAAAATGAGTAGCCTAATGCAATTAAGAGGTAGACAGTCCCCACTGCAACACTTATCCATTGTTCCTTGCTCTGCCTTCTGCCGGAGTGATTCTCGCCTGGACGAGAGAAGTACAACTGAACAAATAGTTCATTTCCCTGGCCAAATGCATCTGTAGTGTCTCCCCCGAATCTGCTGCTGACTGGCTGAAAATGCAGCAACATCCTCTGACAGAAGGAGAGAGCTGGGACCCTCTGGTGAGACTCCCACTGCCGTGGGCCAGCAGGAGCAGCTTGGAGTGGCTGCTCGCCTGGCTTGTTTTGACGGTGGCAGCAGCAGACCAGGTTTCCTCCCTCACCTCTTGGTCCTTTTAGCTTCCTTTAGGGGAGTGTGAAGAAGAAAAATAGCAGGTGCTGAGGCAGGACCAGCCCACAACTAGAAGATGCTACTTGTGGTTCAGGCGAGTCCTCTCCTTCCTGTAGCTTCTCTCTTAACTTTCTCTTTGCCCTGGAGGATAAGGGATTTCGGGGTGTTTCGAGGTGATGCTGTTTTGGTGGAGTTTTGCCAGCCTGCCCTTCAGCCTGTGCCTGTGGTGTCTGGGTGCCCTGCAGCACACACATGAACAGGCACAGAGGTGAGAGCCTGACCCTCCTGCTCTTTTCCGAGAGAGCTCCGAGCAGCTGGAGGGGTTGCGGCTGCACCGGGGCCCTCGGCACATGTTTGCCTGGAGGCTTCTGCGTCCTTTCCTCTGGAATCTCCTCCTGGTTGGCAGCGTGCAGCAGAGCCCAGCGTGTGGGGAGGCACAGATGCATTGTCTACACCGCTGCGAGACTCTCTCGGCACTGGGTGGCTGCTGCTTTTCCTCGCTTTGGAGCTTCTTTTCCCAAGTCTGCATCATGGAGCTTTTCTCCTCCTGCTCTTTCTCCTTTCCTCTTCCTTCTTTGTCTGTAGACTGCTGCCTGTCCCACTTCACTCTCAGCTTCTTGTTCGTCTTTTCCTGCTTAGTCTATTCTTTCCCCCCAGTTTCTTTTTGTCTAAGTAGACCATGTCCTCTTCAGCCTGCTTCTCTCGACACTGGGGATGCAGCCCAGCCCCTCATCTCAGTCGGAGTATTCCTGCCAACTGTTTACAAAAAGTAGCACAATACCCAGGCTGAACGCTGACATAATTACATACCCAGCCAGAGAGTGTAGTAAATAATCCAGCTTTTCAAGCTTTTGCCCAGTAGTGAGTCTTTTGCCATCTCCTTTGCCCATGGGCTAAATGTATTATACTTGGCTTGCATTTACTTATATTCTGGAAACACGAAGTCAGCGCAGTTGGCGCAGCCGTGTGTGGTACCAGGGTGGATGTAGGTTGATGTCTTGCACCATGTACACTCACTGTGCCCGTGTGCACGGTGTGTCTGAGTATGCACAACACAGCTCTGCTCCTGGGGTCAGGCTCTGGCTGTTGTGCTCGGTGAGCGTGAGGGCTGTCAGGGAAGGGACAGCTGCTGAGGTGTGGACATTGTTCCATCAGGGAAGGAAAAATGGCTGTGGGGGTGAAGGTCAAAAGCGCCAGCGAAAACCGCAGGGCTTGGCACACGGTGTTTGCACTGGTGAGGGTGATAGCCAGTTTTCCAAAGATTTGTGTGTGCACATGATTGCAGACTGTGGGTATTGTCAGCACGGTTGTATTTCCAGTTGTGCTTGTGAGCCTCAGTCTGTCTGCAGTTGCCTTGATTGTGAGTCAGTCTGTCTGCAGTTGCAGTAGCTGTGAATCAGTGTCTGCCTGTAATTATGTGGGTGAATCAGTGTTGGCTTGTTACACTATGAGTGCAAACGGTTTCCCATAGCAGTTGTGGGTGTGAATCACTCTACAGTCCCTCTGGATGTGTTTTTTAGTAGTGAGATGCAATACTGGGATTAATTTTGTTTTGATGAGGAAAAGCTGTCAAGCGGCTTCTCACTTTGAAAAATTAAAGCTGGGTTGGGAGTTGGGCACAGACCTTATGTCTTCGTTACCAGCAGATCCACTTACAGAAGAGACCCGCTCTGAGGCTTGCTCTCAAGATTTACGTGCTGATCTAAACCTTTAATTTCTTTGCTTTGTTCCCCTGGTTCCGAGTGTCCTCTTCCGCTGGCATCTCTTGCAGAGCTGCAGACGACACATTTGGTAACCATCACGTGCGTCTCGTACCTTCTGTGTGTGTGGCAGATTCATGGGAGGGTTGTTTATGGCTTGTGCAGTGCGTGTGTGTGTGCAGGGATGAGCCAACGTGTGCCTCTTGGGTAGGTAAGCACAAACATTTTCATGCCTGTGAGACGAAGACCGTGTGGTTCCTCTGCCATGCGCCCCTCGCTGCGAGCCAGCGCTGTTCCTCTAAGTAGATGGTAAACAGCAAGTTTGATTCAGGTAGGCAGAGGTTCTGCTGCCTGTTCTCGTTCTCTGCTTTCTGTAAATCACTGTACTGGCTTCTGGCCTCCAGCAGCACCTCAATGGCTCAAGGCTAAACTAGAGGCAAGTTGGAGAAATCCGGGCTACCTCAGGTAATGGAAGCAGAGCACTCGCCTCGGTCCAGGGTAGCAAACCCAGCCTGCCCCTGAGCTGGCTGGTGCAGGTAGAGCATGATCCTGGCAGGGCTGGATTGCTTCCAGTATGTGCTGGCTTGGGTGTCTGTGCCTGTGCTGTGCATCCCAGTGAGCTTGTTTCAGAACAAAGGGATGCAAACAACCTGGGATGCAAAGGGATGCGAGACAAGGGTCTTCTGAAACACCACGGTGTCTTATTTTATCATTTCTAGGCTTCCAGAGGAACGATTGCTGCCCCTGCCCTCAAATGAAAACGTGTTTTTCTTCTGAGGGACCCTCCTTTTTAGCTGAAACGATTGAGAAGTGAAGGAAAAACTCCCTAACAGGGACCCAGGGCAGCATGTGCATCGCCTGCGTTTATTGTGCTGCGCTGAGCGCTTGCTGGCTGCTGTCTCTGCGGGGAGAGCTTGGAGCTTCACCCAGAGAAGCACTAAAGAGGCACAACAGAGATCACCAGAAAACTGGTGGGCTCACGGGGTCGGGGACAGTTGGACAGAGCACAGGCCATGCAGGCTGGATGATTTTGCAATCCTTGAGAGGTGTTGAAGGATCTCTCCTGATGCCTGGGACCTGTTTTGCAGAGGCTCCAGTGCAACGAGGAAGGGCTTTAAACGAGCTTCTTGTGCTGTGCAAATGCACCTGACATTTTGGGGTAAATATGCAGGTGTTGTGAGGTCATCTCTAGCATTGTGCTTGGCTGTGCTACTGTGCAGGTGGGTGGATAGTGCTTGACACCACCAGGCTCTGGATCACCCTCTTCTCCCTGCATGGAAGTGCTTGTGTTTGGGCTTTGGGAAGAAGAAGCAGCTTCAGTCCAAATCTGTTTTCCAGCTGGCCTCCCAGCATCAGCCCCTCGTTGCACACCCCTACCTGAGATACCTGACTTGGCAAAAGATGTGGAACTGCTGCAGGTCCTGGGGGCTGAGTGGGAGCTGTTGGTGCTCAGCATTCCTTCAGCTGGTGTCGCCAGTGTCCGTGCACGGCGTGTGGGAATGCTGATCAAATGACATTGCAGGTAGGCAGCGTCTCTGGGTGCAGTGGTGGGGCAAATATGCCCTTAGGGCTGCTTTGTGAAAGCTGCCTGCATGGGGAGACTATTGCTAAGTGAATCAGATTGTTTCCTTGGCTGTGTGTGTTCCTAGGAGGCAGCAATTTGGGTGACATAGTGATGGGACTCTCACAAATGAACCCAGTTGGGTTTATGGGCCTCTTCTGCCTTCATTTCATTTCTGATGCTTGCAGTATCCCCCTTTCTGGGCTGTTCTCCCAGGGTTTTTTTGCAAGCTTTACCTTTCAGTCTCCACCTCCAGAGCTCTATCTGTCTTTCCCTTGTCAGCAGTAAGCCTGTGCTAATCACTCTTTCCTAGGAAGGCATTTCAGAATATTTAATGGTTTCTAGAATAAGGATTTCTGGGAAGATTGGGCTCAGTATGCCAAGTCAGGAGATACCCAATGTTAGCATAGTTACCAGGGTACCTTGCTGATCTGGAAGGTTCCAGCACTTTTTTTGGGTTCCCAAACCCACTTCAGTAGGAGCAGGGGCTGCCATGAGGAGAAGGAAGCTTTTCCAATTCCTTGTTCATAGCACATCCAAGAGGAAGGCTGTGTTTCTCTGGAGTGTTCTGATGCTCTGGAGGTTGGACAGACAGGCTGTGTGTGTTGGAGAGGAGTGGGTATGTTTCTCAAGCCATTAGGTGTGTGGTTATAAAGACACCTGCCAAATTTCAGAGTGCACAGTATTGTAAACTTCAAGTATTACTGGATTCCAGCTGCAAAGTGTTAACAGGGCTCCTTAGAAAATCTGCATTGGATTCAGCTATGGAGGTTACCAGCAACTGCACAGTTAGTGATGAATGTGTTTGCTAACTGTGCCATTAAGGAGTGAGCAATGGACAGATGGAGGAAGGAGATGCAGAGCTGCTTTGAACACATACTGTCCCAATAGACTCCATCTTGCACAGACATAGCTCAGAACCAGAAACTCTGGGGTGATGCTCTTTGACTTACATGAAAGAGGGGTCAGTGTAAGGAGTTGTACCACTTTTCTGAGCTTAGGAATCTTGGCATTCTGTTTTTTTTCTTCATGAACACTATGCAGTTTTCCCTTCAGCAAGTCCTAGTAAGAGATTCGGGGTTTTTTTTTTTTCTCCTTCTTTGAGGCTGTTAACATTCAATTAACATTCCTAAATCCTCACTTGGTTACCGTGCATTTAGCACGTTGCACGCATCCTCCCCCACTATTCCCAGAGGATCAGGGATCCCTGCAGGTGTTCAGATCGAGATGTTGGCTGTCTCACTGTTGCCACTTTCCTGAGTGGGAAGTGACAGCTGAATAGCCTTCTGCAAGGACAGCACCAGTAGGGGCTGGAGGAGCTCCAGTGTTACTTTTCCCAAGGCACACTGGTGGGTGTTTCCATCCCTTCCCTTTGCCGTGCACCCAGGGACCCCCTCGCCTGCTCTGCCAGAGCCTTCTTTCCAAGACCAACTCTCCTGTGCCAAATCTGAGGAGCTCAGTTACTGGGCTGTTGAAACCAGGACTGATTTTACAAACTGATTTTTACTAGAGAGGCTGTGTGGCCGGTAGCTATTGGGCTTATGAAGCGCCTGCCCTGGCTGGGATTTTGTGTCCCTGTGGTTGGTGCTGGGCCTGGACTAGCAAAAGTCCTGGGAAAGGGGAGAAGCAGTGCTGAGAGCTGCTGTCCCATGGGAACCACACAAGGATCTGGCTATGGGGAGCTTTGGAAGACCCCTTAAACTGTCTGAAGGGTGAAACCTCCTCCTCTGCAAAAGCCTCCTTGAATTCTCCGTGTTTCCTGCTTGTCAATAGGGTGATGAGCAGTGCTGGAAGGGGGTTGTTCTTTCTGCTGCTCCCCCATCACTGCCTGGTCAGCCCTGGCTCAATGGCACAAGGCTACCAGGGTTCAACACCAGCAGTTAAAGCCCTTGTGTTCTTCAGGAATGTCAGCCACCATCCTAGAACTGAGTCTGCTTCTCAATCCATCTCTGAGTGTAAAGTAGCCAGGGAACAAGGAAAATGCCACACAGCATCTTCTATCCAGCTCCCCAGGAAAAACACAGTGCATGAACCAAAGGAAAGGGGTAGAAAACAGTGCCAAGCTGTTTTCCAAGCTGTGTTGTCCTTCCCGAGTCTGCAAGTGCAGCCATAGCAAACCATCACACCCCAATTTGGGGACATTCTCAGTGTGAACAAACTGAGACATGGCTGGCAAAATACTTACTTGGGCAAGTAGTGAAAACAGATTTTTTTCTCTCAGTGCAGCTATATAGAACAGGTTCTGATGCTTAAAATAACTCAAGCACATATTTGACTTTATTCAAGCAGCCCTGTTATCCTTGGCTAGCACCTTCCTTCAGCAGAACTACCCAAAGTAGAAAACGAGCCCTTCATCTCTCTGTAATATTGAAGGAAAACTGTATGAACAAAGTTTTGTGGAAATGCAGTGGTTTAGAGCTCCTTGGCACAAACAGGTACATCTTATATACACTTACATGGAAGGTGTAAGTGCTTCTGGCTTTTGTCACTGTTCCTGTCCCTCTGAATTGCCTTGTTGGTCCATTTTCAGGTACTCTTTTCTTTAGAAGCTCTGTTCCACCTTTGGTGCACATTATGCCCCACCCCTGGTCTCACCAAATCTGATAAAGATGGTCCCAAATGTTCTAGAGGAGTCAGAACAGGCCCTGCAGAGCCAAGAGGCACCTGCTGCAAATCCAAAGCATCTTCATTGGTGTGGTATCCCTGGTCAAAGTCTGCTGGCAGTGCAAATTCTGCCAAAACAAGCCATTTCTCAAAATAAGCAATTTGATGGGAAAATGTTGATTTCAATGAAAACTTTTAACTGTGGTGGGGGGAGGGAAGAGGGAAGGCAGCAATGGTTCTTTTTTTTTTTTGCTTTTGGCTAGTGTTTGAAATTGCCTTAGGAAAAAAAAAAATCAATTAAATCCTATTGTATAATATGCAAGTTGAAGTGAAATGAAAGGGAAAAGTTGAAAGGAAATCTGTTAAGGAGGTGCTTATTGAAGGAGTTCTGGATTTGCCTTGTAAGAAACATCAACATTTTAGCTGTCCTTGTTGTGATTTGGAATGAGTCTGCCCGAAATGTTGGAATTTCCCACAGAACAGATGTTCAGCCTGTTAATTTGTGCTTCATCAGCAAATACTTGAATTTCCAAGACTGTGTGTCCCTTCTGAGCTGGAAAGTGGCGGGAGCCAGGGGAACCATCCCAAATCAGGGCTTTTCTCACCAGATGTGTAGCTGTGTCTATGCCAGAGGCTCCTGCAGCCTCCTTTGGTGGGAAGGCTGAGCTTCCCTTGGTAGCATCCTGATTAAATAAGGCCCAAGCACACTGGGCCTAAATTAATCCCTGCATTGATATTTGCAGGGATTTTAAATGAGTGGTGGGGAGGAAGATACAGGTGACTGGTGCCCTGTGCTATTTTCCCCCCCTGTGCCTGCTGTTAGTGAATTATCTTGCCAGAAAAAAAAGCTGAGGTGGGTGGTAAGGACTGGTAGTGTCTGGCTCTTACCTTCTGCCTGCCTGGCACCTCATGTCCTCCTACAGCTAAAAAGCAAGGACCAGGCCTAACATGCAGGGAGACTTTAGGGCCAAAATGCTGTGGGGTGACCGGGGACAGAGATTTAGGCTCTTCTCAATGCAGAAATGTGACATAACACATGGCCCAGCCTGGTTTTGTCACCCTTCTCCTCTTCCAGTTGTCTGTGGCAGGGGTAGCCAGATACACATTTCTGCATAAAGATGGCATGTGTGACCTCCAGGTATTTCCCTCCTGCTTGGCTGAGCTCCCTCTGCATGGGATTTCTGCTGGGAGTTCCTGTCTCTCATGTCCCTGTGCAGAAACCCCTGCTTCTTGGTGGCACTCACATAGTTCACCCGCCCTCTGCATCCTGGGGCACCCTCCACCAGCTGAGAATTGCCATTCACATGCTGAGGGGGTTGGCTTTCAACCCAGCATCTCCTTCCTTCAGTGCTGGAGGGAGCTGCCCGAGGCTCTGCAGTGTTGGTGCCTGTTGAGTGGAGAGATCCAGAGGTCAGATTTGACTGGCACAGTGGCACCTTGCCCTGGTTTTCTGCATGCTAGGATTGAAGTGAGCCTCCACTGATGGCTTTGGGGGCCCCCACTGGCCATTTGTGCCTGTCTGGCACAGAGCTGAGCCTCTGCTGGGCTGAATCCCCCCCCGTGCCAACCTGAGGTGTCGGGATGGGGAGACGTCACGACAAGCTGTATTTATACAGGCTGTTGCTTGGCAGTGCTGCTCCAAGGTGCATCAACATAATGACATACATAAAAGGGGAAGGCAGTTAAATGTGCAATAACATCACAATAAAAGTAAAACTGAGCATTAATGAAAAATCTGAGCGCACTAAGTGTAGTACAGTCGAACGTTCCCACCACCCTGGGCCGCGGTGCTCAAACTTAATAATAATTTCTGGCAGTGTCATTACCAGAATGAAATGAGGGCCTAACTGTCTAGAAAAATATGTTTGGGGGGAAAAAAATAAACGGGTCTTGAGAGTCTGCAAGTGGCTCTGCTGCATGGATTTCCCCAAGGTAGCACAGGTACCAGGGAACTGGGAACTGCTGCCAGGGGCAGGTGGTGACTGAGCCAGTGTGGTCATTTTGGGAGCGGAGCTATGCACTTGGGGAGCTGCTGGATCTGCTGTGAAGGTGGGGTGAGGGTTTGTTTGTGTATTTACAGGCTTGGTTCTGACCTCATGATGTGACTTCCCCAGGGCCAGCAGTGCTCCAGGGGATGCTGCTGCCTTTTGTCCCTGGGGTGGTTCTCTGGGATTTCAAACACAGGCCTCCAGAAATACTGCTGGCTAACATGAATGAACTGATGTGAAAAACTGAACTAACAGGATTGCTCTTCCCTAGTAAATAAAATCTCTTTTCTCTCCTCTCCTTCCCCTCTGTGCCTTCCCTGGCAGGTTTTGGAGGCTCACTGACACCATGGCGCTGAGGCTCCCAGGAGCGGGGTCCTTCTCTCTCGTTGGAGTCCTAGTCCTGGTTTTGGCTCTCCCTGCTGATGCTGGGTAAGGTGGTGAGTGCTGAGGCTGTTGGCCAAGGCTGCAGTCCTCTTGCTGATCTTAAATATGCCGGGGTCAGGACCTGCATGGAGTAGTCCAGGGCAAAGCACTAAAAAGCGTCTCTGCTGTGTTTGACCCTCCCCTTGTCCCTGTCCCTGAGCTTTTCACCCGGGGACTGTTCAGTCCCTCGTGGCTGACATTAGCACTATTTGAGGCACTCTCACTAAGGACAGTTGTCAGCATTTTTTGCAACAAAACCTATTTTCAGATTTGGCCTCTGCACAATTCAGTCTGGGCAGGGACTTGGCTTGCATGAGTTTTAACACGGAAGAGAGATTCTCCTCCCCTTCCCCCCAGTTTCATTTTTTAATACTATTTTAAAGAAGAGAAAACTAATCTGCTTCAGCTGTTTGGTTGCTTGGGGTGTAATGACCCATGGGCAGCACACCTGATCCACTGGAGCACTGGGGTTCTCTGCCAGCTCTCCTGGGTTTGCTGCTCTCCCTCTGCCCAGGTTAGTGTTCCGGGATGTGCAGGCTCCAGCTGTCCTGGCACAGGGAATGCTGCTGCCAGCCTCACCTTCCCAGCCTCTGGGAGCTGACAGGAGACAAATCCTGTTAGTCTGTGACAGGCTCTGCAGCCCTCCTCTGCATCCCACCAGAGCCTTTGCTTCGTGAGCTTGGGGAAGCCTTTGAGAAAGGGAGGCAGAGATGCCACCAGCCATGGGGAGGGAGGAGCTCTGCACAGAGGGAGAGAAGTGCAAATAATACATGACTGCTATAAAACATTTAGAAAAGCCTTTAGAGTGCCAGGTATGGACACTGAAGTGATGTTTGCTGAGTTACAAGTCCAGCAGTGATCAAGGATCTTCATGCATGAGATGTCACTGCTGCTGCTCCTCCAGCATCCACACACCCCTCCCACCCTGTCCTGCCTGTTTTGCTTTGCCTGCTTGGATCTGACTTCCCAGAGGCATCCTGAGCGTGCCTTGCCCTGTAAATGCTGACCCTGCCCTGCCTGCAGAGGCACAGACAGCCCTGGGCACCTCCTGCCCCCTGTCCAGCTGCTGGGGCTCCCTCCCCATGATGGTTGGGGGGGTGTCAGCAGCCCCTGTGCCTCCAGCCCTGCCTCTGCCTTCCTCACTGCTGCTCTTTTCCTTCCCATCACATACTCACTGAAGCCACTGCCGATGCTCCCTCGCCACCTGCCCCAAGGGGATTGCTCGGAATATTGGTCCACAGGAGGATTTGTTTCCTAAACTGTGGGTGAGGGGACCCTTGTGCAGAGGTTGCTGTGCTGATGTGGCACAGCTCCCCAAAGAGCACGTGCACAGGGGCAAGGTAATGACTTTTCCTCAAGCCTGTCTTAATTAAATTTGCTGTAAACCTCTGTCCTCCCTGCCTAAAGGCTTTTAATTATTTTAAAACCTTGATCCCCATCCCTCTTTGCAGTTCCTTTATGCCTTGCTAAAGGGCAGCCTTAGCTTTACATTAAGGCCAGTTGAGCCTGCCCAGACCTTGGCTGGAGCGGGGAATTAGCCCAGATCAAGTGCCAGGCAGAGATGCTGCTGCCTCTCCCCTGCCTGCACCTTCCCCCTGCCTGCACCTTCCCTCACCCTGCCTGCACTGCTCTTTCCCCAGCATCTCCCAAGTGAATCCCACACTGCTCACATTGAAGTCAAACCCTCAAATGTCAGGCTAAGTAAAACAGCTTTGAAATTTGTAAACTCATTTTTCCCATCACTGCGGAGCCTCCACCAGGAGTTCCTTCACAAAAATCGGTCTTCTTGCTCTTTATATTATGGGTAATTTTTAAAGATAGCCTATAAAACATTAATGAATGAGCTTTCATGAGCATGCTAGCTGTTCATAACTTATAGATGGTTATATACTCATCAGTAGACACTGGTACAGATTACTTTTAACCATGACATCTATTGAAAGCTGGTACAATTGGAACCCCACTAATTACAGTAGTCATTTTTTAAATTTCTCAAAATTCTGCTTACCTGCAGGGAGTTCAAGTCCAGATGAAAAGCCAAAGTCAGTGCTTTGATTCAAATGGAAATGGGAAGTCTCGAAGGCTGTGATGCAGTTTGTACCATCGGGGTGGTTTGATGTTTTGGATCTGACAGGGTGTATTAGGGCAGGGCCAAGTGTTATCCCGACCATGCCTCACCCCCACATCCTCTGGGAACTGCAGTTTAAGCACTGATATCCTCTTTGGGGTCCTGTAGGCTGAGCTTCCTGGTTTGACCATTTCTCCCAGGATAGCACCTCTTGCTTTGCTAAAAACAGAGGCTGAATGGTCTTGTGAGAGGTAGGACCCAGCCCCTGGGGAAGTGAACCCCAAGCACTTGAAATGCAGTTTCCCTGAGTGTTTGGTCATTGAAGGCAACAAAAATTAGTGTGAGAATTGCCCCAAATGGAATATTTCAATTAACTGCAGCATACTAAATAGTATTGGTTCAGCCTGGCTCTAAAAATACCCATATCCTACTCTCAATTCTTCCTGTTTTGCTAGAAAATACCTTTTGCTCTTTTATGTTACAATCTGGGTTTTCTGTTGGGTGAACACTTTGACAGAAAACTCCAAGCCAGCTCTGCTACTTACCACCCACTCTACTGATCCTACACAGTGTATTTACAAATGGACCAGTAGTGTCAGGGGTAGCTAGTCCAACCAGATGGGATACAGCAGGACTGAGCCTTGAACTCCTTAAATTATATTCCTTTCTCTGTATGTTTTTTTCCCCCAGTTACTTCCTCATGCATGCTTAAACCAGTGGCTGCAAAGAGCAACTGGAACAAAAGGAAATAAGGCTGAGGTGGAGAAGGAAAGGGGCAAAACCCTTAGAAAGCAACTATTTAGGGGCTTCTCTTCCCCTAGCTGTGGGGAGCAGGGCACTGCTCCCTCCACTCCAGCAGCCTTTTCTCCCCTGCCTGGCTGGGCATCCTCAGCCATCCTGCTGCCTCTCTGTGCCTCTTAATCTTTTTTTGGCCTCAGTGGTCTCTCTCTTATTTCCTCTTCCATCTTCCTTGCAATCTCTTCATTTTTATAGATTTTTTTTCTTTTGGTTTTCTGTTACTTAATCTTCTGCCTTTCCATTTGTTTGGTCCTAACAGCTATTTCTGCTGGGGAAAGCTGTACTTGAATCCACAGCACTGGTACTCTGTGTTGTCTGAAATCTCTTTTAAAGGCAGGTGGTTTCAGAAGGATTCACAGGCTCTTTTTCTGTTGATTGAAAGGAAGACACAAAACGCAAATGTATTATTTGAGCCCCTTGTGTTTGCAAAACTGTATTGAAGATTTTGTTCAGCAAGATGAGCTTTGTTTGAGAAATTTACTACTTGTTTTATTCCACCTGGGGCAGAATATGTTCTGAGGAAATCATCTTGTTTGGGGACTTCCAGGCTTCTTGTGTTGAGCAGATCTGGGAACGTGAAAAATCATTTGTTTTTATAAATAGGGAAAGTTCAAGAAACTGCAGAAAAGGTTCTTGAAGTGTTTTAATGATGGACTGAGGCTTCAAGCCTGCCTTACGGAATTCCTATTTTCTGCCTCCCTTCCTTTTTCCCGGGGGCAGGGAACACTGAAATGGCAAATAACTGGCATCACTCCTTCCGTGCTGCCTGCAGGGAGATACTGGCACTTGAATAACTGCGGTGCCCACAGCCTCCGTTCATAAAACGGCCATTCCTGGGGCAGGGGAAGGCTCCCTGTTAAAACGGGGCTCCTGAACCACTGTCCATGGTGCTGCTGGCCCTGAGCACGGAAAGGTGGGCAGGGAGCAGCGCGGGTGCCTCAGTGCTGAGGTGTTGATTAGAGATGCCCTGTGGGGCATCCTGCAAGCACATCACTCTGCCAACAAGTGTGCCCCGTCCTGCAGTTCAGGCTGGAGCAGGAACCAACATCCCTTCGTTCCCTGGAACTGTTCAGAGCACATCCTCTGAAGGTAGGTTTTGCTTCTGATGATGTTTTTTCCTTTTTTTTTTTTTTCCCCTCCCCCTTGCCAGGCTCTCTCAGAAGCACGTTTCAGACGTCGTTGATGACAGCAAAGATAACATCACCATTTTCACCCGCATCCTGGACAGGCTGTTGGATGGGTACGACAACCGCCTGAGACCTGGGCTTGGAGGTCAGTTGGGTGGAGAGATGATGCTTTCCATCAGCAGCTCTAGAAAGGAGAGGCAGTGCAGATGACTTATTGAAAAGTCTGGTGCTGTCAGGAGGAGAGGCTGGTTCAGTGCCAGAGTCAGCCTGTGGCTGGTTTCCCTCTTTTGAGTCGGTGGTATTTTGTTGGGTTTTATCTTGTGGGATGGGAAGTGCCAGTCTCTGAGTGCTGGGGTCACCTGTGACATTACAGTGACAGGCCTGTAGATGGAGCAGCTATGAATAAACTTATTGCTACTGTTTTCTAGGCATTAGCATTTCAGAAATGCTGATACATTCAGGAATTAAAGAAAGGCATTGAGGTGCTGGAGCTGGTCCAGAGGAAGGGCAATTTCTTCACATAAAGGGTTGTAAAGCACCAGAACAGGCTGCCCAGGAAAATGGTAGAGCCACCATCCCTGCAAGTGTTCAAAAACATCTGGATGTGGCACTTGAGGACATGGTGGTGCTGGGTTGGCAGTTGGACTTGATTCTCTTAAAGGTCTTTTCCAATGTGAGTGATTCTATGATTCCATACCACCAGTTTGCAGGACCTTCAGCTCATGTTGGTTTTGCTTTCCAGTCAGTTTGCTTTGCTACAGAGCCCCTATCTTGACACCTGCTCAGTTATTTTTTTATTGTAGCTGTCACCTGGCAAGCTCTTCCCTGTGTGCTGCTCTGGACATCAGGCAGTCACCCGGGCTTTGCTGCCTCCTGAGCTGCATTTAACACTGCTGCTATCGTTGCTGCTGCTGCTGAGGTTCTCTCCAAGCACCTGCAGCTGTTTAAGGGGCTTCAGAAAGCAAAATAATAGTAGCCACCTTCCCACCTAATGCTTATGCCTTCAGTTAGCGTGATATAAGGAGGCAGAAAAAATGGGGAGATGTGTGGGGAAGACAGATGTGAGCTGGGCTGAGGGAGATGTAGACCTGGGTGGTTTATTGGTGTGTTGCTGTGGCAGAGTTGACCCCTCTCAGATGCTGACAGCTGTGTGTCACTGGGGCCTCTGAGGAGATGTCCCTGCCCTGCTCTGAGCTCTCCTGTTTGGCTGCAAAGGTGTGCTGCTGGACTACAATTTCCACCCAAAAGTGGAGTCACCGTGTGCTCTCCTGTTCTCTGAAGGTCCCACTGCCAAGAGAGGTTGGGAACAAGCTTTCCTGGGCTCTTGCATGCTAATGGGGGCTCTGGTGTTATAATGCTAGCCAGGAATTGCACTCTCCCTTGCTCAGAGCAGCTTTGTTGTCCCTTCCCAGCCCCATGCCCACCTCTGTGCCACAGCCCTCTGCCCTGCACCTGTCCAGGAGTACTTTGATCCCAAGCAGAGACCAGGCAAAGCCTGGGGAGGAAGGGCTTCTGCAGTGAGCATCCTCATCTCTGATGCTCTGCCACGCTGCAGGACCCAGGCAGGAAAGAGTTACTGTGTCTGCATAAGCAATCCATCAGTTTTATTGCTTTTGTTGCTTGTTTCTTTCCCCCAGAATTAACTGTGGTCCCACTAATAGCTTTGCTTCCTCAAGTCTCCCCGATGGCTGTATTGATTTAACTGAAATGAGTTCTGAAAGGGGACTGAGGGGGCATTTATGTTCACCGTAGGCTCAATTGCAGACAAACCCATGCAAAGCATTAACAAGAGGACTCCCAGGAGCCCCTTGCTGGGAAAGTTAAAACCTTTCTTGGAACATCTTTTCTCTGTTGCTTTAGATCCTTTAACAACGTGTTTAACATAATAAATTGCCTTTGCCTGAACCAGCCACTGTATGTTTAAAGACTGCTTTCACCTCTGGTTTCCCCTGGCAGAGCAGTCCTGTGGGCCCAGATGGGAGGTTTTGACAAGGGCTAGAGGTTTTGGGAGCTGTTGGCTGGCAGTGAGTTGTGTTTGCATACAGGGCAGCCTGGTGAGCTGGGCTCTCCCCACTTTTAGCTGGACCTGCTTTCCCCAAGGCCAAACTTTTGGAGATCTGTCAGGAACAGAAGGACCTTCCCCACTGCTGCTGGTGGCCAGAGAAGCAGAAATGGTCCTGCTGCAGCCTCCAGACTTGGGGGCTAATGGAAGAGCCTGAGGAGATAATCAGCAAGAGGTGGGCTCCTGCTGTCCAAGGCTGTGTGAGATCTGTGAGAGGGATTGCTTTGCTCCAAATTAGCAGCTGTGCTGCTCGGTGACTGACAAGGTACATTGGCTTTCCTGTGAGACAGCACTGGGCAGTCCCTGCAGACAGACCCAGCACTGTCTCTCCTCATTTTCCCTCAGGAATATCTTCCACTTGCTTTTCTGAAGATGTCAGGTAATGGCATCCATTAGTAGCAGTAAAGTCCTGCTTTGGTGCCCGTGGACAGGGCAGATGTGGTGTCGCTGTGTCCACACACAGGCTGATGGAGAGATGAACTGGCCAAAGCAGGACACGCAACATCCCTCCTTGGCTGGTTTCCCTGCTCTGCATGAGACAGATCCCCCTGCAAAGGGCTGGGACAGGCAGGGCTGGGAGTGCTGCAGCCCCTCTCAGGGCTGTGTGCTCAGTGCCTGTCCCCCACGCTCGGCAGAGCCGCTTCCCGTGCGCCAGGAACCGAGCAATGTTTGTTTAGACTTCGGGAAAAGACACTGTGTAAGCAACAGAGTGTTAATGTGGTGACTTCTCCCCTCAAGATAGCCTCTTTGTATTTATTTTCTTATCCCCTCTGTTTTTACCATCTGCTGCCACCCACTCTAATAGCTCCCATGCCAGAGCTCCTCTTCCTACCAGGATGCTGCAGACACAGATTAAAGCAAACTAGTGCTGAGGCTGCTTGGGACTTCCTGGTGCTGCAGAGCCAGGCTCCGGGTGAGGGTAATCCTGGGCCCTGCTGCTGCTCCTGCCTCCAGGAGCTGGCTCAGGGCATCCTCTCTAGCTCAGAGTCCTTGCTGTCTTGAGGCAAGTGGAGGTTTATGAGGCTGGCTTAGGAGAGGAAAGGAGGGGGTCAGGGGAAAGAAAGTGATTGTCAGACCCCTCTTTTTGCAGCAGGACCCTGTAGCACTGGGGACACAATCACTGGTGTCCCAGAGAAGTCTTCTGTGGCTGGTAGAAGGTTTCTCTCTGTCTCTGCCAGCTGAGCCAGGGCTGGATTCCTCTTAGGAGCAGAGCTGAGCCTTTCCTTTGGCCTCATGACCACTGAAAGACAGTCTGGGCTTGGGGAAGGGGTAGCTGCATAAAGGGATGATGTTATAGGACTCGGAGTGGGGGAGGAGAGGAAGGAACTATCAGCAGACAACCTGTGTTTCCCCTGGGAAAACACAGGGCAGATTGGTTATTAAGTCAGAAGAGGAACAGAAGTGGACCCTGAGGGGATGCAGACATCTGTTGCCATGGCCAACCTTGTAGGATAAGAAAATGTCCCATGGAGAGAGCTTCTGTGGACAGCACTGGCCTCTGCTCCTGCTCTGGAGCTGTGCAGGACACAGCTCCCAGCCCCGAGGGGCTGCAGTGGGAAGCATCTATTTACAGCTCTCAGGTTCTTCTTGCTGGGGCTCCTGCAGAGCTGGCACACAGGGAGCTGTGCACCTGGAGCTTGCAAGAGTAGGAGAGAGCAGATGTGGCCAGGAAAAAGAGGTAGAACTGGCTGACAAGGGAGAGACGTCCTACACCCCAAAGGAAGAGGTGTTCGAGGAGTGGGATGTAAGTGGTGAGACCATGAGTGATCCTCCAAGACTGGCTGATGAACTAAAATACCCTGTGTGTCCTGGTGCTGTGAGGAGTGATGGAAGTTCTGCAGTCCTTACACAGCCAGTGTGATGTCCAGCACAGTGAACACAAGGGGGGATGTGGTGGTTGAGGGTTTGAGGGTCAGTGGTGCTCCCTGTGCAGCTGTGCCTCCTGTACCTTATTTCCTAACTGATGAAATTTGGGGCCATTGTGCTGCAACTGAAACAGAGATATGTGAACATCTGGGAAGGGACAGGAAGGCTTTTCCTTCCTTACAGTCTCAAGAATCCTTTTAATATTTGGCAATTGAAAGTTAACAGGGAGCTTGGGGAGGTGTGTGGGACCTTTCCACAGCTGTTTGAAAATCAGGGTAGGGTTTTCTTCCAGCTCAGCCGGAGACTGCCTGCTTCAGAGGGCTGGGCATTCACCTGAGGTACACTTGGTGTAAGGATGAGGAAGCCAGAGGACATCTGGAGCAGTGGTGGACAAAGTCTCTGCGTTGGGTGATCAGGAAACCTGCACTCCAGAAAACTGGTGGCCTTTTCCATGCGCTGCCAGGAGGAAAAGGTTTTGCCCCAAGGAAGAGGAGGCTAGAGTAGGCTGCTCAGTTTTCTAGAAGATGAGCTGTAAACTTCCTAGATTAGCCGATTTCTCCGACTGCAATTAAAAAGTAATTTGTACCATGTTAAGCAGGTGGGCTGAGATCGATCTGTGTTATCCCTCCTGGATGCAGCGTTGCTTACAAGGCTCCTCTTCCTCTCCTCCACTGCACTGCTCTTTGTGGCTTGGTGTCAACATCTCCCTGCCCACACTGGGCTCAGTACAGACAGCCTTGGGGTCGAGCAGGATCTGGTGCAGTCAGGGTCTGCTGCTCACAAAAGGACTCAGCTCAGGGTTGCCTGACATGGGCCTATAGTGCCTTTTATCTGGCCTCACTATGTCAGCTCTGTCTTGCTGATGGTTTTGATCTATAGCCACCTGTTAATATTTATCCTGCTGTCATATTCCCTTTATTCTTCTGTAAGTGAAGTGCACCTCGGTTGAAGCTGTTCTTGTCTCTCCTTTCTGCAGTGCAGTGTTTCTTCCTGCTTTTTTTAATGATGGTGTAGTTTGGCAGGATGGCTTCTGAGCAAGAAACAACTGTATCCCTGTCTTGCCACCTCTGCCACCAATTCAAGTGCTGATGAGCCAGAAGTTTTGGACTTTGGTTCAGAGAGGCTCCTTTTAGGTTGAGACTTTCTGGGGCAATGCCTGGTGTGTTGCACCTCAGTGCATGTGTCATTTTGTCCTGAGCTCCTCCTCGTCTGCTGCTGTGTGAGCATTAAAGCAGAGGGGCTGAAATATTCACAGTAATAAATTCTAGAATTGCCTGTCTGTTCCTGGTCTCTGGGCAGAAGCATTGGGCACTGCCCGTGCTGTGGGGACACCTGAGTGGCAGTGGCAGAATCCTGTCCCACTCCCTGCTGCAGCAGAGCTGGTCCTCAGGTGTCCCTGCCTCGGGCTGCTCTTGAGATCTTCATTTTTTTTTCACCTGTGCCTGATGAAGCTGCCTGCAGTCTGTCATAAACATTACCTAGATCTACTGTTTGTGTGAGACAAACATTAGATGACAAACCCAGTGGTCCTTTGTGGTTTGTTATGATTTCTAGGGTTTCAGGACTGTGTTTCATCTGTTACTCTGTCTTAGTGTTCCACTTCTCCCAACTTCTCATCTCTTTTCTCTGATCTGACTTCATTGATTACTCCAGGGAGGAATTTGATCCTTAGAAAAAAAAAAAATCCATAGTCTTATCTCAGATTTTTGTCTTTGTCTGAGATTCCTTGATGAGTTTTAATCTGGAGCTGAGGCATTGCCTGAACAGCATTTTTTTCTATTTACCTTTCTGGGCAACAGGGACCCTGCTCTGTCTCGTCAGACTTCTGAAGTTATCTGTGAACAAATTAAAAAAAGCTTGTCTTCCCCTCGGGGGCAGCTCTCCAAAGGCAGCTTTGCCATGGATTTGCACAGCCCCGGTGCTCTCCTCTCTGATGCAGAACTCCCAGTTGTGTTGCTGGTTAAACCCGTGGTGCACAGCCAGAGGAAGCTCTGTGTGGAAAGGCTGGCACACGTCAGGAGGCGAGTGAGGAACTGCGGGAACTGCGGGCTCGGCTGCTGTGCCTGAGGGGGAAAGTCTTCTCTTCAATAAGTGATGAATGTGCTTGGGGCAACAAGCCCGTATCAAAGCTTCAGGGATATCACAAACACTCCAGAGGGGTCAGGAATGCACTGTGTAGAGAGATTGATAGCTTTGGGTGTGAAACCAGCACCTGGGCTTCGGGTCAGCACCGGGTCCCTCGGGGGCACTGCAGAGCCACCACAGGGCTGTGAGTGTGGCACCGCGGTGGGTCCCTGCCCGGCCACCCTCCCGTGGGCCAGTTGTGTGGCCAAAGTCCATCACCTGCTGTCCTTGTGCCGCTCCTGGGCTCTCCAGAGAGGCCCAACCAAGCTCCCAGGCCGCAGGGTTGTGAAGGGGAAGGTGTTTCTCGTGCTCCCTTGGATGCCTTTTTTCAGCTGGCGCCTTCGTTTGCTGAGTGTGCTCCCAGTGAGGAGCCCCCCCAGCTGCTGAACCAGCCCTATATCCACACAGGTAGGCAAGAAGATTTTTCCCCAAAGGGTGAGAAATTCTTCTAGGAAAGTGAAGCCATCTGGAGGAATTTTTGCCCCAGTAACTTCTACTGGAGTGACACCTCAGAGGTTCAGTGCTTGCTCAGACACCTGCAGTGAACCAGTGCAAATGTTGGGCAGCTGATCCTGCCCGAGGGGAAGCTGATGGGTGCGTGTTGATGTTTGTTTATAATGACTTTGGAAGGGGAGAGCTGATGTTTCAGCGCGTTGAACATGTGTTAGATGATTTTAAGAACATTAGTAGATGATGTTATAGATGGCTATAAACTGCTTGTGAGGATGTCTTTATTGATCTGTTGGACTATGGCAGCTACTCATTTATTAGAGTTTCCATTCATTTAGTCCCACGTAAAGGATTTATAATGTGTCTTTGATATGGATTGTGAAATAAGATTTTTTTTTATTGGGCATTTTAGAGTTTGAAAACAACTTTAATTGGTTTATTCTGGGAAGCTGATGGTGAAACAACTGGTCAAATATTGAGGAAACAGCAGTTCTTTTATTCCTTGAGCTAGAGGATAAAATGTTTGCAGCAGTTTGTGTAGTAATACAGAGGCACTGATTATGTCTGATGAGGCAAAGTCATTGATCGTGTTGGTGCTGAATTTCAGCCCTGATCCATCTGGAAGAAGCAATCACATCTATCTGAGCCCCCTGTGGAGGGGGGATTAATGCTGCTGATTCAGACCTGTTAGCTTGTTAATGCTGTTCCATTTGTTTAAAGGTTATTGTTTGATTAAATAAAAATATTGGAGTGTTCGTGAGGCTCTGGAAGATGCATGGGGCTTTGGGGAGTGAGCTGCTGCAAGACTCTGAGGCTAAATTTTGCAGTCCCTTAACCAATTACTATTAAAAGTCAGGGAGAAATACTCATCTTGTTGCAGTAAATGGCAAAACTCTCACCTGATGGGGCAGGAGTTTCATGTAATGATTTCTTGGTGTACTCACCTGCAGCTTTTTTTAAAGCCTCTGAATGATGTACTGCTAATATTTATTAAAAAAAAAAAAAAAGAGTGCTTCTGGAGTACTGGCAATTGTGGGCACAGAGTATAGCCTAGAGAGAGCTTTTAATCTGCAATTTGCATTGTGAGAAAAGGACACCCCGTTCACTTTACCTTCTGGAGGAACATAATTCAAACCAAACTGTTGAGAACAACAGGCATAGAAAAAGAATATGACTCTTTTTTTTTTTTTTTTTCTTCCCCTGAAATCTGCTGGAAAATCCTGTTGATGACAAAGCTCAGACTGCATTAGTGGCTGGAATGATTCATGACTGGAGCAAAATAATAAATTGTGTCTCAAGAGTCGAGATGCTATTTCAGCATCGCAAAAACCATTTCAGACGGCCCTGGTTTGGAAGGATCGGTTCTGACACAAATGACTTTGTTCAGGAAAGGATCTGAGGACCAAAATAACATCCCCCAAACCACAGTCATTTGGTGTGTGCAGCACCAGAGGCTCTGTACAAGGCTCTCTGCATCCTCCTGGGCTTTTGCTGAGGGAATTGTTTGTATCCATGCAGGCCAGATCAGATTTCTTGCAGTGCTGCTTACTCACCTGAAGACATATCTCTTGAAAGCTGTGGATCTCACTTTGGCCAGTTAAGGCCACTGTCTTGCAAAAAAGAAAAAAAAAAAAAGGGAAGGTGCAAAATCTTCCTTCCACAAGTTGTGTTTTCTGTAAAGGGTCTGTGCACATGTGGGAATTGAATTACAGGCTTTTGTGCATGAAAGATTAGAGCTCTTCCCTTTGGAGAGATGCACCTGGTCTCACCTGAGATTTTGAAAGAGCCTTTTCCTAGAAAAGGCAGGACAAAAGTCTTGTCTGCTTTTATGAGGAAGGGTTAAAGAACAAAAGCATGAAATCTCCTTTCTTCTTTCTCGACCAATCTAGCCATCATTATGAGAGAAGCTCTCTGATAGCTTCTCTTTGTCATGTAATGTTAATACCATTAAGTCCACTTTGGCAAGGAAAGTGATGTATAATTAATTTGCAAATCAGTAAAGTGGATGTGATTTTTATACAAAAGAGAAGGTCTTTGACAGCAGCAGGCATTGTGTGGGTATGGCCATGCTCGGGTGGGACCTCTCCTCTGGAGCATCCCCCTGCCAGCAGTGACCTGGCACCCCCAGGTCCCAGGCTGGGCTGGTTCCCCTGTGTGTGTCCTTCTGTGCACACACCTTTAGTGGGTCCCCTTCACTGCCAGCCAGAAAAGGGACTGAATTTAACAAGTAAGAGGGGAACCACATGAGGCAGAGGGGTTTAGGAGTATGAAAGTGCCACTGGATAACTCCAGAGCAAGTTGATTGAGCCAGCTGAAAATATCTGTAAGCCTCTGCCTCCATCCACTGGTTTTGTTGGTGGTGGTTTGTTTTTGTTTTTTTTTTTTAAAAAGCCTTAGGTCTATAGGAATTATTTTTATTTTGATGCAGAATGCATTAAAAAGGGAAAAGGAAAAAAATCCAAACACTATCTGGACTGATTTGTTCCCAGAAAGATGTTCAATTTTGTATGTATAATTGAAAGGGTCTAAATATAGCTGTATTAATATTTATGGGCCTTATGTTGGAGTCAATACAAGAGTTGCTGTTCAAGGCAATTAAGCTTTACCTTTTCACATGTAGGATTTCAGCTTTTGGAGATGACATTAGTGGTGTGACCTGCATCCAAGAGAGAAAAAACTAAAAGCATGCCATTATCTGTCAAATATGATACCCTGTATTTAATGCTGTTTGCTGACAGGCAGTTTGTCTCCAGCAAGGGTGATCTCTCTGGAGAATGGCTGCTGTCTTAATAGGGGGGAAATCAGAGGAGTCAGTAGTCTTGGAGACTTGCAGGAGAACTGTCCCCGCAGTGGATGCTGTGTTTGGGGAGGAACGGAGCGACTAGACTGTCTCATGACATCAGAAAGTGGGGATTGCCCACCTCTGCTGCATCAGTAGCTGCTGGGGATGAGGAGAAAATTATTATGGTGACACTTCATGGATTCCATTTGTCTTCACACCACCCACACCCTGGGGCTGGGACACGGGAAATGTGACTCCTGCGAGCTCGGGAGAGGGAGTGCGCAGGGCAGGGAGGGCTGCTCGTGCCCTGCTCCTGGGCTGGGGCTATCTGTGCCTGTCTGCAGGGCCAGTCACAACCTTCATGTCATTAAAGCAAGCACGGGGAGAGCAAAGCCTGTCCAGAGATCTGAGCTGCTGTGGGGAGAGCGTGTGCAGGGGGAATTAGGTCGAGGCTGTAACGATGAAAACAAGTCGCTTTGCGTTAATAACAAAGGCAAAACGATGATGTGCTTGATTTCTAAAGCTCTGCCTTTCAAGAGCAGGGTATCACTGGGAGAACATGACAGCAATCCTGGCGCTGGGTGAATTGCCCTGCATTGCTGCTTTTTGGAAGCCGCAGCTCCTCGCTGCTCCAGCGAACAAAGAGCTGTTAGATGCTATAAAATCTCTCACTGATAGGGACTGTCTGAATCCCGCCTTCCTCCGAAATTTGATCAATGTGTCAGGTTTTTCCTTCCATCTGGACTCTGATGACTGCCTTTGGGCAGGAGGACAGCAGCAAGGAGCCTCAGCTGGGGCTGCTCCTCAGTCTCCCCAGGGAGCAAGGGGTCAACCTGCCCTCCCCAGGGCTGCAGAGGGAGGTTGTCTCAGTGAGGCTGAGCTTGGTGCTCATCCCTTCTCCGAGGACTCACCAATTTTGAGTGGGTGTGTTTCTGTTCTTTCACTGGTGTGTTGTGTATTTTGGTAGCTTGGAAGCCTTTTAACCCCCTTCAATGAGCACCAGGGGGATGCATTTTCCGAGGGCTTTTCTTAGCTTTGGCTGTTGGAGCACAGTGGCTGCTTGAACGGGGAGGGAAAAGCGGATATCAAACAGCACACGTGCCAAGGTAAAAATGGTGGCCACGCTCTTAGTGGTTGAAAATGAATTTTCAACTCCAAATGGTCCTTTTGAATCCCGTCTGGGGATTTGCTCCAGGCGATGCTGACCCCAGCAGACTGGTATTTCCAATTATGGATGACATTATCCTTGCCCAAAGGTGCTGGCTCAACAGCAAAGGAGTGTTCCTTGGTGTGCCAGCACAGGGCTGAGTCCCACCTCGTCTCTATTCCTGAACAAGGGCAGGCCAAGATATATATTAAGGAAAAAGGAAATTGCACCGTTTAAATTTAAAAAACTCATTTAGCTAAAGCAGTGTAAGCGCCCATGAATATTTATCTGATGCTATGGAAGCGTGTGGACTCCCACCTACTTTATTAAATTGATTTTCAATAAAAATGCAAGTGGAAGACGTTTGATTAATGGCTGGTGGGGCGGTGCAATTAATGTGAAGTCTGGAGTCAGCAAGAAGTGTCCCCTGAGCCCATGTGTCCCTGCTCGAGGCTGGGCTAAGGAAACGTTTGTAAACTTCTCTGAGAGACACCAGCAATGTTTACCCGTGTGGTTTCCCAGCCGGGGTGAACAGGAGCTGCTGTTTGGTTGCTGCATGGCTTTGCTGAGGGCCACTGTCCTGACCTTGAAGCTGGCGTGTGGTGTTTGCTCCCAGTGTTCTGCCTTCTCCTCTGCTTTTCACACCCCCCGAGCAGGCTGCACCTGAGAATTAAGCACAGCAGGGAGCTCCAGAGATCATGTCGGGTGTGAGTGAGGCTCCCTGGGTCTTTGCATTTAAACATGCCTGGGATTAGCTCCATCAGCCTCCGGATCTGCTCAGCTCCTACCGATTTACCTGCTCGGATTTGTCTGCTGGAGGAAGGCAATTTGGAGCTGTAATGTTACAGCTCTATTAAAGATCTCCAGCGTGGTTTCCCGCCGGGACCCTCGCTGGGGCTGGTACCGCCTCCTTCCCGGGAGCTGTCGGGAGCTGGGAGATGCTGATCGTGGTGCCAGGGAGGGTCGAGGGCTTTGTGGTACCCGGGGTCCTGCTGGGTGGGGGAGCCTGGGCATCCCTGCAGGCTGCAGGGGCCTCCCTGTTCTCTCCACGCCTGCAGCCTGAAATAGAAACTCTCCCCGCGGGTCCTGTTAAAAAACCTTTGGAAGCTGCCGTGGGTGGGATGTTACATCTCGCTGCGGGGGATTTCTGAGCCAGGGGCGGAGGTTTTTGGGCTGTGATGGTTAGGCAGGGGCTGTGTGGGAGCAGGGGCAGGCAGCATGCCTTGGTGTGCAGAGAAGGCAGGAGTTAGGCAGGGACACAGCTCCATCTCAGCATCCCTCAGCTCCCAGAGCCCAGAGAGGTACCACAATGCTGTGAGCCACTGAAACGAGGGTGCCCAAATGACACCAGGTAACACCTGGGGCGTGAATCCTTCCCCCAGCCAGGGTGGGAGCCCCAGGCCCAGGCTCCTGTGCTGGGGAGCAGGATCAGAGCTGTGATGTGCTCACCCCTTCCCAGAGGGCTCGTGGTGCCTGGGGGCTGCAGCCAGATGGCACAGGGAGAGTATCCAGGGGCAGAGATGGTGCAGATGCTCCTGATGCTGCCCTCTGAGAATGGAGAGGCTCTTGCAGTGATGTTTTTTTTGCAATACTTTGGGGGTTTCTCTGCGTGCAAATGTATAATGAGGCTCTCTGCCTACAGGAGAAGGGGGCCTGTGCCAGCAGGCAGGGGATGGGTGCAGATACTTTTGGCATGTGCTGAGTTGGTTGGGCACATCCCTGCTGTGCTTGCACTGCTGGGGATCTGGGCATGGGCAAGAGTGATGGGAACAGAAAGGAATTAAAGAAAAAAAAAAAAGGAGCAGGTGTTGGCTAATATGTATGTGGCAGAAAAAGAGAGGAGACTTCTGGTTGAAAACAGAAGCTGAGAAAAGACAGATTGGCAGGCAGCATATTTCTGGAGACAGCTTTCTCCTCTGTAGGCTGAGTCACCTAAGAAACGTGTCAATAAAACACACTTGCAGGCAGTGTCTCTAATAAATATATTTTTAAGAGAGACATTTCTTCAAAACTTCTGCTAGGAGACGTTGAATTCTGAAGGGATGGCATGAGAAATGACATCTCCAGTGGAAGCACGGGGTTGCCATGGGAACTGGAACGCTTTGAACACACATCACTAAAACAAGAAAACATTTTCCCCAGCAAAGGAAATTAAAAACTACATACATCTGGAGGCATCTGCCCTCTGCTTGTCTCTGATGGGAGCATCAGAGTATCATGCAGCATATCATAATTCATGTAGTGGGCAGGTCTGACAATTCCATGTTGGTTGCTGAATCTTTGTGAGTGACGGTGATAAAAAAGCCTTCCTGTCCTTGGGACAGATAATGCTGGCTGGGGAAGAGGAGATTTAGAGCCATAAAGGAATTTCCTCTAAAATGATTTTGCTCCCTGGGGGATAAAACAACAGCCTGAGTGCACGACTAAGCTCATCTTGCCTTGTGGGGATGATTCCACTGCTCCCAGGGTTTGCTGGTAGCCAGGCACTTCCCTGGGCAGCCTGGGGAAGGCAGGTGAGAGGGGATGGGGTGGAGGGGCACGGGATGTGTTTGGGGATTTATCTTGTGCTTCGGAGACTCTCAGTTTATCCGTGCAAGTCTGGGACAGCAAACCTGTGAGGAGTTATTTGCACGTGCCAGTCCGTGCATTTCTTTCTTTTCTTTCTTTTCCGCATTTATTTGCTTTCCTTTCTTTTCCAATGCCTTTCCCGGTGCGTGGCAGCCCCGTGGGCAGAGGTGGCAGAGGGGGAGCCCAGGCAGGGAGGAGAGCTTGTCGTGGCACACGACAGCCCTCCAGCATCAGGGGAAATGCTAAATTGCCCGGTGCAAGGCACTGTGAATGAGATCAGTTTATTTGTGCTCTGTATTGGCAGTGCTGAGGAGTAAATGAGCACTGACCATGCAGCCAGTGACCCGTGCATGACAGGGGACAGACAGCTCGGAGGAGAGCTGGGCTCTGGCACAGCTCAGCAGCTACACAGGCAGAGAGACCACGTTGGGGTGCATGAAGAAGGGAAAGTGTCTGTGGAGGTGAAGGATGCCAGAAGCAGCACCGGAGGCACACTGTCTGAGGAGCTGATTAAGTTCTCCACTAAGGAAATGCCAGCCAGGAGCTAATGGATAAGGGAACCAGAGTGCAAATTACTCTGTTGCTCCCTGCTATGGTATTCTGTATTCTTGTATCTTCGTCTCAGTACCTGGCGTTGGCCTCAGGGGACAGGCTTGAAAATTAAATGGGCCCTTCCTCTGAGCTGTACAGCAAGCCCCAGGAGTCACTTTCTTTTTCTTTTTTTTTTTTTTTTCCCTTCCCTTTTTTGCACACTACAGTCCATCATGTGGCCCGGCAATCCTCGGCCTGCAAAGCAACTTGGAACAAGATATAGCCAGGGGCACAGGAAGGCAGTGCTGGGGCTAAAAGGCAGATGGGGGAACTTAGGCACAGCAGAACTGCATTCTTTACATGCTCAGTGCCAGCAGCAGTGGTGGGGCTGGAGCTCAGAGCTCAGCCTGCAAATCTCGTGCACTTAGTTGAGACACCTTGTTTATTCTTTCTCCCTCTGCAATGACATAAAATTAATGCAATGCAGTGCAGTGTGTCTCGTTTGATTTGGTTGATACTGTGTTCAGTTTTGGGCCCCTGACGACAGGAAAGGTACTGAGGGGCTGGAGTGTGTCCAGAGAAGGGCAGCGGAGCTGGGGAAGGTTCTGGAGCACAAGTCTGATGAGGAGAAGCTGGGGGAACTCAGCCTGGAGAAAAGGAGGCTCAGGGGGGACCTTCTCACTCTCTACAGGGGGGACCTTCTCACTCTCTACAGGGGGGTTGTGGTCAGGTGGGGGTCGGGCTCTGCTCCCAGGTAACAAGTGGCAGGCTGACAGTAAATGGCCTCAAGTTGTGCCAGGGGAGGTTTAGATTGGGTATTAGGGAAAATTTCTTCACTGGAAGGGTGGTCAGGGTTTGGAACAGGCTGCTCAGGGAAGTAGTGGAGTCACCACCCTGAAAGTGTTCAGAAAATGTGTGGATGTGGCACTTGTGGACGTGGCTTAGTGGTGAACACTGGTGGTGGTGCTGGACTGACAGTTGGACTTGATGATCTTTTCCAACCTGAATGCTTTTATGATTTTTCTTTGCAGTTGTTTTCTCCATATCAGTGATTCTCAGGTTGGCAGCAGCAGCTTTGTATTGCACCTTTGTGCTTATCTTCTTCCAGGGGATCTGCCTTGAGCTCTGATGAATTACAGAGCTCAGTAATTGCTTTATAAATGCTTTGGATGTTACTGGCACTGATCTGAAGTTTTTGCAGCTCCTCTTAAAGAAACTGTGGCCTGTTGGAAGGTGATTTCTGTTGAAGAAAGACTTGCTGAGAATGAGTTAACGAAAGGTTCAGTGATTTATTTTTTTTTAAGAGAGGAAGTAAGTGAAAACCTTCCAGGGCCAGTCTGCAGTTTCCCTGAGGAAGAATCTTCAGGGATGCACTGTGTCCATGCAGGCTCTGGATAAGCCTGGTCTAATGACTGGCTCTCCCAGCTGAGTCATACACACGTGATGGGATAGAGCAAAGGCAGGAGTCCCGTGACTGCTTTGTTCTGGTGCCTCATCTCATCTGTGTTTGCAACCTCAGCCACAGCACAGGGGCACAGAACTGGAGTGATTTGCCTGATGCTGAGGTGCCAGTCTGGTGGTTTTGCCCTAATCCCATTGGTGTCTCCAGTGCATACAGCCATGCAGACATCCTGCAGGCCTGTGGTCAGGACAATTCTCCTGGCTTTGGTATTATTGGGGCCACAGCTGTGTGTACCACCTGGCAACACAGGGCTGTCTGAACGCCCTTCCCCTGTCCACAGGGACCAGCAGGGATTCCCTTCCCTGACTGCCTCTGGCTTAGCCATCAAGGACAGTCTTTAAGACTGAATAATGTTAAATTATGCATGCCAATTTACATTCACACATTTTCTCATTGTATTTATAATATATAACAAACATGTTTATGTAGTGTCTCTCCTCCGTTACCACAGGGTCTCAAAGCACTGTGGAACCTCTAAAAGCATGCTCCTACATACATATTCCTCCTCTGTCTTTATGGCATCTGAGGGTGTCCTGAGTCCTTAAAATAGTAACGACAGTAGCTTTGTTCATTCTGTCTTAGTTCTGTCTGTAGCAAAAATAGCACAGCTAATTTGTAGTCTCTGTTTGTAGTCTGTATGTGTGAGAATGAGGGGTGTGTGTAAAGCCTCCATGACTGCACACCCTCCAGCAGCTGCTGCTTCTGACTCTTTCTTCTATTCCGCGTGGACTTGATATCAAGAACTTGCACCACATCCTGATTCTAACCTCTGGATGTGGATTTTATGTCACTTAATGTGGTGATAAGAGTATGTGCATGTGGATGCCTGCACGGGGCCATGAGGGAGAGCTAAATTAAGCTGCATGTGCCAAATGCATCATTCTACTGAGTCTTGTAATAGGAGCCCTGGCTAAAAACCTGACGGTGTAAGGCTTATCAGATCCATCTTTCTGCCTTTTGTCTTCTGTAAGCTTTAGAGCCTGTTGGCTGACAGAAGGGTAGATATCTCAGAGATTTTAAGTCCCTGCAAGATTTGTGGAATTACGCAGCTGAGTGGAAAAAGACCCAAAGTAGAGAGAGGTAACTAGGTGGGATCAACTGGTGTTAGGCATCAGAAAAACTGATCTGCAGGAAGCAGGGTGTGTTGGCCCCACTGCTGGTAAAACAGCATCTCTCCTAAGCTGTTCTGCTGGATAGAGCTCTAACCTGCACCCCCTACTCTTGACAAATGTGAGAAAATGCCTTTCACCAGCATGGGGGGTGTGTGAAAACCCTATAGCACCTTCTGCAGCAACACGTGGATTTACCTACTGTGCCAGGTACGTCTGGAGCCCCCTTAATCCTCGTGTGTTGAGACCAAGGGACAGTGCAGCCTGCTCAGTGCAGCAATGTCAGACCAGAAAATTGGGCTACCCTGAGCTGTTATTGCCAGGGAATAACAGCCTGTGCTAGGGAGGGAATGCAGTTTCTCACCCAAAAGGCACAAGCAGATGCCCTGTGTGCCTCTTGGCACTGTGCTGGAAGCAAGGAGGAACAAGGTGTGTCTGACTCCTCTGCTTCAAGCAGTAGTTGTGCCTTGATCCTAACTCCATAACCAACGTGTTGTGTGGGTGTAGGGAGAGCTCAGACCTAGATCAGAGCCATGAGCACAGGTACAGCATGTTGGCAGACTCCTTAGGGATTTCTCTTCCAAGAACTGAGCTGATCTTCCCTATGGAACCCAAGGAGTTTGAGCCTAGGAATTAGACATCCATCAGTGCATGACAGTGTGCGACAGATCCTAGACAACCATACTCCAGTGGTGACTGGGTCACTTCTTGGTGCTGCACCCAGTTCCTGCAGAGGACATGGGATGCAGTCATATTAGCACACTGCCTCTGCAGCATGCTGTGTGAGACAGGGAATAAATCTCTCCATTGTTTCAGCTCTCTGTGGCCCTGCTAAGAAAGGGAGCCAGGACAGCAGGCTGTCTTTCTGAGGATTTCACAGACATCATCTCACTTCATCTGCGCTGAAGAATTAAGAACATGTAATTGTAGACCACGCTGATCTCTCTCATCACGTGGGAGTGGCTTTGTTGTTGGCTGTCTCTTGAGAGAGCCCCTGAAATTATTTTTGAACTGCTTCCTCTCCCCGTGCTGGAATATCCAAGTTGAGAGGAGAAAGGAGAGAAGCACAGCTGGAAGTGCCACCACATGCATATCTGTGTTTACAGATTGGATGACTTCTCACTAGTCTGTCTGGAAGACATGCAATTGTATAGACACTGATGTGCCATCACACCAGAGAGAAGGTAGTAATTAATCACCATGGCTCACAGAGCAGCAACTTGGGAACTGGCTGTACAGCAAATGCTGGCAGTTCCAGGGGATTTAAACAGCAGCAGTGGGTGAAAAGATGCCTTGGCACCCCAGGATTGGGGGAACAGGCTTGCTGCTTCCATGGAGAGCAGCAGACAGCCTTGTTTCCCCTGCAAACGTGATGCCTTTTTGGTCACAACCGTGCAGGAGTCACTGGGAGTGTAACTGAGTGGGTCAGATCTGTTACACAGACCCAGTTACTCTGGAATCAAGCAAATAGCCAAGGAAAACTACATTAGACCAATAGTTCGTGACATGGCAGAGCTAGAAAAGGATCTGACCCAAAGGTCTTGTTGGCAATGCCCTGCAGGCTCTTACTCACCCCTGCTTTTGCTGAGATGAGACATTTGTTTCAGGCATTTATATATTGTTTCTTTCCTTACTATGTGGTTTATTTTGCAGAGTACAAATTTCCCAGTGCTCAGTCCTTGGCTGACCCCACTTTGCAGTGGATGAGCATCCCATCATCTTTAACCACGTTGTCCCAGGTGGGAGCATGAGGCCAAGGCCAGCCTTCATCCTCCATGGGACTGTGGTCATCCTCGTCTCTGTGCTCGTTAGAGAGAGGCAGATGCCATCAGAGGCAGTGAGGTCTGGGTGGGCTGAACTACCTGTGGGATTACCCTCCCCCCATAGACAGAACGGGGCCAGTGGGGTCTCGGCTGTGTCTTGATGATTCTGCCCAAGTGAGTTTTTCTGGAGCTGCTTTGCTATTTTAGGTGGTTCAGGGGATTAAGGCTGATGCTGCTGTTAGCTCTGTCCGGCCTGTGAAGGACTGGGCCAGCTGCCAGCCCTCCTGGTGACACTCCTGGCCCTGTTCTCTGCCATTTGGCATTGACAGGACCAAGACACCCTGTGTATGTTCTTGTTGCCTCTTGTAAGAAGAACATGTACACTCTGCTGTCCACTTTTGGGAAAGATGCCCAGGCTGAGCTTGTCAGACCAGGGTGAATGTCTGTGAGAGGAGATTTGGCTTTTGCTTCTGAGCAAGTGATTTCATATACAAGGGTGCTGAGGCACTACAACAGCCAAACCACGTCTGAAAATATGTATGTTCTCTTTGGAACTGGGAGTTTGAAGAGGTTGACTGTGACTTCTCCATGTGCTGTCTAAGATCCTCTAGTCAAAAACAGTTGAGGAGAGAGAAGGGGTGGTGCTGAGACCTGCCCATACCTCTGCACTCCAGCTCTGCTCTCCCTTCCGTAGAGGTTGGAGGAAATGCCAGTACATTCTTAGGTTTTTTTGCCATCTCTCTTCCCCAGCCTTCCCCTCCTGACCCAAGTAAAGCCTCTGTTCCCAGGATACCAGGTGTGGGAGCATCCCAGGTGCAGCAGGGATGTTTGTGGTCCTGGCATTGGCAGTAGCTCATGCTGCCTTGTGGCCTTTGTGTGGCAGGAGCTTTGTCAGTGTCCTTGGAGTCAGCTTTGTCCCCTGGCTGGGCTGGACAAGCCCAGGAGGCATTAACAGCACTGCAGTGATGTTCACTGAAATGTTTCCTTCTCTGCTGCTATTTCTGAGCTCCCCAGCAAAAAAAACTGAAAGAAAAGCAACTCTAATGTGTGTGGGAGAGTGTGACTGGCCCCACAGCAGGAGAGCATCAGTGAAGGCTACATTAGAGGTTTCTGGTGTGTGGTTGGTGATGTAGATGTCGTGTCTCCATTCCTGCAGCTTGGGGCTGTGGGGGGAGGTCCCTCTCCCCTTGGGCACCTGCCCCTCTGCTTGTGTCTCCCTGTCCTCTCCCAGTACTGGCCTGGCAGTCCCAAGGGCAAAGTCACAGAGAGGGGACCATGTGCCACATCATCCATAGATGTGCCACTCCCTTTCCATGCATCTCTTCCTGCAAGGGGGAACCACTCTGTTCCTACTTCCCAAAACAAGGCAGCACCACAGGTTAAAAGGCCATCTGATAAACCAAGGTAGGGACTGGGAGAGGCAGCAGTCCTGGTGTGAGGACACTGAAGTTCTCGAGGAGGGGCCCAAGGGTGGAGTTTCTGGCTGGGGGCTGTCCTGTGCCACCTCTGAGGCAGAGGCTGCCAGGGTTTGTGGTGCAGCTCAGTTCCAGTGGGCTCATAGAGCTTGTAGCACAGGTCATAGGAGCCTGTTTTGTTCCAGAGGCTAAAAGTGGAAGGAAAATTAAATTCCTCCAGTGAGAGGCTGAGAAAATGAAGAATGACACACACAAAAATCTTTTGTGTGCAGCTGCAAAAATTACCTGCTGCTGCTTATTAATTATCATGGCAAGGATCGAGGAGAAGGCATGAGGTGGAATTTGGGAGCATAAACCAACTATTTCCCTTCCCAGGTATGCTGGGTTGGCTGGAAAGCACTGTCCTGTCCAGTGTGCTCACTGTGGGTTACTTGATGTGGGAAAGAGGGACACAGGAATGCCTCTCTTCAAGATGACACTGCTCTCACCATAGGCTGGTGGGAATCCTTCCTAAAGGATTCTGTGTTTTTGAGGAGACACTGGATAAGGAGACCTCATTGAGCTGAGGGTAAATAGAATTGTCTAGGAGGGAGTTAAGGGGCACTATCAGCTTGTTACTGTCCTCCTTAGGTTGTGGGAGGATATTGGGCTAGCTGGAGTCTGGAGCAGTTCATAGGGAGCCCAGTGCAGAAACATCTACCTCCTGGAGCTGGCCTGGAGCACACTGATGGTTTGAACCCCCGGGGGCAGAAGAGCCTGAACAGCACTGTCCTCCTTTCTACTCTCAGCCATGCCATCCTGCACAGAGACACCACCACAGGCAGGGTTGTCACCTCCAGGCTGCCTTAGATGCCAGCACAGCCCGGGGGCAGAGCAGGAGCGCTGCCTCGGGGCGGTCCCCATCCCCTCGCTCAGCCCGGTTATCCGCGGGCTGAGGCTGTGCATCCTCGCTGACGTCAGCGCATCAGCCAGGAATCCCCTGCACGAAGCCGCAGTGGCTTCGCCCCCGTTTCCACGGCACGCATCGTTCGGGAGCCCCCAGCGCTCGGATGCCGGCACATCATTTCAGCTGGCTTGCGGCAGCGCCTCTGGGAACCCCCGCCCGGGAAACGGGACCGCGCTCAGCGCATCCCCAAACCTCCGGAGCTGAAACGCGACCTGGCGAGAGCCGGTCACGTTCCGGCCGAGATTCCGGAATAAACAGCCCTTGCTGAGTGCGGCGGGATGTTTAACGAGAGGCTGCTCAGCCCCTCTGTGCCCCCCACCTCCCAGAATCGCTCGGCTCTCCAGCCAGCGAGGGGAGAGGCAGCGAGGCGGCGTAATTTGTATTCCAGCTCTGCTGCTGCTCCTGGTGCTTCCAAGAAGCAAGTAAAAATAGCACTCTGTCATTTTGTAAATAACAGCTATCTCCTCACAGGCCCAGGGAGTCATGAGCACTTAAAGAGGGGATTGCGGGAAGGGGGGAGGGTGTCTGCCTTGAGCCAGGGCCTGAAAGATGGGGAGTTGGAGGAGGGCACAGGGGAGGGCGAGGGTAGATGGAGTGCCTGAAGCACCTCAGCAGCAGCTGCTACTGCTTTACACCTTCTGCACACCCGGGGAAGCAACAGACCCTGCTGGTGTTGGAGCTGGGGGTCCAGATCTGGCCCCTCCACCCCGGGCTGGGAGGGACCATTGTGGTGTACACGAGCAGCCAGGCCTGGGGTAACAGATTCTTGGAGGAGAGGGGTAGCTTTTAAAGAGCAGGCAGGTGTAGGAAGTGCCATGGTAACACTGTGGGAAGGGATGGTTTGTTTTGCATTTGCATTGCAGATCTGCCCAGCTGTGGGGGATTTCTCCAGGCGGGAGCAGCGTGGCCGGGCAGGCAGAGAGCGAGTTCTGTGCCTTGGGGGAGAAGGGGCAGCTTTGGGTGACCTGCAGCACCTTGTTGCTGCTCACACACTTGTTCCAGGTGGTTTTAGAAACGTGATTGTGCTGAGGGTTGGGATTAGGCTGAGCCAAAAAATGGGAAAAGCTCCCAGACCAGGGAACCAGCCTCAAACAAATGGCTTGGGAACATGGCATGCCACTAGTGTCTCTAAATTCTGCCCATGTACAAGTGTTGAACCTGAAAATTTCTTTCTCTTCTAGTTTCATGTCAGCTCCAGGGTCTTTTTCTGCTTTCCTGGTCCCCAGCAGGACCTGGGGCACAGTGAGGCTCAGCAGGGTGGCTGGAAGGGGTTTGTGCAGCCCACCAAGAGTAACACTGAGCCCTCTTTAGGGCAGTGTTGTGCCATTACTTAGGGCAGCCAGGGCTGGTCCATGCCCTTCTCCAGCTTCCTGCCTGAACCAAGTCTGTCCTTTTTTGTTTATGAACAGGACCAGTAGCATCTTCCTGCCACCCCAGCAGGCTTGAAGGCTTAACTTGTGCATCCAAAAACCTTTGAATTACAGGGAAGAATGATGCTAGCAAAGGAAAAGTGTAATTTAACATTCTGCAACAGATCTAGTGAAAGCACCTAACCCTATGTACAGTCCTTTATTATTAAATCTTTGGGGAGGACTGGGCAAAACAGCCAAGCAGCAGGGCGAGCTTGTCTGTGGATTGAGGATCAGATAAGGGTTTCCCTGCCATGTCTCTAAGAAGAGGCAGGAGATGATCTCTCAGCTTTCTCTTGCTGTAAAAGTAGGCACAGTTTCTTCTCTTCACCCAGGCTTTGGGTGGGTAGCTGTGAGGGCAGGGAGAAGGGAGGCTGGGTGAGCAGCTCCTGGTTGCTCTGGAGGAGAAGGTCTCGCAGTCACAGAGCCAGTGAGCTCTGGCAGAGTTGCAAGCAGTGCAGTTGCTCTTGGGCTACAGGATCACGAAGGAACTGAGTCTCTGAGGCTGGAGCTCGCTCTGTTCTGCTGGTGTTTTACTTATCTCTGGATTTCCCAGCTCTGCTGAAATCCCTGCTTGCGTGGCAATGATTTAATTTCAGAAATCCCTCCGGCTCCCAGCCAAATCCTGCCCTTAGGAGCACACATTAACGGGGAAAGTTCAGTCTGGCTTTTGCCATGAAAGGTGCAGGGAGCTTGTTTTCCTGTGTGCTGAGGGACATCAGTAAGCCAGTGGTGAAACCCCAGCTTGTCCCTGCACCAGGCACTGCATGGCCTGGCCTGGGGAATACATCTGCAGCCTGGAAATGGGAGATCCTCTTCAGCTCTGGGCCATAATTGAGTATTAATATTAATTATTAATTTTAATAAGATAATGCCATTATTTTTGATTGGATTTGCCAGTAGATTGAAGGGAACAGGAAGGGGTCCCTGGAGCTCTGTGACAGATTGTTTACAGCTTGATAAGGACATAAAGGCCCACGTAAAGATTGCAGGATAATACCAAAATGCGTCCAAAACTCGTTCTGCCTTTTGTCTTCTCATGACTTACTGAATCCCTTCCCTTGTGCTTGAACCCACCAGAGCACATTGGGAAGCACAAGCCCTTTCATGGACCCCTGTCCCTGAAACATGAACAGGGACACCCTGTTCCCTCTGCACTTCACAGGAACTGTATCCCCTGGCCATGGGTGGCCGTGGATCCTGATCTGAGATCCGTGGCTGAGAGTTTATGTTTTCTCTAGAACACAATTAACTTTCCCTCACAGCATGTGGTAGCAGAAGGAGCCTTGCATCACTAAGTGTTCTCTGCTGTGTATCTCATTTGAGGACTTGTTTGGAGGGAGACAGAGAATACCCTGAGTGTTTGCTGCAGAAGTAACTCATTTTGTTTAGACTTCTGGGGGTTTCACAAAGTGTGCTGCATACATATTTCTCTTTAACCTTCTTTTTATCACATCAAGAAAAGATCAAGGGTTACTTATATAGCACAATAATACCAGCCATAGGCTGCATCAGAAGCTTTCCAGCCATAATAACAAAAGACATATATATGTATATTTTAGCCATTAAGGAGAAAAGCCTGCCAGAATGCATTATCTTATGTTGGGATGCAAATTTTGAAGCACAAAACTAAGCTTCATAGTACTGCAAAATAACTGTCAGGGGACAGAAGGATTTCCATAACTTAATTGAGCAATAGGCCATCCAGGCTACTTGCAAAGCTGCTGCAGTGGCCAAAATTGGGTACTGTGCATAAAACATGAACTCTGCTTTGGGGCTTTAAATTGGTTCTTTCATTAGGAGAGCAGCTCTGAGCCAGCTAATGCCATACAATAGCATGATGTATCCCTAAAGTGGTGAGGATTTATGGTAACTGAGTGCTCAACTCAGGGCACCTCATCCATCATTTTTTCAGCACGACCCAGTGGGCAGAGCACAGGGCTGTAAATCTGGCAAACCACCGTGCCTTGATTTCCCTGCAAAATGGGACAGCAGCAGAGATGTCAATCAGGAAACATGCCAAAATCAACTGAAGCCAGGAGAGAGAGCTGTGTGTGCTGCTCAGCACGTGCTGACGGCCGCCTTCTGCAGAGCGCTCCGGATCATCTTCATCTGAAGGCATGGGATGGAAATGGCCCCTGGGTTTTAGCAGCTGGGGCAGGATCTGGGGCTCAGTGTCTTTTTTGGGGCAGTGAGGCTGTTGTTCAGCATCCACGAGGGCAGCACAGCCTGGGGGCAGGGGAGCACGTGATGTGGGCGAGCAGCAGCTTCGCAAAAATGAGGCACTTAGGAGAACAGCAAGCACGGCGGCAGTAAAAGGCAATCAGAATATTGATTCTCTTTACATACAGATAAGCCTGAAGCTGTAACAAACCCAGGCTTTCCTAAGACTGGTGGAACATTGCTAGGCTGTTTATCAGGCTGGGAGACACAAAGGGATTTCACATTAAAAGGAGTTTCAAAGCACCTCTGTATTGAAAACGTGTGGATCTGCACCACGTTATGGATCGTGCAGCCACATGGATTCTGTAAATATGCAGTGTCTGGCCACGTGGGACATATTCATCCTCAGTGTAAGTGTGGGAAGCAGCAGAGCTGTGCTGGAGATGAATTTGCCCAGTTAGGAGTGATAAAATCAGCCGTTGCTCGGGGCACAGAGGATGGTGCAGAGGGTTCAGCAGAGCAGGAAAAAACACCACGTAACAACCCCCAAACCCTTCCCCGTACAAGAAAATTCAGTTCTTTAATTGCTTTTTTTCCCTTTTCTCTTTTTTTTTTTTTTGTCCCAGACAGTGTAACCGAAGTCAAGACAGACATTTACGTGACAAGTTTCGGCCCTGTCTCGGACACAGACATGGTAGGTGCCTCACAGGGAGGGATGGCTTCCCCTGCAGCCACTGTGGATGTGTCCCACTCTCGTCCCAGGAATATCTGGACAAAAGCAGGATTTTCCTAAATGGCAAAGCTGGTGGTAGCTCAGTGTGAGTGGTAGAGAGGGGTTGTTTCTCACGCTTTTGGAAACCCTTGGAGAGTCAATACCTTTGCACTTCTCAGACACACTGCAAGCTTTAGGGTCTTTTTATTTCCTGCAAGTCCAACCTAATCAAGTGGGGTCTGCCCATGGGACCTGGACATGAACATAGCATGCTCCCCCCGTTACCTGCCTTGACAAGCATCTTTGCTGCAGACACCTTTCCCTGACCTGTCTGCATGTGGAGGAAGGAAGGTGCTCGCTGGGAAGAGGAGAGGATGCCAGAATCTGGTCTGGTTTGATGGCAATGCCAGAAGAGAATGATTCACCATCAAACTGTCCTCAGCGCTCGAACCGAAAAGGAGGCAAAAGAGGAAAAAAAGAAAAAGCATGAACTGATTGCAGTATTTTGACATGTTCAGGGGAAATTATTAATGAAAAGGCCTGAGGTCTGAATTTAGGCTTGTATTCCCACAACAGTTTGTCTTCTAATTAAAACAGGACTGTGGAGCATAATTAATAGTGAGGTTTCTCAACAGTGTTCCTTGCAGCTCGTGTTCCACAGGCGCCCAGGCGCGCGGAGAAGAGTTGGCTCGGGATGGTTGCTCCACAGTTCAAGGATGCCACGTGAGGACAGCCCTGCATTCAGGACTGAGAGCCTCCTGCACATCCAGCACCAGAGGTGACCTGGTGCTGACACATCCCAGGCCAGCAGTGGGCTGTCCTGGCCGCGGAGGGAGCCTGCTTTGGGAGGAGGAGCAGGCTTTGCTCTCACCAGCCAGGCCAGGCTGGAGCAGTGTCCTGTGACTCTCATGGCGCCTCTGGAGCTGGAAGGGTTTAATTTTCTGTGCTGACACGGCCTGAACTTCTCTTCAGCTGTCCCACGGACAATCCTGTGCTAGCAGGCAGAGGAGCTGGGGGAGAACAAAACCTCTGTGTTTCATGGAAGTGCTCGTTCAATCCCGCAAACCCATGTTGCTTTGAGAAGACCACTCCCTCCAGGGTAAGAAGTTAACTTGATGTCAGCCTAGTTGAGACTATTAACCTCATTTGAGTTCTCCCTCCCTCTCTCCCTGCTTTCCTACCACAGAAGAGACCCATAATATATTCAGCAATCGTAGCCCGTGGGGAGTATCTGATAATTACTTCCAAGGTGGAGCATATTTGATTAAGGGAGTGTGTATAATGAACTGTGAAGAAGAAATATGAGGTATTGAAAAGAGGAAGGTATTCTCCGCAATGTGATTTGACAAAATGAATTTAAAATTAGGAAGACAGTTAAGGAATAATAAATTATTTCCCCTTCGCGTGCTTTCGTTCCATGTATTTTACAAATGCACAGCGAACGTGCTTCAGCCCGCTGTTCTGCTGCTGAATGCACTCAGAAACGTGAGGGAGAGAAACGTGGGGAGAGCCTGCTCTTCTGCTGTGGTTCCTTTTATCTCGGGAGCGGGGAAGTCCCTCCTTCCCCGCTGGCATCTGCCCGGTGATCCGCTCCCATCCCTCCCACAGCCATTACTCACTGCCTGCAGAGCGGCTCCGCTGCAGACAGAGACTGTAATTATGGTGATGGAGGAGAAGCAGGTAAAGCTGCTGTGCAGAGGGGAGGAGAGCAGCTGGTTACGGAGCGTGGAGGAGGACGTGTGGACCTTTTCACTGAGCTACTCCGAGGGACTTCTAATCTCAGCTTTTAGTTTGGTTTGGAAAGCAGAGCCTGACAGGACCTGACACGCGCCTGGATCTTCAGCACTGAGCTCTTGCAGCTTTGCCTCGGTCCCCAGGAAATTATAGAAAAAAAAAGAAAAAAGAGTTCAAGGGAGATTTTTGTTTCATGGATGGACTCTGAAGGCAGACTCACTCTTGATGTTTTCAGCTGTTTCTATAAAGTAGGAGAAAAGCATAAGATAGAACTAAGTGTGCTCTTTGGAAGGGGTGAATTGGGAATGATGCTTTTAAGGAAAGAAGTATAGAAAAGAGGGGAAGATTCTCAGAATTATTTCTCTTTTCTTCAGGAATGATTCCTTAGCATAAAAGAAGAAAAACAAGGCCTGGAAAGTTGATAAAAATGTTTTGCCTCTTTGTTTGCTGTTTTTTAACAGGAACGGGGGTTCTGAATAGGAGAGATCTTCTCCTGAGAAGGACTTTTCCCAAACCTCCCAGGACATGGGCTCATTTCTTTGGTTTTATCCATTTACTGAGCTTAAAACCACAAAGATCACTTCCATGAAGGGGCAGAATTATCTAGTACATGGCAGAGCCTGTAGGAATGTAGAATCTTCTCTCCCTTTTCTCCAGCCAGGCTCCAGAAGGTTCATATTTGAACAGGGGTGGCTCCATGGCCGGGGAGCAGGGATGAACTTGTTTACTGAGATGCTTTCATTCAGCTGCCATCTGCCACAAAAACCTGTAGGAATTTCTCTGTCCTATAGGAAGCTGATGCACAGCAGTTTTTAAATGCTGCTGAGAAGTGCTGCAGGAAAGAAATCACTCACAATGATAAGTTTAGTTGGTCCTGCGGCCTCCAGGAACACGTAAATAAAGACTATGAGTCTGCAACAGCAGGGGAAGAAGAGTTGGGACTGTTCTTCTTTCTGAAGCCCCCTTCTCTCTCTGAAAGCCCTCGTCAGCCAGAGGTGTGTGCTGTAGAGGTGAGCAGTGGTGCAGCCCACGCTGGTGGGCTGAAGACATGAACCTCAAGTGACATGAACCCTCAAAGGACACGGGGACCACTGGGTGCACTGGTTTGATTTTGCCTTGGGGTGGCCATGGAGCCACAGTGACTTTGCTGCTTTGATCGAGTGGTTTCTGAGGCTGCAGGCACCGAGCAAGAAGCTGCAGTACTCCAAAGAGATGACTTCTAATTGCCCCAGCTGGAATTTGGCCTAGAAAATGGGTTTCTACACTAACTGAAAGAAGGAAAAAAAAAGGGGGGGTGAAGGAAAAATACGAAAAAGAAGACAAAAGAAAGTCATAGGATCTTGTAATGCAAGTTTGTGAAGTCCTTGATTCAATGCTTTTCTAGAGGTGGCCTGGGGAACAAAATAACATTAAGTCAATGTCATGGAAGTCGATTTCATTATATTTTTTTATGAGCAGGGGTACAATTGCCAGCATCCTGGCCAAATCCCATCTGCAGGATCTTTAGTTTTGCTTTTTAAAACGCCCATGTAGCTGCATACAATGCACTCCCTCCCCTGAAACATCTGGGTAAAGGTGATGGTGCAGGAGGGCTACCCCAGAACTGGCTGTTGTGATCTGTGTTGCAGCTTGTCTGCAGTGGTCAGAAACACTGGAATGCACATTTTGACATCATAGGTGAGTCATTATACAAAATGTGGTAAATGCCATTTATCCTCCACTGCAGTTAATTCCTGCTTCTTGTCGCACCACACTTCACATCACCCAAGGTGTGCCAAAATGCAGTCTGCTCCCTGACTGAAGATACTTCCTGAATCCCCTTGGTTGCAACGAAGAGCTGAGCTGACTCACTTTTCTCTCCTCTCCCCACAAAGGAATACACCATTGATGTCTTTTTCCGGCAGTCCTGGAGAGATGAAAGGCTGAAGTTTGATGGTCCCATGAAAATTCTTCCCCTGAACAACCTGCTGGCCAGCAAGATCTGGACTCCTGACACCTTCTTCCACAACGGGAAGAAATCTGTTGCCCACAACATGACAACACCCAACAAGCTGCTGCGCCTGGTGGACAACGGCACCCTCCTGTACACCATGAGGTAGGTTTGTGTCTCCTGGCCAGGGTATTCCAGGTCCCTGCACACATGCAGGCCAGAATGGGACCTCAGGGTTCATGACAGCAGGATTTATGCAGACTTTCACTAACTCTGTTAGCCCACTTGAGCCTCACACTGCTGCTTTCTCTGCTACCCTTGTTTCCTACCTATGTATCATCTCTGATCCTCAACTTCTGCACGTTTTTACAGGTAGCTTTTTCCTCATCATTCATGTTGATATTTTTTTCTTTTATGTGATGAGGTAGAAGTGTTGGGATCTATAATTTGTGAGGTTGATGCTCTAGCTGATATAATTTTGTTCCTGACCTGTGATGGGTTATGAATCAGGTATCCAGTGCTGCTAGGGAACAATAGGAAGGGAGGATTTATTATTCTCCAGCAGCTTAAGAACAGACCTAAATTTGTTCAGCATGTTACAGCAGAGCCATTTCAAACATCTAATGAGACTGAGCTTGCTTGTGAGAATGATGGGGTTGTTTTGTTCCTTCTTTGTGGAATCAGAAGCCTGGATCTGGGTGATCAGTGCACATCATTAGGAAAAAAACCCCAAACAACAGCTTCTTAAAAACTGTGCTTTGGAGAAGCCGGGTTCTAGGGGCCATCTGAAGTTCTAGGTTTAACCCAGCCTATGTTACCCCCTCCTGGGATGTCAGGGAGAGCCCTGAACAAGAGGCAGCACCTCTTGGGTTGCCCAGCACCAGCCTGGGCAACCTCCCTGTGAGCTCCAGCAACTGGGGCCTTCCTCTGAAAGCACCAGTTGCTGTTGGGAAACTGTGCCTGGGCAGTCCTGTCCGGGTATCTCAAGAGCAGCCCTGGTACATAACATTTTTCATTAAGCTACAACAGTTTGAGAGCAGGAAGAGAAATGCCTTTGGGTTAATGGTATGTTCATTCCAGAACTATTCAGATATTTCTGTACACTTGTAAGCTGTTCACCCACGTCAATAATGTTTGCCCCCCGAGGTTGATGTACTAATTTGCCTTCTGAGGTAAACGGGCTTATAAATGAAAGAACAAGTTACTCATAAATGCACACGAAAGGTATTGAGTTGATTTTGGAAAGGTGTAAATCTTTGTTTAAAAAATTTGTTCACTCTGTCTCCATCTTCAAGCCAATCCTAACTTGTAACAGGCTTCATTGTGGATTCTGTGTGCTGAGATGATGCACTTTCACCTCTGTTTTTGAGGACCAGGCAGAATTTCATCTCTTCATAGTCGAACTGGCTGTGAATCTACGTGGTGTCAGCAAGTTTTACAGCCTGCATTGATAAACAATGCTCTGCTTTTGTGCAGCAGTTCTCTAATATGAGCTAATCCTGCCAGTGCCCCGGGGGTTTAGGTCTCCACACATCAGTGATCTCACATTAAGGCAGATGGGGTAAATGAAGGGAGAAGCCCAACTTGACTCAAGGGCTCAATTCTGCTCCCAGCTCTCTGACCTGCATGTAGACAACTTAACACTCCCCCTGTTCGTATCGTTGTCTGACTGTGAAGTATTATAGGAGCTGCTGCCAAAAAAAGAAAAAAAAAAAAAAAAGGACTCAACTTCAGAGCTTTTATATCATTTCACTTCTTCTTTATTCGGCAAACAGCCATTAGCTGCAGCAAGTTTTGTGTGACTAAGAAAGTATTGGATTTATGTTTCCGTTTAGGGCTGGGCAGGTGCCAGGATGGCAGCATCATGAGACTCTTGGGAATGAGCTTCTGGAAGAAAACAGAGCCATGGGTTTTTTTTAAATAAAATCGAAACATCCTTCATTTTAACTGTATCCTGAAGAACTGGGGGATGAAGGACCTCCTTTTGGGTATGCTCCTGCCCACCTTAGATATACTTTTAAGGCTTTGTAAGAGGTGAAGAGCCCACTCAGAGATACTCAGAAAGGAAGATGCAAGGGCACAGACTGCATGGGCCAGGACCATGCCTTGGGCTCAGAGACCAAATCCTGTCTGGCTTTGCCACTCCTAGGCACTCACATCTTGATTCCTCTGTAAAATCATGACAAGGGTATCAGCTTCCCTTTTTAAGTGCTTTGAAACCTCCTTCCAGGCCAGGGTTGGAGGGAGGCTCATGTTTTATGCCCAAGTGTCACATTTACTGTCTTCCCCCATACCCAGGGGCAGGCATATGTGTCCCTCTCAAAGGAAAGAGCAGGACCACAAAGCCAATCTCAGCCTCACACCACTGACATCCAGCATGGATGGGCAAATCCCAGAGAGGTACAGTCTGTCCTGATGACTGTGGAGCAAGTCTGGACTTTCACCAGGTTTCCACGGGCCTGGCAGGACTGCCCAGGTGTTCCCTTGCAGGCTCAGTCTAGACTGGTACCTTGCCATGCAGTTTGACTCCTGAGAACATCCTGCTCCTTTACCTTGTACCAGCCAATATCCTTGAGGCATCAGTTCTGCTGATGTGCAATTAGAGGCACGTCTCCTGCCATTTATCCTGCTGTGAAAGCCAACTTCTCTTAGTCAAGGCTTGCAGTTATAGATGAAGTTGCTCTGGTGGAACAGCAACTCTGTCACACACATCCAGCAAAATTACACCTGTGTGACAGTATTTATAGCTCCTGGAGAGAGCCTCTTTATCACTGACCTGAGCTTCAAGGAGTCACACACCAGCTGTAGCCGAGCTCCCAGAGATCTCCTTTAGTCATGGCACAGTCTCCTCGGGGATTGGTGCAACATCACATCTGACCAGGGGCAGGCCTTGGCACCTGGGTGACAGTGTGGCCTGTGTGACCACAGCACAGAACTGCATTTCTCTATTCCCCAGGGTTACTGATCCCTCTGCACCTTCCCTGCCACCCCAGCTGCCTTAGAGGGCACGGGGAACACAGTTTTATTACGTAGCTCTGCCTCTGCTCCTTTTTGTGGAGCTCCTACAAGATCCAGGTAGTTCACAAAAGCTGGGGTCTCAAAGCTCTGGTGTCAGACCTGAGCACAACACACTGGGAATTGTGCATGGATTTACATAAGGTAGAGACAAAAGCTGAGCTGCTGCAGCAGTCTCTGGATGTACTCTCTGGTTCAAACTGTGTGGGGCACGTAGATAATGTTCTGGTTTTTCCTGGCCTTGAAGCATACGAAAATAGTGAAAGTTTAATGCTGTGCTGATGGGATTCAGCTTTGTGAATCCAGGCTTTAAAAAAAGCTCTCCTGCTCTTAACAAGGACTGTCAGAATGGCATGTTGAGGCTTTGTGGTTATTGTCACAGTGGTTCCCAGACAATAGGTGCTCAAGTTAGGCACTTAGAGGATGTTTTCTTTACCTGTCAGGCTGACAGTCAGCTGCATGTCCAAAGACTTTGCCTTGAGAGCCTGTGTTGCTGAAGAAAACAGAAGTCCTTGGTGGCAGTGCATGAGCACTGAGGAAGGAGGGTCGGGGAACCCTGGGGTGAGTCAGAGGCAGAACAGGAGGGAAAGAACATCTGCAGACATACAGGGGCTGTTGAACCCCACGTAACAAGTCCTCTGCCTATTATAATATGTTCAGGGGGTTGAGCTGCCCATGCTGCTTCTTGAAGGCACAGAGCTTTCCAGGGTCTCCTTCAGCAAAGGCTTTGGGGTGGCTTTACTGCCTGGGTTTTTTTAACGCCCAGACAACCTGTGATTGCCCCAGGCTGGAGGTGGAACACCCTTCCACACAATGGAGGTGCAGCCTCTCTGCAAGAGCAGCAGCTGGGACATCCCAGCACTGTTCTGAGTAGTTTGGACTGGCAGCTATGTGGCTGTGTCCCACATCAGGGCCGATCCCAGACAACGGCACAGACAGATCCAAGCAGACCAGAGCTAGACTGACTGATAAACACACAAGCAGGCAGATAGACTAGATGAGATTTGCTCTTGCTTTTCCCTGCCTTACAGTTTCCAGAGCGGATCCACAGACAGAAATGATCTGTTTTCCAGGCTTGGCTTTGTGCAGGCAGACTTTTATAAGGAAGCTGCCCCAGGAGGGAGAAATCTTCAGAGAACACCTTATCTCACTGCATTTCTGCCATCATGAGCTGAAATCTCCAAGGGCCGGGGGAGGATGCAAAGTGAATTCAGTGCTTTCAGATCCAGCACGCGGATCCTAGAAGCAATTTGGCTTTCAAGCTCAAATCCTGGCAATTAAACCTAACCTAGATTCTCACACAGCCTAAACTGTAAACACTCTTCGGCCTGACTGTGGTTATTAATGAATCTCCTGGAGAAGAAATCAGGACAAAACTCGAGCAGCATCCCTGGCATAAACAAAGTCAGTTCCGCTGTGCAGGGCGCTGTCATGTTTTTGTACCACTCATACACCAAGGGATTATTACATTTGCGTCCCAGAAATTGGACTGAGGTTCTGGCTCATCCTGCAGCACGACGCAGGTAACGACAGGGGCTCTAATGACACATCAAAGGCTTTGCTAAGCTCCCGGTAACCATGAGAACGAAGCTGAAGTGGTTTGTTATCCCGTCAGCCCTGGGAGAGGTGTGTTCAGCCTGATTCACACTCCTTGCCATTGTGCTGCGCAGTTCAAAGGACTTCCCGTTACTTTAAAGAGAAAAACATGGTTTCTGTCCTGGATGTTCCACTTTTGGTGCCAATTGTGCCAGCACAGCGAAGAGAAAACACGAGGAGTTTGGGGTTTTACTTCAGGTTAGTTCTGCATAAGTTGTTGCTGGTTCCTAGGACAGATGAGCCAAAGGATACACCGGCTGGATGATGTGATTGCTGGCAGCCTGGCTATTTTTTACATGCTGTTTAGGCTTTCTAAGGACATTTCAGAGCTCAGATGTCTGGACCTGAATGGGCCATCAGAGCACTGAAGCAAAACCCGGTGGCTATCTGGCCATAAGCTCCCTTGCACCGGGTAAGGGGCACAGATGAGAATTTCTGCAATAAACTCTTTTACCTAAATGCTGCAGAAACAGAGGTAATTGTCTGGGAAGTGAGATCCATTCCTTGCCGTTTGACATTTTGATGTTTCATTAAGCAAAGCATATGGTGCTGAGAAGTCCTTCCCCAGCGACAGGAGGTGGGGGGGAGCAGAAGGGGATTGTGGGCACTCTCCACAGCTCACCTAAACACCTCTGCTAATCAAGGCTCTGAAAGATGAGTGTGTGTGCAGCAGGAGAGGCTGCAGGAGCAGAGTGGAAGGTGGCCAAGGGATGGGGTGGGCAGGAAGGTGCAGCAGCACACCTGCTCTGGTCATAGGGGGAACATCCCAGGAGTCAGCACACCCCCCACACGTGGGGATAAAGCAAAGGGGGAACACCTGGGAAGGGGGAATACCTGTGTTGCTTTCCCCCCTCAGCAGGAAGACTGACTCCCTTTGTGTGTCATCTGTGAACGTGCTGACTTCTGACTGGCTGAAGTTGCTGAATCAGACTCGTCTCGCTGGAGTGATATGATTTTTTTTCTTTTTTTTAATTTAATTTCAGGAGATTTTAAAGCTCCTTCAGTTGTAGGTGGAGAAGTAGCTGATTAGGTTGCTTTTTTGGTGGTTTGTTGGTGGGTTGATTGTTTCCTTGTTTACTAGCTCAGCTAATAATACAGGGTTTAGATTTAAAATGCAACTGGTGCGTTCCCACAAACGTATGGAGTAACCAGCATCCATATAAAGTTGTCTCCTTCCCTTGACAATACATGTTCTCTTTGGCCATGGCCTGGAGAAGGCAGGAGGGTATGACCAAGGCCAGCTTGTCCTGCAGTCCATTCAGCCTTATTCATAGTGGCTGTTGGTCACAGACAAGACTTGCAAACAGTACAGTGGATGGAAGGGACTTTTCTGATTTTTTTAGGGTGAGTTCAGGATCCATCAGAGGGGAAACACTGATCAAAGGAGAGGTCCTTTGTATAAGCCAACTTTGGGAACTCCCAGCAAAGAGCATTTTGACATAATAAAGAAATTAATGATGTCAATGAAAAAAAAATAGGAAGGTAAAAAGGAAGTGTCTTATGTGGACTGCTGAGGAAGAAAGGGAAAATGCATCAATATTTCCTTGACACAAGTGACAATGACAAAATGAGAAGCAAAAAGTTCATTGCAGTGGGAAAGGACACAGAAAGAATTGAATAATAAACTCTGTGAGGATATGCTTGACAAGCTCACCAACCATGAGCTCCTCCTGTGGGTTTTGAGCTGGCTGAAGAGAACATCACAAAAGATACAGAACAGGAGCAGCAAGGCTGTCGAGTCCCCACCTTGCTGCCAGGTTTTCATACCTGCTTCTTGAAATCCTAATCTTCATCCAGATTGCAAAAGGGAGGCATCAGAGCAAATGAGCAATTTGTTCGTGGTGGCCTCCGGGTGTCCAGGAGAAAATCATTGCAGCAATGTGCTTGTAGGGTTGTCAAAATCGCTGCCAGTCTTTCCATCCACTTCACTGAGTCTTGGTAGAAGCCTAAAGATCAGGTCTTCCTCTCTTTCATGTAAAACAAATGCATTCCATCCAGTGATGAGGGAGAGATCATCAAGTCAGAGAGAGTGATTTGTTTCCAAGAAATTAGATTGGCCACACAGTGGTTCTTGGCTTGGCTGAGAAAGCCACGCTGGAGCCAGACATAATGCAAGCAGGACAGTCATCATCACCTCTTTGTTAGATTATTACAGGACCCAGTGGTCACTGTCTGTGACATCCCCTGCTGCCCCCCAGCCACACCCATCCCGCTTTGTTTCCCCCACAGGGGTTTTTAGAACAATTTGTCGAGGGTTTGGTTTTGTCCACCGGATTTTATTGTGACAAGTTTTAAAAAACAGTGCTCTTTTGTAGAACTGTTTAAGGTTCGTCCACCTGAAAGAAATAACCTTTATTTTTATTTTTTTTTTATTCTTTGCTTTTAGCAAATAAAATCCAAAGCCTGTATTTTTTCAGGGTTTATTTAGCATTTGCCTAAGCCTCAGTATTTTCTGTGAAGAATAACTTAGCTGAACATTTTTCTAGGTGAAGGAAAATATCTCAATAGAAGCTTCTTGACCTGAGTTTTCCTCTAACCACCATCAGCCTCAGGTCTGTGCACTTGCCCTTTGCATCCACATGTTGCTGCTGTCATGGTTTGTTTCCTGTTTTGCTGAGCCATCAGAAGTGAGTCCTTTCTTCTACAAATGGTTCCATCAGAGGAGACTGTATTAGACATCTCCTGGGAAGCTGTTTGTTCTCTCTCCCCCTCCTCAGCTGCACACTTTGCAGTACTTCAGGAAGGAATATGAGCTCAGAACTAGGTTTTTTTTAGACCCTTTTATAAGGGATCCTTTTATGCCTGGCCCCATATTCTGCAGCACGCTGCTTTTATGGCTGTGCCTCCCTCACAGAACTGCTTCCTGACAAGGTATCCTCCAGGGGTTTGGTGGATGTGTGAAGCTCACAAGTTGTCCTGCTCAGCCCCAAGCAGCTCCAGGACATGCAGTTCTGCATCTACCTGCAGTGCCACCAGTGAGGGAGGAGCCAGGGAAGGTGGGATGAGTTGCCCCACATGGAAAGGAGTGTGTTTACCCTGGTGACTTCATGGATCTGACTGACTTTGTTCAGCCCAACAGTGCTGTGGCTTTGTGATTGAACAATCTGCCAGCCCTCAGCTCTCTCCAGACCGCCGTGAAGAACAGGCCTGTTCCCTGGAATCCCTTTCCCTCTCTTTCCAGCACAGTCCATGAGATGTCCCCTGGCCCCAGGCATTAAGGAGCTCTGTTCACAGTGCATAAGCAAACAGAAGTCCTGGGCTTTGGCAGGTTTTCCAGTTGCACTGAGCAGGTGAAGATGAACTCGGTCAATAGGGTTGGGTTTGTGCAATGGAAAAGGTTTCCAGATCCACGTGCCTGCTGTTCTCTCCACAGCTTTCTGCCCAGAGACCCAGAGGCTGGTGAGCACGTGAGCTGCTGCTGCTGGATGCAGGAAGGGCCGTGGCAGAAGGGCCAGGGGTGTCTCTGACCGTGCCCTGTGCTTTGTCTTGCAGGCTCACGATCCACGCCGAGTGCCCCATGCACCTCGAGGACTTCCCCATGGACGTGCACGCCTGCCCGCTGAAATTTGGGAGCTGTAAGTACCCTGATAAAACCTCTGCAAGGAAGTGAGGTTCTCTCTACAGAGCTAAAGAGAAGTCCTTTGTGTGACTAGTGTTACCCAGTATTCTAGTAACAGTGTTATTAATTATTGATAATGATAATTATCATTAATTAATGACCAGAAATGTTTTCTTGGCATCTCATGGCAGTGATGGGCTGATGGTTCTACTCGATGATCTTTGCCAACCTTACTGATTTTATGATTCTAAAACTGAGATATGTTTTTCCTGTCCTGTCCAGCTTCCCTACATCCCTCCTGCCAGTCTGGGGAGACCCTGAAATACTTGGTTACTCTGGCTCCGTGCCCCAGTGGAGCTTACAAACCTCTTCAGTCTGTCAGGCAGGTGGCTCTCAAAGTAAAAGGCTTGGAAACTCTGGAAAGCTCAGTCCCAACAGCCAAGGGTTCTGGTTTAGGGAAGATTTGCTGTCTGCTGGTGAGGGGAAAGCTGCTCCCAGCCTCCCAGGCTTGCAGCTGCTCAGCTGCTTGGGCTTCCCATACCCTACCCAGGAACAAGTTTCTTCTTGTCTCCATACATGAGTTAAATTTTATTTGGTTTTGTTCCTAAAAGTGAGTGGGAGCCAAACCCCAAGCCAGTGGTTCACCATAATGTCAAAATAAAATTCCTAGTCTGGCTGTGCCTGGATTCTTCTCCAGGTCCAATGAACTGAGCACCACTCTTAGTCCATGTTTGCATTAGATGAAAAGAGTTACCCACCTCCAACTACAGACTGAGCCCACACCAGTAACCTCCAGAAAAATCCCAACTTTCTTAAACTGATACTTCCTTCCTGTAGCCATTTGGGAGCTAACTAAGGACAAAGTTGAAAGGTTTGATTGACAGCAGAAGAAATCGTGTTTATCATGTGCATCTGCTCCTCTGCCTCATGACAAACTGTACCCGTGAAACTGGATTATTCAAAACTACTAAAATAAGGCTATTTTGTAGGCAGCACCTAATTAAATGTAGAACTCATTGCCACAAGACATCACTAAGGCCAGTAAAATAGCAAGCCTTAGAGAAGGATGAATTATTAATGTTAATTGACCTTGTGAGGAGGGATATAAAACCTCATACCTCAGGCCTAAACTCTGGGATTATTACAAGACTTGCAGGAAGGCAGATTACTCCACATCTAATTGCTTATAACGTTTCTTGGTGAGGAAAAGAGATTAATGTGTATATTTCTGCTGGAACACCCTTTGGGTTTTTTTTTTTTTTTTTTTTTTTTTACTGATTTGGCCTCTGAATGATGAGAGTCTTGAGACAAGCAGCTCAGAAAGCTGCCCCTGGTTAACATTAATGTGGCTCTTTCTAAAGCACCATCTGCATGGCATCAGAGCTCACCTCTCCTGTGTTGGAGAAGGATTAAACCAGTGTTTTCACTAAAAAGCCATCAACAGCTGGAAGCTGGAAGCTTCGTTTTCGAGAAGCCTAAAGTGGGTTAGGTTTGTAAGTGGAAGGACAATGCTGGTAGCAGACACATGTTATTCAAGGGGCAGCTGAATTTGCCTCACAGGCCACTTCCCACAGATCCCCAGAACCTGAACGGCTCATAAGAGGCCTTCTGTCCCTGTGCCACCACGGCAGCCCCCCAGGGAGGGAAGGCAGAGCATTTGCAGAAGAATTGAGGGCATCAGGCCTTCCAGAGAGCTTCAGCTGCCCACCTGCATCATTCCTGGGGCCAAGAGCAGTGAAGATGATGATCACCACGCTCCCGAGAAGATGAACGTACACCACAGAGAACTGTTCCTAAGCCATCACAGGGCGTTTGTGCAGCAGCTGTCTGAGACCAGGGTAGCAGAAGATGTTGCTGAAGTCACCAGCTCCACTAAATGCCCAAGAGCTGTCCTTGTTTGGGCTGGATTGGACAGCATTGCAAACAAGGCGTCGACAGAACCAAAACTGATACGTGGCATTAAAGATGTTCCTCACATCCATGCCACGCCTATGTGACACTGGATACCCTTTTGTCTCACACAGCCAGATGTGCAGACAACTGAATTTTCTAGATAAAAATTCAGGAATTTTTATAGACATTCCTGAATTTTTAGGGATGATGGCAATGAAGCTGTGGGTAGGTTCCCTTTGCAGGCTGGGAGTGGCACTAAGTGAGCTGTGACTGCTGGAGCAGGAGGTGTTGCCTATCAGGTGAAAGAGCAGTGGCAGAGCTGTACAAGCTCTGAAGGAGGATGGAGCTCTCCAGAAGCATGTTGAGAGCTGGAAGGAAGGGTTGGAAAAGCAGAATGTTGCACGTGGAATGAGAGGTGCCAGCCTGCATCATCAGAAGTGCTTGGGCAGCACACTGGCATGCTGAGAAACATTGGCTGATCATCAAAGCCACTCACCCCACTTTGCACAGCTCCTGGTTAATATTTGACAGGTTTGCCAGCACCTACAGTGCAGGAGTAACAGCGGTTGTTTTAAAAAGATCAGAGAAATCTGGTTTTCTCAGGACACAGTCTTCCACAAAGCAGGAGCTGAGACATTTCTGTAGCAGACCTGGCCCATTGCTCGACCTGTCTGCAGTCAAAGAATTCCTTAACGTCTTAGTAAGAGGAGCTGGTGGTAAAAATTAGTTCAAAGCCTGGTTTAGTGAACTATGTTCTTGCTTAAAAAACTGGTGCAGAGTTGCAGGAACTTCCTGCACAGGAATTTTGGGCATTATGGGGAGAAGTAGCTCCTAACAGAGTCTGGAGAGACTCAGTTTCTGGAAAACCGTAGGACTGGCAAAGCCAAAAGCTTGTGGGCGTTGTTGAGAGAGGGACTGGCTATGGGGACAGAGCAGGAGTTTGGTCACAAACACAGGGTCAGGCAGGGAAAAAGCATTTTGGTGGGAGAGCACACCATCTCCAAAGCTGAGAGAGACTTGCTTCTGAGTGAGGGTAGAGATTTTTAACTTTTTCTCCTCAACCTAATATTTAACCCCATTTGTGTTTAGCCTTTCTTGCCAGCTGCTGCCAGCATGACATTCCCTGTCCCTGGCATGGCAGGGCTGTGGCTGTCCTGCTGCCCCAGTCTGCTGGCCTGGATGCCTTCCTATCTCATCCCTGCTTGGAGCCAGCCCTTGCAGAGTCAGCACGTCAAGGGGACAGCATGTCTCTCAACGACAGTGCTCTGCCCCCTCTCCAGCTCCCTTCTGAAAACCCCAGCTCCCTCCTGCTCGTCTGATTTAACAGTTGTTGATCTGCCTTGGTCTCTGGCCATGCTTGGCTGTGCTCAGCCATGTGGTTCTGAGAAATGCATAGCAAAGATTAATTTGGCCACAGGCTAATTCGGGTATATTTTAGGTCAGGCAGAAGCACAAACCTCATTCTTCTTCCCCCCTCTGCAGATGCCTACACGAAGACAGAGGTGATCTACACCTGGACACTGGGGAAGGATAAATCCGTGGAAGTGGCAAAGGGTGGATCTCGCCTGAACCAGTACGACCTGCTGGGCCACGTCGTTGGGACAGAGATGGTTCGATCCAGCACAGGTACTTGTGGGACCATGGTGTGGTGCATGGGCTGAGCACATCCTGAGATGAGATGGATCCATGGTCTTGGAATGCCATGATTGTACTTCCACAGCACTTCCCGAGCCGCGTGCTGTTGGAGAAACTGGCTGGTGACATCTACAGCAGTCACCAAGAGGCAGTAAAGAGTTTAGTTTTAAGCGGTTTCCACTGAAAGAGCCTTATCATCCACAGTCTTCAGGAAAACTGATCTCAAGCATCTCAGTATGATCTGTTGTGTGGAAAATTTGCCCTGCATTGTCCAGCTGGTCCGTGGTACTGTGGGTTCATTTGTCTTGGATTCCTTTCCAGCCCCTCAGGAGAGCGCTGCGGGCAGGGCAGGCGAAAGCAACATAATGTCCAGTGTGATTTTCACTGCATCTGCTTGCACAAATATTATCATAGCTAATAGAAGATTATCCCAAACAAATGTTTCCTCTGATTAATGACCAATATTAATCATCTTTCTCTCCCATCTGCTGCTCCTCCCTTCCCCTCTGAATCCAGGTACTGATAGCTTCTGTTATCTCATGTGTGTCTCTCATATTTCCTTTTTTTTCTTTTATTTTTTCTTCTGTATGCACCAGTAGTTCTCTCATTTGAGGATATTTCCTCTCTGGTGCACTTGATTTTAATAGTGTCTGTCTGTAACAACTCATTTCACCTCCCTTGGGGAAATGTGGGGAGCCCAGGGAACTAAATGTCATAATATCTGGCCCATCTCTCTACTTAAGTTGTAGTAAAATGTACAGATGAATAACCTGAAGTGGTAAGAAAGCTGCTAAAGGCTCCTGTGTGTAATGATTTAGCAGAGCCACGCACACAACATAAAGGCACAGTAATCCAACAAAATATCCAAAGCTTTGAGAGGAGGAATAGGACATTGAGGGAAAATAGGGACAGCTGCTTCTTTGGTTCACAGGCCAGACCTTTTAACAACAGAATTTGTCCTGATTTTTGAGATGGTTTAAGTGTGGCAAGGTGGAATATTTTCAGGATTGTAAAAGAAAACAATATCCTTTGTCCTAAAATCCTGCTGCAGCACTGGAGGGTGCCAGGGCATGCCAGCCAGGAACAGGATTCCATTGCAGAGCTTGGAAGTTTCTTCAGGACAGACCTTTAGTGGCTCAGAGCTGGACGGGTGGGCAGCTGGAAGGCACGGGGGGCTCAGCAACTCTGACTGGCTGTCTCTGCAGGGGAGTACGTCGTCATGACCACACACTTCCACCTCAAGAGGAAGATTGGCTACTTCGTGATCCAGACCTACCTGCCCTGCATTATGACTGTCATCCTGTCCCAGGTCTCCTTCTGGCTTAACAGGGAATCAGTTCCTGCCCGGACGGTTTTTGGTGAGTCTGGGAGCTCAGGGGCGTCCTCTCATGTTGGGGGAGAAAGGCACCACAAATGAGGGGAAACAGACTTAAATCAGAGCTGGTCTTCTCCAGGCCTTGTCTGGCATCACTGAAGCTGCTGATGATTCCCCAGCATAGCTTTCAGTGTCTTCCCGGTGCCCCTGCTTTCCCCAAATCACTGTGAAAATACTCCTGTCCCCATTTCTGCTAGAAGCCAAGCCATAAATGTTAACAGTAATCAAGGTATTGACCATCTAATTGTATGCATTTGGCTGTGTCTGCTTCTCTGTACTGACTTTTGAGTTGAGGAGATCATGGGTACATGGAGAGGCATTTGAAGCTCTACCTCTGAAATTGCTGATGTGCCTCTGGTCAAAGCTCCACATAACGAGTTCCTGGGCTGAGGCAGCATAACTGCACGGTGAATATAGTGTTATTATTTCCTTCAGCTGGTTTCAGATCCTCTCTCCAAGGCAAAGTGTCAGGCTGGCATGGCACATATATTAATAGCTTTCACAAACATTTAATAACAGAAGTGCTTTGTGCTTCCCTGTTGAGACCTTTAGCTCGGGATCTGCACAGAGCAGGTGTGGTGCTGCAGGACTGTATTTCTTGGAAGTAACACTGCCCAGCAGATTCCACTTAACAGAGAGTATATTGGACAGAAGTCCCCAAGCAGAGAGGGGTTTATATGGTACCACCTGCTTGTGTTTTTTAATAAGACAGAAATCATTTCAAAGATCATGAAGCACTTTCTCTGTGGCAAGAGTCGCGATGGAAGGACTCCCACAAGCCCAACCAGGCTGATGTCCTCCTTTCTGGAGCCTCTCCACTGGACCTTGTTCCTGTGCTGTGGACTGGAATGGGATGCAGGGAGGATCACAGATATTTCTGTACCCTCCTAAATGAACTAGAAGGGATTTATTATGGTTTTTTGTGTTCACTGGGGATTGTGAAATGTAGGTCATGAACAAGCTTTAATATTTACAGGTGACTCCAGCTTCACCCCATTAGCACAGAGTTGCCTTCCCTTGCCCACTAAGGCAAATCCCACAGAGATTCCCAGGGTGGAGGGCAAACCTAGGTTAGTATGGCCAGACTGGTTTGCAAGATCCAGACTGCAAGAGCTTCACTGAACAGTGGTAATGGTGAAGAAGAGGGGGCACGGCCCCTCAGCAAACATCTTCTGCTCTTTCCATCCAACAGGGTGGAAAAGGGGGAGCTCAGACAGAAATCATGTGGAAAATAGGACCAGCTCAGGCATATAGAGAGTCATTGAGGAAATTTCCTCACTCATCCCTCTGTGAATCCTTTGCAGCTGAACCCCACACCTGGACCCTGTGTCTGCCCAAGTCCCAGGAGGGCTCTTACATCAGCATCTGGAGTATCTGAGCACTCATGACACTGGGGGCTTGATTCTCTCTGGTGTTATCCTGAGAATTGCAGGGAAATAGGTTTTCTCAAGCAGCAGCTCAGATTGAGCAGCAAAGAGCTGACTGAAAAATTAAAACCTACCTTTGTGAAAAATGTCTTCGCTCCCAAATTGCCTTGCTTTCCTATTAAGAAAATAATGAGAACTCCAATTGTTTATTCCTTTTTTTTTCCCTCAGAAAGTATTGTCAACAATATTGAATTGAAACTCTTAAATTACCAGGAGTATGGCTTAAGGGAGCTGAAAATTAGTCAATACTTTTATAACATTTTTAATGCATTTTTAATTGAAAAGCACATTATTGGGGAAAATGGATAGCAATGGTTGCTTGCTTTAATGAAAAAAGCTTTAAAAGGCATTTTGCAACAGATCATCTTTTAATAAGTGTCACCCATTGTGACATTTATTCTGGCAGCTTGGGCCACAGCCTGGCTGAGCTGGTGGGACCCAGGATCCCAGGTGTCCATCCATGCAGGTCACAAGACACCATTTCCAAAATGTTGAGAGAGCCACACTGGATGAGCGGCCAGTTTCTGATCCTCCATGAGGTTCCCAACCATCTAGAAATAATAACAGTATTTTATTGTTTTGATTTTATTGCAAAAGCAACTAGAGGCTTCTCCATGGCATACTGTACATGAGGGAGCTGGCTCTAGGATCGTGCAGCTTACCCTGCCAGCAGGCAAGGAATTGAGTGCAGGTGCCTACCTGTGAGCTAGGACTCCTCTATGGTGAGCAAAGATCTTGCCAATGGAGTTTGGGAAAGGTTAATCTCATCCTATTGAAATGTTTGCCATTGATTATGCCAAAAACCGAAACAGAGACAGCCTTGAGAAACCTGCAGTTGGCTCTGATTTGAGCAGGGTTTGGACTAACTGTTGCCCAGAGAAGTTGTGGCTGCCCCATCCCTGGAAGTGTTCAAGGCCAGGCTGGATGGAGCTTTGAGCAACCCGGTCTAGTGGAAGGTGTCCCTGCCCATGGCAAGGAGGTTGTAACTCGGTGATCTTTAAGGTCCCTTCCAAACCAAACCATTCTGTGATTCTGTAATTCTATGAAACTTCCTGCCAGCCTGGACTGCTTTGTTACTCCACGAATTGCACCACAGACCTGTGCTGGGTAAGACTCCCTTAACTGCAGCGGGAATGTGGCTCCCGTGGCTTGGCAGATGGTTCCTCATTTTACTGATGTATGAAACCAGCGCGTGAGCTGAGGGAAACCGGGATGAGTGTCTGGTCTCACAGCGTCCTCTGTGTCCTGCTGTGCTTCCACAGGTGTCACCACCGTGCTCACCATGACCACACTAAGCATCAGCGCAAGAAACTCGTTACCCAAAGTGGCGTACGCGACGGCCATGGACTGGTTCATAGCCGTCTGTTATGCCTTTGTGTTTTCTGCGCTGATCGAATTCGCCACCGTCAACTACTTCACCAAGCGCAGCTGGGCCTGGGATGGCAAGAAGGTGCTGGAGGCCCAAGAAATGAAGGTCAGCCTGTGGCCAAGGCCAGGGGTGGGGAGGGGGCGGTGAAGAAGCGCTGCAGGAGGGAGCTGTGCCGGGCACAGCAGTGGGTAACGTGCAGCCCCGCAGCACTCGGGGGGCTGGACGCTACTCACTGCCCTTCCCAGCCCAGGTCTCAGCTGGAGCGGTTCTTGAGGGTCGGGCGAGGGGGGGCTCGAGGGGCTTAGCTGTGTTTAGCTGGAGAGAAACCCCCAGCATGGCTGCTTGCTTTTCCCTCTGTCCCCTGCACAGCCATTGCCAGCGGAAACATGGATGTGTGCGTGTTCTGGGCTTGCTCTGCTGGTGGTCTTGTCTCTCTTTCCTTCCCCCTCTAGCCCCAAACCAAACCCAACCCAACCCTCCAAGCCTATTCTTTGTTGCTAGCATGCCACACAAACCCCAGTATGCCACAGGACAGCAGCCCCACCGGTGGGGACAGTCCTTATCTGCTGTGTCCCCTGGCTGTCCCCACCCTGGCTGGTGCAGCAGTGGGCAGGTCTGATGCTTGTGCTGTTGCCCACAGCTGCCAGCAGCTGCTGCCTCGTGAGCTCGGGCAAAGAGGGTGGGTGGGAAGCAAGCAATCACAAACAGCAACTGGCAGCAAATTAGTGCCTGGCATCACCCACGTTTTCCCTCCTCGCTCGGGATCAGCCTCTCTGGCAGCTTCCTTCCCGACAGCCACTGCTACCCCTGCTCGTGCCCCCCTCCCTCTGAGCTGATTTAATCTTGGCTGCGCAGAGAAATCGCTTACTGTAGCATGCTGCTCCTTGTTTATATTTATTGAATCAATTTGAAAATCAGCTTTGTCCTTGTTCTTGGTTCTGGAGCCTTTAAGTTTTTTCTCCTTCGCATTTTGATGTGTTGCTTGAAATCGTTGTGGGGCTGTATGTAAATACCTGACAGAACTGCAGTAACTTTTTGGAAGACAGCAGCCAGTCATCTCTCTGGTGTGGAGGTCAAAGAAGGTGAACAGAAGCCTTATAGAGAGCCATCACTGGGTGTTGAATGCCTCTCTCTTGTCTTTCTTGGATTCTCTATCTGTTTGCTTTTGCAGCTGTGGTCTGAGCAACAGACCCACGGCAGAAAGCCTCCAGAGGAGGCCAGGTGATGGTCTTCCACTTCCATCATGAACAGTAATGCTAACCTGGGCTCTAGAGAAGAGAGAAGCCTTTCCTGAGTCACTGGCATGAGTGAAGAGTCAGAACAGGTCCTCAAAGCAACTGTATCCCTTTCAGGGATGGGCAAACAAGCACAAAATCAGGATTCAAACAGCCTTGGGCAATTATGTGAACTGGGCACAGCAGAAAAAGCAGTAAAGGCTCAAAAGTTCAGTTTGTCTGAAAAGAAGCGTGTTTATCAATTTATTCATTGACCCAGCACCGCAAGACTAACAGTGCTGAAACAATAGGGTAAGAGAATGCAGAATGTTTGTGCACATGGTAAATCAAACAAGAAAACAAAGCAGGACCAGGAATGCTTCAGAGGGGGTGCTCTTTGTGAGCTTGCTGCAATTGGCATCAGCCTGGATGATCAGTGAGGACTCCAGATTTGTGGATGCTTTTTCAAGCTAACTCTAATCTCTGCTGTCGAAGGCAAACCCACTCCCAGTCTCTGCAGCTCACAGAGCTCCCCAAACAGTGATGGGCTTTCAGGGAGCTTAGGAATATGATGTGTCAACCTATTTGTTTTTCATCTTTATTCCAGTGAGTATTTCCAAGCAGTGAATTTGCTACGCAATGGAGGTGCCTCGTTGGCTCAGTTTCAGCCTTTAATTAGCTCTTCTTGAAACAATTGACAAGCCAGGTGGTTGAAGGCACAAAAGAAAGAGGAGGCAGAAGAATAACTGTTGGCATTTTAAAGTGTTTGCATCAGGAGTAAAACTACCAGTGACAAGCCCAGGCTGGTCTCTGGAGATCCTTCTCCCCAGCCAAAAGCAATGCTCTTTATTGATGTGATGGCAAGGATCCTCACTCCAGGTTTGATTGTTCCCTTGCACAAACATGAAAAAAAAACCAAACCAAAACAGCATAGACAGCAGTGATGCTTCCCATCCCATTTGAGAGAAATCACTACTGTACAAAAGCTGCTGGTTGCTGACAGACACTCCCAGTGTGCTCATTCTCCCTGGGCTGGGTCCATTCTTTCTTTCTCCCCTTCAGCCAAACCGTTGGTTTAGGTGGGGACACCATGTTTTTTTGCAGGTATAATCTGACATGGTGGGCTAATCTTGGTGAATCACTGCTCTCTGCATCATAAAATCATGATGATGTTCTGGCTTTAGCCACGGTTGGGTTCTGGTTTTAGCTGGGAGTGACTCTGCATGTTCTCTGCAGTTCTCCTCTAATAAAAGGCAGGCAGATATCACTATAGTGTCACCAAAAGCTCCCTTTAGCATGAACTCTGATAAGATTTGCCTAATGTTTCTTGGACCCAAAGATTTTCCAAGCCTTTCTTGCCTGCCACCAGTACTTGCTAATTGTAGGTGAAGGATCTATTTTCTTTTGTGTGGTAAACTGGCTGCAACCAACCTAGAGGTGCAGATCAAACTGGAGAGAGGCATCTGGATCCAATGTGGAAAACATGTTAGTAAAGATGATTTTTTTAAAAAACATCATGAGGAAGAAAGTGTGAGATGGCAGTAATGGGAGGAGATGAGTGAGGGGACAAAGAAATTGTGAAAGGTGAGTGGTTTCAGTGGCCAGCAAAGCTCCCTATCTTGGGCATTCTCAAAATATCTTGTTAAAGGGATCCACTTCAGGACAGAAGGACTGTGTCTGAACAGAGTGAGATCCATCCATCCCATCCATCATCCCTTCCATAGGGGTGACCATCTCTGGAGCCAACAAGGTCACTTCTTGGGTGGCAGTGAGGATTCAAAGAGACAGCAATTAATGATGACTTTGCCACTGGGAAGCTGCAAGGATGACATGTACCAGTGAATTTACCACAAAAAAGGTGTTGTCTGTTCCTCAGGATGGAAGGTGCTTTGGATCTTTGGAAGATGATTCCTTTAACCCACTTTTGCCTGCTATGCCATGTCTGTGCATCAAATCTGATCTAGCTCTGTATCTGTGCTTGTCTGACATTGCCCTGAAATTCTGGGTGGCAAAAAGCAACAAAACCATACAAGTAGCTTCAGTCAGACACATGGAAACAAGGAAGAACACACTTTGGATGGAGGAATAATCCTGGATCTTAGTCTTTATCTTAAAGACAATAATTCTTTAGTGCGTGGTGAGGTTACATTCAGGCTTTTTATGTACTTCTCACATGTCTTTTCACTAAGAGAAAGCCACCAAAAGCATCCTCCAGACCTCTCTGTTGATGGTCATCATGATTTTCTTTTTTTGCATTTTGGAAGTGATGGGCATGATCCTCATCTGCATGGGGTGCCTTTTCTACTGACTGAGTAAAGCCTTGCTTTTTGTCCAACCCAGTCTTCAGCAATTCTCAGGTTTGTCCCTTGATCCAGGTCCCTTGGGAATCATTCTTCTTTCTCCTCTGTTTCTTTACATTTGTGGCATCTTTGTTACGACCCTCTCCTTGCCAGCAGAATGGAACTGGAACCAACCTTGACAGGCCACCATTTTCAGCCGGTTTGAAGTCTTTCAGACCCATCTCTTTTTTTTTCTGCCTCACTGTGGTAAATATGCTTTTGCTGGGACTTTCTCTTGCTGGCCATGCTCTGCAGTCTGTGTGTCCTTTGTTCTGCTGCACTTACAATCACCTCTGTGATTTCCATCATGATCTCAGAGGTCTTTTCCAACCTAATTTGTCGTGTGATAGCACTGCAAGTGATTTATGTTCTCAGCACCTTCACTACAGTCCATGAATCAATCTTCAACAGCATTTCATCCTCTTACTCTCAACTGTGTGGCATGTTGGGCTGATTATTAACTCCATCTAACCTCTGAGTCTTTCTCTGGTGATCCAGGGAGCACAAGATCATTGGACTCAGTCCCATGTAATCTAAATGAAGATATGGGAGGGATGAGTGATGCCAAAAGTTGCACCAGCAGCTGACAGTAACCTGGCATTGGCCTGCTGGTTCGTGCAAGGTTGTGTTTTTCAGAGCCTTTGACTCTGCTCAGGGTCCAGGGCTCTTGGTGTAAAACACTTGGCTGCTGTTCCATGGTAGGAGCAAGTCTCTGCAGGGCAGAACTTTGGCTGGAATGAGGAAGGAGTGACATGTTTGCTGGAACAGCAACTGCACTTGCTGGGCTTTGAATTATGGGATACAAGTGTGTCAGAGACTAGAGCTGCTTTGAGGTCATTAAAGTGACTTTTCTGTAGAATGACAAGTAGCAGCCACTTGGATTTCTCAAGTTCTGCAGATATTGGTGACCTTCAGAATTTAGATGGACAGTGCTTCCAACCCAGATTTCTAGCCAAGGAGCAGGTACAGAGAATGGAATCTCATGCAGACCATAGGCAGAACCAGTTGTTTCCATAATTTAGGGGTTCAGTCATTAGTTCCTCAATAGAGAGGCTTGAAGACAAGAATATTTAGCAAAAGTACTATTATTTTCCAGTATGTGTGTTGTTGAAGAACCTGTCAGACTGCAATATCCAGGGAGCAGATTTCTCTCTACACCACTTTCACAGCTCTTTCCTAAGGAGAGCAGCACAGGGATATCTCTGTGCAGCAGTTCAGTCTCCCTGTGCCTAAACTGGGCCATAAATACAGGAGTTGCTTTGGAAACTAGATGTTTTAAATGGGACAAGTTTTCAAAGCAAATGTGGAGTTTCCTTCTGTTTATCCACTCTTCCTCCTGTTTCAGTAACTCCTCACAGATAAAAGGTGCAGGGTGGAGGCTGGAGGCTACTTTGCAGCTGACAGCAACAAGCACGTTTTGCTTTGTTTGATTGTCAAAATCTTGCCTGAAACATTTATTTATAAAGCACAGCCCAGCAAACAGCCTGAACCATTTCTTCTGACATCTCAGGAGCAGAACACAGCCAGAGAACACGTGTGCCTCAGTATAGGCAGTGTATGCCCTGGGTGCTTCCAGCTTGGACCAGGGCAGAAGGCTCCATAGGTGGTTGGGAAAAGGCCCTGGCTATAACTCACCTGAACAGCCTGCTCTGAGGTCCAGAAAAGCCCAAATGGATGCTTAGGGGCTCTGGATCACACTAATAGGAGCAGTAGCACACTGTCACCACCCACAGTGTTCAGATTTGCCTGACTTTACTGTTTCATCCAGCTGTTCTCAGGTGCCTTTAGCCAGGCACGATGGATCCACTCTAGGGCAGAAAAGCTGACCAGGTTGAAAATGTCATGTCACTTGGATTCATCCTATTCCTCTAATGAATAACATGGCTGATTAATACTAAGATAATCACGGTGTACTTCCAATTACATTCTGCAAACAACAATCTGTTTTTCATTTCATTACTGATTATTAATTATTTTATTACCTCCTCTAGCTGTGTTAATAAGTAATCATACTTAAGCATATTTTAATGTTTTAGAAGGTGAAACATCTTTAGCCCTTCATATGCTTCTTGTCAGCTCTTTAGCAGGAAAAGTTCACCCACCGTGCCGGGGGTACATGTCCACGTGTCTCTAATGACTGAGAATCAGTCACTCAGTTAATTGTTAAAGATCACAACAACCTCCCCCATAAAAGACCATGAATATGGTCTGATCAGTGGTTCAGTCTGATCTGGAGCCTGAAGATATTTAGACCTTCTCCTAACAGGAACTTAATTTCTGTAATTGCTGGCATTACTACAAGGCTGCAGGCCTGCTGTGGTGTTATTGGAGAGAGGTTTAAAGATTGCACAGGAGTCTGCTTTTAGTGTCTCTCTGAAAATCACCGTGGAAAATTCATTTCCGAAGGTAACCAGAAATATCCATGGTGATTGTAGTCACATTTAAAATGGCAGTGCAGCTCTGAAAGCTAAAGTCCTGGGAGTATCTCTGCAGAGCAGGCTGGGTGAATCTGGCCTTTCCAGCTCCCAGTGCTACCCATGATGGTGCCTGCCACCAGTTCCCAGGCCCTGGTGGGGAGCTGGACAGGTCCTGCTGGCTGCACATACTGCCCTTCTCCTGACGTGCTCCCCTCGTAGGTACCTTGCCAAGCAGCCCTGGAAAATGCCTGGATGAGCCCTACCTTGTGTTTCAGTTGCTTTGGAATAGAAAATGAGATCCAAAGTCACACCCTGTTCTGAGTTTAGATATCAGTCCCCCCACGAGTCGTTGCTGTGTCTGGTGCTGGCTCTGGGTGTCATTGCAGTGGACACTCATGGAGTGCTGGGATGAGGAGAGTGCCTGATGCCTGAATGTGAATACATTTTGTTCAGTGGCCTTCTCCTTGTAGACCCGGATTGCTTTACACATTATGGCCTGGAGTGCAGCTGGTCTCAGGTCCTTGACAGCAACAGGAAGACCCCCAGAGTGGGGGCAACACCTATCATGACTTCCTAGGTCCGTCCTCCTGTCCCTTCATCCTCATTAACATCTGAGCTGTCTCCAGCACTTTCCATCATCCTTCAGTACATCATGTCTGACACATTAGGGCCTCTCTTGCCGTTTGCTCTGCAAGTTTTCCTCCCTGCAGCATGGACAGCACAGTTTTTGGGAGGGGTGCACTCACCTCCTGTGATTTGCAGCAACCCTTAGGTATGAAGGCAAGATGAGAGGCTTCCCTCTGCCCTGTAGCACTGTGTCGAGCATTCCCGAAATCCAGGGCTTGTGCAAATGCCTTCCATCTGTTCTGTATCTTACCTGGGTAAGCCAGGAGGTGCTCTAAAGAGTTCCAGGAGCATTTTGAGCACCATGGTGTTAAATTGTGAGGTGTTCCTGTGAGGAACGCAGGGCACTGAGGCAGTGTATGAAATGGTGCAAAAATATTGCAGTGCTGTCATCCACATTCTTAAAGCCAGTGGCTGTCTGCCACAAAAAAAAAAAAAAAAAAAATCAACCTGTAATCCTCTGTGCTGTCTCCTCCTCTCACCTGACCCAGGAAGCAGGTCAGCCAAGCAGAAAATCCAGTTCTTCCCCCAGGATGACCATGCAGGGTGTCATTCTTTTTTCTAAAGAGTACGTTCCTGCATCACCTCTCCACGGCTGAACCTCACATGCAGCAAAAGCCACAGATGAGACAGAAAACAAGGAGTCTGCTCAGTTTGAGCCTGCATTCCTTTACACTGACCTTGCAGCTCTCAGCCAGGCTTGGAGTCACCTGGCTGGGGCAGCTACTGCTCAGGTGCAGCAGCACACACCTTGTTACACCACTCCTCTGATCCCAGGGGCTGCTGAGACACAAGCCCAGCTACGTGGCTTCAGTTCTTTGACTTCCAGCAGGACCTGGGTGCCAGTCTAGGACCCCTCTGTGCTACATGCTGTATGCCAGGCTTACATGGACTGGCTGGTCCACCCTAGGCCAGCACATTCTTTTGCTCCAGCAGCCCTCAAGCGCCGGTGGTTATGGGTTCTGGCCATCTTCTCACCTCATCTTCCTTCCCTTCCACAATGCTGCCTTGGTCTCTTGCTCCTCACACCTTTTCCCACCTTCTCACCCGGACAAGCAGGTAAACTCAGAGGACAAAATGTTCTCCATGCAATTTCCAGTCACTTTATCTCTATCATGTTGTGTCTTTTTGTTTTTGTTTTTTTTTTCCCTTCCACCTTCCCTAGAAAAAAGAGCCGGTGGCACTAGCGAAGAAAACCAACAACACCTACAACATTGTTGGCACCACCTATGCCCTCAACATTGCCAAGGACCCCGGCCTGCCCACCATCTCCAAGAGTGCTGCTGCCACTGCTACTGCCACCAACGTGCCCCCGAAGATGCCCCGCCTGGAGGAGAAGCTCCTGGAGAGTAAGAAGACGTACAACAGCGTCAGCAAGGTAGACAAGATGTCCCGCATCGTCTTTCCGGTCCTCTTTGCCATTTTCAACTTGGTCTACTGGGCCACGTATGTAAACCGGGAGTCAGCTATCAAAGGGATGATCCCCAAACAATAAAACCAGTCACACAAACCTTCCATCAGTGAGCATCATCCAAGCAGGAATTCTCCAGGGCTTTCTTCTTTTCTCGTTTTGTTTAATTATTATTGTTCATTTGGTATTATTATTATTATTATTATTATTATTATTATTATTATTATTCCTATTAGATCACTCTTTTATAATGTAAACAAAACTGTGATTTTAATTTAATCCCTATATACTTTAGTTTCGTTTACTTTGCCTCTGATGATGGGAGTTTAAAAAAAAAAAAAACAACAACAAAGGGATCATAACAAGTTGTGCCTCTAACATCATAAGTCTGCTGTCCCCCAAGTCACCCTGTGCTTCCATCTCTCCTCTGCCACCTCCTGTGGTCCCCACAGTATTCATGCCACTGCCATTCCACATTTCACTGATGTCCCCAGGGGCTGCTGCTCTGGGCCATCTCCCCCTCCTCTCCTGCCATGGACTGCCCTAGCATGGGGGATGCTCCTGGTGGCCTGGGCTCCAGGATGTGTCATCACTTGGCTGGGCTCCTTTCAGTGCCTGGCACTTTGTGTGAGGTGACACACCTGGGCTGGGAATGCAGGTGAGCTGGTCACCTCTGGGACCAGGGGAGCCCTGGGACAGGAGGGAGAGGCGTGGCATGGGCCAGCTTGTAGCCCAGTGCCTGCTGGGGGCAAACCTAGCACTGCTGTGGTCCCTGGAGCCATTGCAGGGGTGGAACAGGGTGGCAGCATCTTGTAGGTGGTGGACAGGACTTCTTGCTCTCTGTCTTCACCAATCCCAGCTGCTGGTTTCCTCCAAGTCTCTCTCCAGACAGGAACAGGTGAGAAAGGTCTTGTCTGTCTGCCATCCTGCACTCTTGGGGCAATTCAGGTTAGCAGGTGGTGTGGTTCTTGCCAGAGAAATAATTTTTCTCAGGGTCAGTCAGGGAATCAAGAGAGGAGCTTTACAAAGCCTTTGAGGTGATAGTAGCTGTGAGGCTGCATGAGTTCAGCATCAGGACTGGAAACCAGAGAGTTCACATTCAGGTGAGTGGTTTATCGCTTTCTCTTGGCCCCATCCACTTATCCTTCTTGGCACCTCCTCTCTGTCCCAGCCCCTTCTTCCAGCTTCCCATTCATCTTCCTTTGGCTATTCAGCAGTCCTTGGTAGTATCTCATTGCTCACACATGGATTTAGGCAGAGAAGCCCCTACCTCTCAGATAAGCCACACTGATGGGGAGGAGCACAGCCCAGGGCAGTGGGATCATGGTGCATCCCTGCTCCAGTGCACCAGTGGCAGCGATGCTGGGTCACATCTGCCACGTGCAGGGTCCCTGTGGGACCCACCCCGGGCCATCCTGCAGCCTGTGGGGATGAGACAGGGGGCAGGTGATCCCCGGGAGTCTCCCTGCCCCTGTGAACTGGTGCACCTGAGGATCCTCATCACCATGGGAGAACAGCAGAAGGGGCTCTTGGAGACAGCAGGGTGGTCCTGCTGTCCTGCAGAGCCACGTGAGCCAAGTGCCATCCCACAAAGCCACTGAGGTAAGACCCAACTCCAACACCTGCACACTCCTCCAGGGAAAGCCCTCCAGCACCTTGGAGAGGGGCTTTTTCTCCCTTCCTGACCACCACAGTAAAGGTCTAAAACCAGTGGTTGTCCCTTTCCCAGAAGCAGCACAAGATGGTGGCATCCAAGCCATCTGTCCCTGCTCCCTGGCGCCTGGACCCATGGACACACTGTCCTGCTACAAGGAAGGACATCCTGTGCCTGGTGGTGTATGATCCCCAGCCCGTGGGCAGCACTGATCCTGCCAGCAGTCCTGCTCCTGCAGTGGGATTCACCCCCTCTCTCTTTGGACTTCCCTCTACCCCTCCAGTTGCCCCCCCCAGAGCTGCTCCCAACACATTTTGGGCACATGCAGCCAGGCCAAAGCCCCAGCACCCCCAAGGTGATGCCTGCAGCACTGCTTTGAGCCGCTGTGCCGGGCTCAGCTTCCCTCCTGTCTGTGCAGGAGCTGGGCTGAGCACAAGGCACAGGATTTGCCCCACCTGGAATATCCATGGAGGCGGCAGGATGGAGTGAGGAAGGCCAGGGCACTTTGTCCTGCAGTGTGAGTGGCATTGGTGTGTGTCCTGCCTGTCCTTTACCAATCTCACTGGCTCAACAGCAGTGCAGTCACTCCCCCTGCCCACAGCTGCAATTTGGAGAGGAGCTCAGAGACATTTAGCCTAGCCCCCAGTGTGGTGGGTCCACAAGCACCTCCACAGGCTAATGCTGAGGAAACCAGCTCTCTCCCCATCCTCCCTCACAGCATCCACACCCCAAACCATGACATTTCCACAGTGCCTTTCATCCCCAAGGGCTCCCCGCTGGGTGGGAAGCCCCAGGAGCTCTCCCCATTTGCACAGAGCATCAGAGAGGAGCAGAGGGAGGGTGCACTGTCCCCAGCCCTTCTGCCAGGCAGGGAGGGCATCCTGGCTTCTTTGGCACCTGGTTCCTCCTGGCACGGGCCTCCTGCACGGCTGCAGCCACCCTGCTGCCACAGCCCTGGCCTCACCCTCTCACCCCCTCTCGTGCTCCCTCCACGCCAGTAGTGTCCCCTCTGCCACTGCTGCCACCCTTCTGCTCCCCAGGCTCCCCAGCAGGAAGGCCATGCTGGCCCTGGTGCAGAGGTGGCCTCCTCTGCTAGCCTGGGCATTCCCAAAAATCCCTTCTACCCCAAGAGCCACATCCTACCACGTGTTGTCTCGCTGTCTGTTGGTGCCTGCTTTGTAGAGGTCTCCATAAATTGTCAGGTCTTGCCATCAGCTTCTCAGCAGCCCAAGCACCCACAGCGCTGCCTTTGCTGCCTGTCCAGGGCCATGTGGGCTCAGTGCCACGGGGTGATGCTCAGGGTGTCAGGGCTGGGTCTCTTTGCAGTGCTGAACACAGAACTGGGGCAGCCCCTGAGCTTCCTCCCTTCCAGTGGGTGATCTGATCTGTCTCACTGAACTGTCAGGGTGATTCTCCTGCCTGTCTCTTCCCTCCCTGCGATGCTGAGACTCTTGTCCCTCCCCAGGACACTGCCCGCCCATCTGGCTTACCCGTGACACCCATCTGCTGGCTCATCTTTGCTCTTCCTGACTCCCAAAACTTTGCTCTCTGCCTGATAAAAGGCCGCCTTCCTGTGTCTGTGTGAGCATGCCTTGGAAGCCAAGCCTATTCCCAACCAAAGCCTGGCATGGGCTCTGAGTCTTTCTGCCAGCTGGAAGCAGAAACACCGGCATCCTTTGGTTAAAGACAACAAACCAAACAGGATTTCTAGTTTGGCTTCCAAGCAGGAAAGCATTTCGGGAAGATAGTTATAAATAAGTGGTTTAACATCTCCTGCCAGCAGACATCACAGAGGAGATAATGTTCTTTTTTTATAAAACTGTCAGCAACTCAAATTGGGACGTTTCCTTCCCAATTAACACGAGGCTGTTGATGGGGGCTTCTTCTAAGTGCTTGCCAGGCCAGAGCCAATCTAGCATCACTTACTGGGGTTTACTGCTTGCTGTGATAGCATCTAAGGGCTCCATTTTTATAATTGATCCTGTGTAGAAATATATGTGTATATGACCACTGACAGTCTAATCCACAGTTATGCACAGTGGGCACATCATTTCGCTGTGAACCTCAATACTCCAGTATTTCTTTTCTTCTGGCAAGACCCAAAGCTTCCCTGACTTGATGAGAGTCTCCCAGGCAGGAATTAGAAGTCTTTGAGGGTCATAAAAATTATCTGTTCAGTCTGGGCTCCTGTTTTGCAGCTTGCACCACCTGGGAAACACACAGTGCAGTCCAAGCCTGCAGTTGCATTCCTGATGGAAATGTCAGAGGGACATTTTGGCACTGGCAGCTCTTCCCTCCTCTGAAGCTGCCCATGGGCACAGCAGTGTGGCTGTGAGGAACTCAGAGCCTCAGGGAGGTGGGGGCAGTTCCTCTGGGGTGCCCTCGATGGGGAGGAGTTGCTGCCAGCTCCATGTTTTGTTAGCATGGAGAACATTCCTGCAGGGTGACATGAGAGGGCTGGGGAAAAGGTGGTCCCTCAGTGCCACCCATCCTTCTAAGAGGCTGATGAAGTTACCCACACAGAACACCTCAGAAGCTTCTGGAACATCACCCAGCAGAACCATGGCACCCAAGACAGAGCTTGCTGGTTCTCCTCTGTGCACTGAGCTCAGCATAAGCAGAACTGGCCTTGCCACTCCCAGGGTTTTACAGACAAGTGCTGTGGCCAACACAGTCACTCTGTCCTGATCCCTGCCAGCTCAGTGGCACTGTCAGGGTCCTGTGTGACACCCCCTGTGCAAGCAGACCCCAACTCTGCTGTTTCCAGACACCAGCCGTGCATGTGAGCACCCTGTTCCTGCAAACCCATCCTATGGGCACGAGGTGCATCCATCCCTCACCTGCAGCCTTGATGTGTCCTGTCCATATCTTGGATCCCTTTCAGCCATCTCTTGGGAAGGATTATAGGGCTGCATCACACACCAGGAAGGGATTTCCCCTGTTGCAGATCACCTCACACGGGGAGACCCTCTGTCCAGCTAAGAATATCTCAGACCTCCAGAAACCTGGCGCTGTTGCCTCTTGCAGAGGAGAGAGGAGAGTTCTACAGCAGAGGGTGCTCTCCCAACAGGCTCACGTGGGGAAGGGTTTGTCAGGGATGTGCCAGGGCCCCCCTTCCATATTCTTGGTCCTGGGGTTGGTGGAGAGCTGGCGTGGGGCCGTGGGGCTGGGTTGTCACAGCATGCAGTGTCAGACCAGCCCCTCTTCCCCAGATTGTGTCTCCCTGGGGCCACACTTTAACCCACCCCACCAGATATCTGTGTGGATCTTGCAGATTGGAGAGAAACAACATTTCCATGAGTCCTGTTGGGGGTGGGGAGGGCTTAACCAGGGCGAAGAGCTCATTCATGGAAATATAAATGCTCTATTAATATCAAAGTAGAGAGAAAAAAAATCCAAACAATTCACCAATCCTCTTTCTACATTAAGCTAAACTACTTCTGAAGGTCTTTTTGGCAAGAAGCCACAGCACAGATGAGATTGATGGCTTCCAGGTATAAATATTTACTGTTTGACCTTGTTATTGTTCCATCAGCCAAAGGTTTTTACATATATATGAGCGTGTGTATATTTATGCTCACAAACTCTTTATATATAAACATCAAACCTCCTTGTCTTTGAAAGATAAAATGGCCACTTTCAATTATTTTACTTCCTTCTCATTCCCTTTGCCTAATCTTCTAGAATGAGGTGCATTCCTCTCTGCTGGTCCTCAGGTGGCTTTGGGAGGCACAGGGAACAAAGGGAGCAAGGGAGAAGAGCCTCTCCCTGCTCTGGGGGCTCGGTGCAGGTTTGCTGCCTGGACCAAGGGCACTGCTGGCAGCGCTGCCCAGCATCTTTATGGAAAATTTAGTCCCTGAGGTCACAGCTGCTCCAACACAGGCCTTGTCCTGCCCTGGCCACCAGGATGTTCCCAAGATGGCTTTTCAACAGCTGAATGCTACAAGCAATTAGTCCTCCTCCCATAGCAGCATCAGGGAATGTGCAGCCAAGCATTGTGAACACGTGTGAGGTGTCCACCCTCAGCCTGCTTCAGGAGGGAGCACAAAACCTGGTGGGATCCACTCCAGCTGTCCCCGGCCAGATGAACACCAAAGGTAGGGGCTGTGCTTCACCTTGATCTCTTCTGCACAGCACAGGGCAGTGCTGGCACTTGGCCACTGCTTGCTGCTCATCCAGGTGGGCTGGGCTGATACCTGACCATGTGCTGATGGTGGGAGGGTTCAGCAGAAGCACAGACTTTTGCTTCTGCTGTGTCCTGGGCCTGTACTCGATCTCAGCACGAGCAGGGCCATGGGCAGGTTCTGGGCAGCCCCTGAGTGGTGAGCGAGCAGGTACCCACTGTCTGCTCCCTCAGTGTCACCCCTGCCTCACCCCCTGGCTTAGGAGAAACATTCAGGCAGTGATGCTGCAGTTGCACTCGTGGCTCCTCTGTCCCCTCCCCTGCTGCTGGAGAGAGGCTGTTGTGGTCAGCCTGTGCCTTGTGGTGTCCCAGCCGGGATAATGAAGGATGGATCTGCCCCAGCTGGTTCTCGCTCTGGGTCTATGCCTGCCTCCCACCACTGGAATCTGTGCTGCTTTAACCAGGAGAGAGCCTTAGGCTTGGATTAGTCCCAGTGTTGGACCTGTCATCCTTCACCACCAACCAGCATTTATGTTGTTTTTCGCTCGTGAAGCTTTAGGACAAAACATGATGTTCTAGCTACTCTGTCCTATTCCCACTGTCCCAGTGCAGATCTCTTCTGCACAAAACTTTAACAATCCCATCTGCCTAGAGAGGGAAGCCTGGTCCCAGGTTTTCTGTGTGAGCCAGGATGCTCCCACAGTCTTTGAAGGCTCTTGGCTCTTCTCTTCAGCGCTGCTTGAAGGACCTGTCAGCTTGATGAGACCATTGGCTCGTGTTACACTGCTAGCAGCACTCTGTTTCCCCTGAAAAGTCTGTCTATACCTCCTGTCTTTTTGTAGGGCACCCAGCAAATGTAACAGGAATCATACATTGAATCATTTGATTTTTGCAACCACAAAAAGGAGGGGCAGAGTTGGGAAACCTGAGTCGCTGCCACACTGCCTTTGCCAGGCTGCATTTAGGGTTGAAGGTTCCTCTGTCACAAGGGAGTTTCTCAGCCCACCAGACCTGGTCAGGTGGCCACAAGTATCCCTTCATCAACTAGATTTTCACTGTCAACTGACTTGGGGATAGCTGCAGGCAGATGTCCTGTCTGAAGGTGAGGCCACCAGCTGCTCCTTTAGCTGCAGCCCTGGTGCCCAGGGTTTGGAAAGTGGCATTGGCATCATGCTGGGGCAGCCCATCCTGGGAAGGAGCAAATCACCAGAGAACATGCCCATCTCCACTGCCTCGGGTTCAGTCTGAGCCCCAGTACGTCCTCTGCTTTGTTTTCCATCTTCTGAGACTCTCTTTACTCCACTATGAGATAGGATCTAGCTGGCAGCAGTTTAATGCATGACAATCCTGTTACTACATCTGTAAATAATGAACAACTAGGAAAAAAAAAAGGCATTTTTTAAATTTTTTGTTGACTTTATTTTCATTATTGACTAGCTAGTAGCCACTTTCTTAAGGGATTTCTCATGGAAACTGTGACCTTTCTTCTCTCTGTTTCTCTCTCTTTCCTTCTGAGGTTTGTGTTTCAGATGCTTTTTGGTGCAATGTTCAATGCCTGTTTGTATTTTTGAATCGTATTTTTCAACCTTTGCTGGAAAAAAAAAATAAAATTGCCCATTCTAATTGGCAGGATTTTGAGTCCTGCCATTTTTTTCAGCTTTTAGCTTTTTCACTAAGTTAAAGCAACAGAAAAATGCCTCAAAAAATTACAGTGAAGTTCTGAAGAGAGATTAGAAAAGCATCAGAAACAAGAACTAAATGAAAAAGATCAGCAAGCTGAGTGGAGGAGGAGGACTCTTCTGACACCTACTAACCTCCTGATCTAACACACAAGGCGGGACTAGACCTCTTCACTGAATTAAATCACTCCGCTTTTCCACTCTACCCACTCTCTCGAACTCCAATCAAAACAAATAAAAATTCATATTTTAAAAAAAAACCCCTGTGTCATTTTTTTTTCCCCCATGTTTCTAAAAGGCAAGTGATGTTGATACACATAGGGATGGGGAGTCCAGGCAGCCAGTCCTCTGGGTTTGGGCTACCTGCACATTAAAAATAATAGTCTGTGGGAAAGTAAAGGTGCTTGAAAATATTCTGTGCTTGCCATTGTGTCTGGCTGGGGAGTTTGGAAACCAGCTCAAAGACAGAATGGCAGGGGTGTGAGTGGTGGCAAAAAGGAGACCCTGAGGTGTTCTCTTTTCTTGCAGTGTGTGGCTCATGGTCAGACTTTGCTTTTCCAGTGGAGCTCTTGGGCATTTCTCTGTGCACAGCATGAATGGAGCTTTCTGCTGCTCTGGGGACAGCGAGAAGAGGCCGTGGCCAAGACACACCCTGAAACCTACCCTGAAAAAGGGCAGGTTCAGATTAGATATTAGGAAGGAATTCTTCCCTGTGAGGGTGGGGAGGCCCTGGCACAGGTTGCCCAGAGAAGCTGTGGCTGCCCCATCCCTGGAAGTGTCCAAAGCCAGGTTGGATGGGGCTTGGAGCAACCTGGGCTAGTGGAAGGTGTCCCTGCCCTGTCCATGCCAGGGGTGGAATGAGATGGGCTTTAAGGTCCCTTCCAGCCCAAACCATTCTGTGATTCTATAAGACACTGGCTTATCCAACCTACCACACACACTTCTCCAGGTGAGTCACACCTTCAAGACACCCTGGTGTGGAGAAGGACATGGGGGCTCTCAGCCCAAATGTCTTAAGCCATATGTAGATGGAATTTGTGCCAAGGAAGGCTGTGGGCCTTCAACCCCCTCCCACTGTGCTGTTCAGATGCCCTCTCCCTTTGGGCCACCAGAAGATCTTCCAGGCATGACTGGGGTTGACCATCATCCAGAGACCTTTCCTGCAGGGAGTTTTGATTGTGGCTACCCTGTAGACAATAAACTGGAGATTTAATAGCACACAGACACATCCACGACACACCCCCTGGTGTGACATGTGTCCAGTGTGGGGTCTGCTGGGTAAGAAGTCCAAGGTGTAGGGGCTTCATTTGGACGCTCCACTGCATCTCCTTGGAGGCATGAGAAGTTATATTTAGCAACTAGTAGAAAGAAGGATTTTTTTTCTCACCTGGTAGAAAGATCTGAAATGAAGCAAATCTCTTCAAATGCAAAAGAAGGAGAAAAATCACCTGCAAGACACGCAGAAGTTCTCCCTATTGCGTTAAGCTTGAAACGTTTGCTGTTCCCCTGGGGCCTTTTTCTGCATTTTTGGTTACTTTTTAGTTTAAAAATATTGATGATTTACCCAAATCTCGCATACTCCCCCTCCCCCCGGTTACCACTGGGAAATAGCAGGAGAAGAAAATAACTCCAATGACAGCATCAGTTGTTTTCCACGCCTGAAGAAGGAACGCAAAGCCCTCCCCTCTCCCCGGATTCCCTGAGCACCATCTGTATGCTGCACCAGGGACTTGCTGGCGGGACAATATCTCCAAACATATTGCAACCTCGGACAAAAAAATAAAAGTTAGGCGTTTGAATTTGCTGCATTCAGCTGAATCCTCCCCCTTCCTCCGAGGTTCGGATGACAGGAGAGGCTCGGGAGCGCTGGGGCTCGCAGCTGCTGTGGCAGATGGAGAGTTACCATGGGTCTCAGCAGCACAGGCTGCATACTTATGTCTTCCCGAGGAAGGAGCAGAGCTTGTGACCTCGGCAGGAGCAGGCAGGGAAGGAGCCCACCACTGTTTTAAACCATAAAAGCTGGGACCTGAAGTTTTCACCGCTTCCCCTGCCAGCCCTCCGCCACTCCACACCCCTCCCCAGCCTCAGTCCTTGCTCAATCAAAACTGCACAGAGTTGGTCCCAGCCTGAAAAGATCTTCCTGACTCAGAAGACAAAAATAAACAGCAATGTGAAATGCTTCCCTGCATTATCACTTCTCTATTTGAACCTAGAACAAGGGCCCTGAAGAGGAACAGAGTGTAATTGCAGTGTCCACAGAAAAGAAATACTAATGAAAACAGGCAGAGCCGGGAGAATTGGCAGAGAAGAGGCAGAACTGAACAAGTATTTATTACCCCAGCACTTACTGCTCAGGCTGACAGGTGTCTTAGGAATGCAATAGCTGAGTTTTATTATTAGGTGCTCATAACACAGCAGTGCTCGGGGTGAGGGGAGGGCGGCTCTGCTGATGTGGCTCCTGAGGTGCCAGGACTTGGGGAGCAGATAATGTCTCCCCCATGTCAGGCTGTAACATGGCCAGGGGGGATGGCTCAGCCCCACAGCCCCATGAAGGAAAGGGCCCCCTGGGGCACAGTGTTCATCTTCTGCCTTCAAAGGGTCACCGTCTCAGAACCTTCTTCTTTGAACAACCCCCCCATGAGGTGGGGTGAGAGCCCCAAAGCCAGCCCTGAGCTGACCCTCATGATTTTGGGATGGTGTGATCAAAAATCCCAGCATCAAGGAAGGATTCCTCCTGCAGGAGGAACTCTCTTCTCTGCTTCCTTCACCCTCTAAGACAAGTAAGTCTAAAATTACATGACTCCCATTTGCAGGGCTCTTCCCAGGCTGTGCTGGGTGCCTTGTAAGCAAACAGTGCTTTCTTCTGCAATTCCTCCTGAACGAACTCATCCATCAGCAGTTTGTCAGAAGGAACATGGTTTGAGACTTTGTGGTCTCCCCACTGCACAGAGAACCCCTTCTCCTGGCAGGTTTGTGGCTTCCTGGGATTCATTCTCCCTTACACTTCCTCGTCCTGGCAGGCTGCAGTGGCTCTGTGGGAGATCCCAATGCTTTCCCCTCACAGCCACACACTCTCTGCCATCAGAGGTGGGAAAAGCCCCCACCACCTTCCCTTTCCACACTCATCAGATGGATGATGTGTGAACAGCAGCCAGAGCAGCAAGGGGGGCTGCTTCCCAGCACGGATGTGCTAAGCTCCTTCTGGGAATCCTCAGTGTCCTTCACGGGCATGAAAATGTCCTCTTCCCCTCCACCCCTAAGGCAGCAGCAAGCGATGGGCCGTGGAGGGGAGCAGGTGATGTGCCTGGAGCCGTGGGGGTGGGTGCCAAGCACAGCACAGCCCCTTCACCCCACAGCAACAGGGAATGTGCCAGAGCGGGGCTTCAGGGGAGGCAGGAGAAGGAGCTCTGGCCCCAGGGAAAGGATGACATCTCCTGCGTGGGAACTGTGGGGCTCCTTGGGTCTCCTCGGACAGCCCTGCAGTGTCACCAGCAAAGCAGGTGCCTACACCATGTGCTCCCATGGACCCTGGTCCAACCACAGGTTGGTTTCAGTCCTTCCCTACAGCCTCATGGGGCTATAGGGAGGGGTTTGCAGTGGAGGGTTTGGAATACCCAGCTGTAGGGCACTCAGGTGGGACAGGGGAGTCAGCCAGCCTGGGAACAGCAGGGACCCTGAGAGAACAGGGCTGTGCCATCCCCACGACCACCCGTTTGGCAGGCAGAGAGAAAAATAGCTCTGAAAAACAGCACCAGGTGATTTTCTTCACAAGGGGGGAGTTGCAGGAGCTAGCTGAGCATTAGGTACTTTATAAAAGCACTTTGGGATCCCCCATAAATAGCAGTGGAGGCATTTGCAGCAGTGGCTTTGGCAGAGGAGAAACTGCAGCCATGATAGTCTAAGGATGTAAGTGAGGACAGGCTGGTAGGAAAAAGCAGTATGTGTTTATTACACAGCACAGCTGGGGGAAAGAAGCCAAGCTTTCAGGTCTATAAACTCTCCTTCGGATGTGATGCCATAAACTGGAATCTTAGGGCTGAGGAGGACTGGTCTGGGATAACTCTGTTAATGAGGCAATCAGAAGGCAAAGGCTCCCAGCTCCCAGCAGAGTGGCAAGTTTTTTATAAGGGGAAAGGTACTTGGCTTTTTGTGAAGAATAGGAGACAAAATAGTATGGCTGAGCTTATTCAGAAAAGAAAGAAAAGCAGGCAGTGATAGGGATTAAAAAAAAAAAAAAGAAAGAAAGAAATCAATATAATATGGACAGAAAGCTCTTCTAAAGTCAATGCACAATTTTCCCAGCATGTGTGGGTTTTACACTTGTCCAAGAAGCCTGGGAGCAGTAAGTCTCTGGCCTGACCCCAGCTCAGCTATCCATCAGCCCAGGCCTGTACTGGAAGTGACCATAACTCAGCAGCCCATCTCCCAGCATCCAAGAGAAGCTGCTTAGACTCCTCTTACAATTTCTCTTTGAATTTTTCAGTATCTACACCAGACTGTAATCCCCAGTTTGACTGTAAAACCAGCCTTTGCCTTCATACTGCCTTATTACACCCAGCATAAATCATGAGGGGTAGTGAGACAGGATTGATAAGGAGGATTTATTATGCTTGAATAACCATCTATAACAACTCATTGCTGAGTGACTCCCCCTCCCTCCTCTGGAGAACAGCTGCTGGCAGAATATAGTTGTTTTCAAGTGTGAACACTGAATCAACTGGGACTGGAGAACCTCACTCACGTCCTCACTGGGAGGACAGGGCTGGGTTCGCCTGACCATGGTTATCACAGAATCACAGAATGGTTTGGGTTGGAAGGGACCTGAAAGATCATTTTGTTCCAACCCCCTGCCACAGGCAGGGACACCTTCCACTAGACCAGGTTGCTCAGAGCTCCATCCAACCTGGCCTTGAACACTGCCAGGGATGGAAGTGATATAAAGGGAAGCATCTCTTAGCAACTGTCCAGAGATGTGGAGGCTGACCTTCACTGGTCCTGGGCAAGGGAAGCCCTGAGGTGAGGGTTTGCCCTCACACAGTGATGTTGATGTCCTGGGTGAGGAGTAGAGACATCCAGAGTTCCCTGCCTTAGGATAAGGATGCTCCAGGTGCTGGGGGAAGGAGCCCTGGGCTGGCCATGGGGAGCTCAGCGTGGCCAGAAATTGCATTTCACCCACGGAAACAACTCCTCTCCCTTTTGGATTTCTGTGTAGACAACAGAATAGAAACCAGCTTCCTGGGAAGTCAGCATTCCCACTGGGAACACCAGTGCTTGTCTGCTGGGAAGTGCAGGAAACTGTGCCACTTCCCAGGGTGGAAAACCAGCCCAGTTGTGCCAGGGTAGAGCTGGTCTGCTCCCTTAGCCCTGGGGGGGCACAGAGCAGAGGTCAGCCTGTTTGGGATGGTTTTTAAAGAATTATTTCTGGGGCGTTGGGTGACCTTTCCCTTCCTTTGCTAAGTTTAGAGAGCAATTGTTACACTGCTTGTTTGGGCTTTCTGCAGTCCCGCTGTCTGGGGACCTCATTTGCGTAATTTTGTTGGGTCCTGGCTAATAATGACGTCACATAAAATTCATTCTGCTGGACTGAGAGTGGGCTTCGTTGTCATGGCAACTTTTGATTTGGAGACTTGCAGGAAGGAGACAGGTAAGTGCCTGAAATTGCCATATTTCAGCACAGTTTCAAATGCCTTGGACGTCTGAGGCCCATTTTCCATAAATGAAATTTCAAGCCTTGTTGAAGTACTTTGTAAACAAAATTCATTTATTGCCTGAAGAAAATGGAGTGAAATTTAGCTGTGGAAAATACTTTTAGAAAAAAAAAAATTAAGGTTTCATGAAGCACTCCACAAAATAACGGGAGTCAAACACAATCAGAACGTGCTAATGCTGCTTTGTTCCCCGAAACACAGCCCTGGAGGGAAGAGATCATTTTCCCTGTGAAGAGAGAGAGTTCAGTGGCACTCAGGGCTGGTCCAGGAGACCTCTGTGCTGGTAGTGAAGAGGGACAGAAGCAGGTCTGATGGGAGCAATTTTTAATTAGTTTCAAACGTATCGCCCACAAGTGCGTTGTGTTCTACCAGGTCTGAAACAATGAGCCTCTCTGTTCCCAAAATTTGGGTCAATGTGTACTATATTAGCCAAAATACTCTGGAAGCCAAGACATTCATTCAGAGCTGGATATCAACATGCTTGTTCAGAGATGTGATTACGAGTGGTTGTGGCTCTTCTGGAAGCCAAACCCGGGTGATGGTAACCCCTCTGGATATGAGTCAGTCTGAGCCAGGGTTGTAGGGGGACATTTCCAGATAGGAAACCCTGGGCTTCTGAAGAAAGATTCCCTGTTTGGAGACATTGTGTAAAATCAGCAAAGGCTGTCTACTTAATTCCTTTCCAAGTGAAAATCAGCCTGAACTCAAAGGCACACCACAAAGTGCAACAGTCAGCATTTGGCATCTGGGTCCAGCCAACACCCTGGTGTTGGAGCCTTTGGTTCTGTAGCCCCCTAAATGTTCTCCAAGGGGTCATCCAAGGTCTGTGAGTGAAGTTGTTTGGCCGGATCACAGTGTAAAGGAGAACCTGGTGCATTGGTGTTACCAGGATCTGGATTGCAGCCTTTATCCTAAACCCTCTTCAGCATAATTTATATGCCCTTGAAATGCTGTGTCTTTTCCTTTGCTCAGACTAGGGTGGCCATTTGGGAGAACTTCCCTCCAAAGCTAAAACAATCCCTTGGCACTTAAAATCTTGCATGGAAAATGTCATTTTCTCCAAGGCAGGTGGGAAAGGAAGCTGTTTCAGCTCAGCTGCAACCAGTGGTTTGGGGAAGGAGGGAAATAATGAGAGGAAATTAAGTGTTCAGGTCCAGTTTGGACTGGTCTTGGAGCAACTTGGTGTGGTGGAAGGTGTCCCTGGCTGTGGCAGGAGGGTTGGAACGAGATGATCTTTAGGGTCCCTTCCAATCCAAACCATTCTGTGATTCTGTGAAGCCCAGGTGGGTCTGCAGAACTCCCCAGCCCAGGTGCCAGCTTGTCGAGGCCCACAGCTGCTGCAGGAAGCAGAGGCACCACATAGAGACTATTTAGGACGTGGCTCAAAGGGAGGATCTGTAGGGCCTGGAGAGGGTTGTTGCTGGAATGGTTTCATGGTGGTTTGGGATCCTGCTCCAGCCCAAAGCAGTTCCTGGGACTTGCACTGGCCAGGTGAGAGATTCCCAGAGCAGGATGGAGCGTGGTGGTGAGGAGGGAGCTCTGGGGGGAGGTAACCCCTGGGGAGAGCAGCAAACTGGGTCTGTGCTTCTTGGGCTCACACAGAGCCTGGACCTGGTGTGTATGGGAAGTGCATGAAATGGAAACATTTTGGAAATAGTGATAAAGGAGTGTTTTTGAAGGACTCCAACCCTTCTCTGTGTGATTTTTTTTTGGCCCTTCAGAGCATTTGTCACTTCTTTTGGTGGCAGAATTCAGGGAATTTGAACTGAATTTTTGCACTGCTTTAGATGCCTAGAAATGGCATCTGCTTAAAGGCATAAGTTATTTGCTGAAAACATCTTGCCCTGCTATGTGGAGGAAAAAAGGCAGGTATTCCTAAAATGAACCCAGTGTTAGTGCAAGTGTTTGCTGGGGGGACAGAAGAGCTGCTACGCTGGGAGAGCCCAAAGCCTTATCCAAAGAGTGTCTGATTTCTATAACAGCCAAACAGCAGATGTTGCCCTATAATCTCGGGCTCTCTTTCCCTCTCCTGCATCTTGCAGAGCTTCACCAGGGTGCTCTCCCAGCCTCCAGCAATCTGTGGTTCAGGGGCTCGCCTGTAAAAGCCACATCCTTCTGTTTAATTGTGTTGTGTTCTCTTTCTGTTAAGGAGGCTGAGGGGTGACCTCACTGCTCTCTGCAGCTTCCTGAGGAGGGGGAGCAGGAGGTGTTGAGCTCTTCTCCCTGGCACCCAGTGGTAGGATGTGTTAAAGTGGTTCAAGGCTGTCCCAGGGGAGGTTCAGACTGGGTGTTAGGAAGCATTTCTTCACTGGTCAAACACTGGAACAGACTTACTGAAGAGCTGGTTGATGCCCAAAGCCTGTCAGTGTTGAGATTTGTTTGGACAATGCCCTTAATAATTTTTTTTGCATTTTTGGTCAGCCCTGAAGAGGTCAGGCAGTTGGACTAAGTGATCATTGTAGGTCCCTTCCAGCTGAAAATATTTGATTATAACAACTCTTGATGGGTTGTTATTCTGTGATTTGGTCCAGCTGCTCCTTGAACTCTTATCATCTGTGTCCACAACATCCTGCAGAAAAGAGCTTCCTGGTTTAATTGCAGTATAAAAACATTCCTAATTTAGGTTTAGGGGCTATGGTTTTCCCTCTCCACTTGACGTCTTCTTGCACACTTGCATTAGAAGAGAAGGTGAACCCTTGATCCCTGTCCATCCTCTGGCTCATAATTTTATGCACTATATCATGGAATCACAGAATGGTTTGGGTTGAAAGGGAACTGAAAGACCATGTAGTTCCCACCACCCTGCCAGGGGCAGGGACATCTTCCACTAGACCATGTGCTATTCCATCTTAATTATCTCAGTCTGAGGGAGCCAAGGGCTCTGCATAGCCAGTGATCTGGCTGAGACAAGCTGTGCTGACCATGGCAGACAAAGGTACAGCCTGTTTCCCTCTGCCTGTGCCTCTGAGTACAGCAGCTCCTGGGCAGAATCTGGGTGCTGGGGAGCTGCAGCGTGGTGCATGTGCAGGGTCAATGTCCCACCAGTCCAGCAATATCCGTGTGCCTGCTACTCAGGGGTTTGGGGAGTGCTTTTGGTGATGTTTCCTCTGAGCAGAGCCCACAAGTTCCTGGGCATGTGTGCCAGGATGTCCCTGTGGCCGGTGGGATGGGCAGTGCTCGCACAGCAGCACACCAGGGGATGGTTTCCAGGACAGCATTTCCAAAAGGGGGTTCACGTGATAGGACTTCTCATGTGGCATGCAGGCTCAGTGCCCTTCCACTGTTGCTTTCCTACTGCCTGAAAGGGCTGCATCTCTCTCATAGTCTTGCCCAGGTTGTGGTTTTCCCACAAAGGGGCATCCCAGCCAAAATTCCCAGAGCAGGAGCTGGCTGTGGCCCTCCCCTCTGGGGAATGATCACCTCTCCCCTTGGTCTCACAGGCTGCACAGTCACAGCCTGTTGCTCCTCACCTCCTGGAAGGAGCTATGGAAAATCAGAGCCTGGTTTGGAAAGTCCTGTATTTTGTAGGAACCTGCTGAAAGGACGTTTCACAGGGTAGCATTTGAGGGGAATGAGATTTATGTGAGTGGGGGACAGATGAGAGCTGTGTGGGGGCAGTGGTGCTGCCTGGAGGTACTGTCCAGCTTCCCTGCTCTGCTGGCTTGAGCTGCTGCTGCTGCTGTCATGGTTCTGATGAGGCACCTCCATGCCCCTGAGCTCTTCCACCCCTCTCTTTGTCCCTGCTTTGCTCCATAGGGGCACTCCAAGCTCAGGCTGAAGGACTTCCATGGTTCTGCTCCCAGCTGCTTCCTACCCATCATGCCCAACTCCCATGCAGGGGGTTCTGAAGATGTAGATAAATATTTCGTGAGAGCATGGAGTTCACTTAATTAGTGATCAGCACAGCTTTTCAGGGAGAAAACATGGATTTAGAGCTTAATCTCTGCCTCCTGCTGTGTTGCAAGCACTCTGTAAAACCTTGGTGGGCACCAAGGCCATTTTGGAGTTTCAAAGTTAAACAATCCCTCTCTCTCCCCTCCATGTGAACACCAGGAGGATTAGAGAATCAAAGCCTCAGTTGTGAAAATATTCCAGTTCTCAGGTGCCTCCATGCCTCGAGCCTGCTTGTGTGGCATGACTCCAAATCTTTCTAGCTTGTTTCCTATGCTCAGGGCTAGAGTTGGTCAGGGAAGTTCAAAACAATAATAACCCCTCGATGCACAAATATGTTGAAAACCAAAGGGACAGTGAATTCTAGCATAAATAAATATTAATTTGTTTTTTTGAAGCTTTTCATTTATCTGCCATCTGTGATTCTTCTGATTAAAAAATCATCCCATCATCCAGTCCAAGACAGGAAAGGTCTATCTGGGGTTTAGCTGGCTCACCCTGTGGCACAGAGATCACTTTGCAGACAGATGAACCCAATGGTTCATTTGTGCCCGACAGGCTGAAAATGGCTCATCAAAAGTATCAGGCAAAGAGCTAAAAATTTACCAGGGAGAATTCAACCAACACAGTCAGACCCCAGTGCAGAGTTCATGTCCCCTTTAGAAGTAGAGGTTCAGGTCAGCAAAGCCCGTGCTTCGAATTACACTTTCTTGGCCTTGCCTGAAGTTCTGGAAATATCCTCCAAACGTAGTAATATGATGCTGGGGAGAGAGGGAAAACACAAAAGGTAACCAGCCAAGTAAATGTGCAAGGAAAAAAAGAAAAAATCAGTGGACAAAAGGCTTTGCTTTGCCAGCAGTCAGACCATTCAGGCAGCCACAATAGCTGCTCCCTCCCTGCCCTGTGCACTCCAACCCCGTGCATTTGTGGTTATTATCTCGCCTGGACCACATTGGTGTTGACAAACAAAAACCTCCCCACACATAGCTTTCATTTTCAGTGTGTGCACAGGCAAAGGGAAGCAGCCACCTGCCCCTTGGTGCCTGCTGTCCCACTGTCCTTGCTCTGCTTTATTCCCTCTGTGCCACAGCGCGGAACAAAGACCTGAATCGTGGCAGAAGATGAATTAAGTGTTTGAAGAACTATTACAACAGTTAGGTGGTGAGGCTCAGAGCAGGGGGAGGGCTGAGGGGTCGCTGCTTCGAGGGCTGGAGTGCTCTGAGTTCTGGGAAGCTTTGGCTGCTGGTGGAGCTGGTCCTCTGGAGATGAAGCAGGAGAGAAATGCAGGCAACCAGGAGTGGTGCTGGCTGCTGCCATCAGCTGTCCTGTGGCTGGCTGCCTAGATAAAGGAACCTGACAGCAAAGGCTTTTTTGGCTCCCCTACTCCATCCTGAGCTGGTGTGGGAAGCAATTCCCAGCCCTGCCAAGGGAGAGGGGGGGAGAGAAAGCCTGGGAAAGCAAATAGACAGCAGGACAAGGATAACTCATTAGAGATGACTTGCTGAATGATGAAGGGTCCTGGAGAGGGAGGAATTGTCCATATACCTGCCCCTCTCCTTGGCATCTGCTCTGAGCAGCTGCAGCAAGATGGGACAAGGGGCATGGTGAGAACTTGGTTTTACCCACTGTGACTGCTTCTAAAATGTGCTGTTACTGTGCAGATCTCCAGCCGTTTGTACTCTGGAAGAAAATTCCTAAGGAGGCCAGTGGCTGGTGGGAGCAGCTCAGCGTTCCTCGGCGCTGAGGGCACATGCTGGAGATAAGGATTATTTCTTCCATTACTCGGCTGGGGAGCTGAGCACCGAGAAATCCCCCGCAGGCTCCAATCAAGACGGTTCAGAGCTGCAAGCAGCCCCAGACCACGGTATTTCTCAATGGAAAATGCTTCTTTTCATGATGGGATGAGAGTCTGGAAATCCCTAGGGCACCTGGATGGCGAGCAGTAGCAGTGTGGATGGGGGAACGGAAACAGAGACCCACAGAGCCAAGTTGCTGCCACTAATTTAAGGTTTGTCAGGTTTGATGGTAAGCTGGGGGGTCCATAGGTTTTCCTTCTGTGCTGCTGTTCTCAGAGTACTCCATTTATTTTGCAGCCCAGGCTTGGAGGAAGGCTTTTACTTCCCCAAAATCAGACTTGGTGTCAATGGAAAATGAGATCATTACTCTCTTGCTGGCAGAGTAGTGTGAAACAATGGGGATATGAAAAATGGTAATCTCTAGAAAACAAAGGCCTGGTCTCCCTTGGCAGGTGTTATTTATTTTTTCTAGCAGAGGGAGCAAGAAACTGCAGCTGGAATCTCCAGTTGGCTTCCCAAGATACTACTGTGACATTTTAATGATCTAATTCCCCTCAAAGGTGGCATTTTCACTTGTTCCCCTGACCTATCACTGTACATTCGCTGTGAAACAAACTATCTGCTATCAGCCCTGACATCTCAGGCTCAGAGGAAAAAAAAATAAGTCCATGATACCAATGCAATGAATGGACTCTCTGCCCTGTGAATCTTTATGAGGGTGTAACTGGCCACTGTCACCATGGGCTCCTCGGGAGCACATCAGTGCCATTCCCCTTGCAGAGGCTGTGACTCAGAGCGCCCTGTGTGTGGTTCCTGGCCCGTTAACAGTCTCTTCCTGCATGGCTAAAGATGATGCTCATGCTGTGAGACCCTTTTCTCCCCTGTGGTGGCAGCTCTTCCCTGCTCGGAGGAGTCACACCAGGCTGGAGTGTTGTTCGTTGCCTGGGCGAGGTGACCTGCAGAGGATGTGACACCCAGGATGTCCTGTCCCACAGCCAGGCTCCCCTTTCCACCCTCTGGAGATAAACTAGTTCATGCTGGTGTAAGATGCGTGCAATGAATAACACAACCACAGCAAAATAGTTTATGTAAAGCATTGATGTGGGAGAAGTTTCATAAGAGGTTTCATACCTCAAAAAGGCCTTTTGTCAAAAATAGAAGCCTTTTCTGTAAGGAAAAAAAAAAAATCAAGTTTCTTCTTGCACAGCCTTACTGTTGTGCTTGTGCTGTTCCTAGCTGCCATGGAGACCTTCTTCTTTCCCAGAGTGAGAGATGCTGCTGCAGTCCTTTTCTGAGCAGGACAGAGAGCAGAGGCAGCCCTTCTGGGACTGACTGGGCTGGGGCCACCAGCTTCCACCCACTGGGGCAACTGGCCCCATGGCAAAGCCCGTTGGGGATTGAGCTCTTTGCCTGAGATGTTTTAAGGGGCTGCTGAGTGAGCCTGTCTGGTAGGACACAGCCTGAGGAGGGGTCAGCTGTCAGTGTGACCTGTGAGGGAGCAAAGAGGGAAAACTGGCTGGGAAATGGTGTGCAGGGAAACATCCACCTCTGCCATGAGACTGGGTCAAGCCAAAGCAGCTCAGTGTGCGTGTGCTGCTAAACCTGCAGGTGAACGCTGACACCCAGCACCAGCATTTTGTTTTCTTCCTCTGGGGAGGAACGAGGGACGCAGCAAACCCCTAAAAGAGGCAAGAAACTGGTGCTCCCTCTTCAGAGAGGGGCAGGGCGGCTACAACGATGGGAAGAAGAATCCAGGCAGAGAAACCAGGCCATGGAAGTCAATGCAAATGACTTTGATCACAGAGTTTCGAGCCCATTTGCTCTGTAGGAAGCACGGCTGTCAGCGGGGATAGGCAGTGAGAGGGGTGGGAGCTCACAGCTTGCGAGATGAAATGAAGAGTGTGGCAGATGCTTTTTTTTTTTTTTCCCCTAGCTTCAGAGGGCCCTTAGCGTTCCTTTAATGGCCCAAAGCGGGAATGATCTCAACCCCCAGCCCCACACCCCTACTCTGCTGTGGGTCTAAGTGGCAGCATGATGGGCAGTGTTGGTGTTGCTCCTGCGTGGTGATGGGGCCAGGGAGTGATGGACACCAGAGGGGGCTGGTGATGGCGAGGCACCGGGGCCCTGATGAATCGCCTGTTCTTGTGGCACAGGTAGGTTTGGTGCACTGGAGACCCCAGGAATGCCCCTGGAGCTGCCCAGTGAAGCAGCAGAGCCCCTCCGTGAGCAACAGCCAGCAGCATGGGAAGGGAGAGTGCTACCTACACAAGGGCTCTGCACAGCGCCCTGGGGAGTGCTCAGATGAGGAAAAGCTCCAGTTATGTCAGTCATCATTTCTAGGCATTTTTAAAAAGAAATCCCTTTGGGGCAGAGGCTCTGTTTTCATTCAGAGCTGCACATGATGGGACGTGTGCCTTTGCTCTAGTTTCTGAGTGCCACTGTTGTTGTAGGTTAATTATCATTAGTAATTAATCATCACCACTCAGAGAAAGGCTTTTCCCTGCTGGTCAGGAGTCACAAGGAGCATTAACAGCTTTTTTGCCCCTCCTACAAACACAGATCCAGTTTGACTCAGGGCCTCCTCTGGCCCTGGCAACTGCCTCAGAGCCTCACAGACCCTTGGAAGGTGGTCGTGAGAAGTCTGAATGGTCCCGCCTGGTAATTTTTCTTTTTTAATATAATTTAAATAGAGGTAGCTAACTTCTCTCCATGAGAAAAGTTGCACAGGCTCTCCTAGTCTAAGTCTTGTTGACTTTTTCTTTCTTTAAATAAGTTTCTGACGCAGTGAAACAGCTGGGAAAAAAAGTAAATCTGGTGATGCATCGCGTGGCAATAAATCAGTTTTCAAAGACGTAGCTGAAAAAAACACGATTGCTTTTACTACGGTTGAAAAACGAAAAATAAAGCAAAGAGAAGGAAGGTGGCATCAGGATGTCTCTGCTAAGGCCACACCAGGGGAGGGACAGAGCCCGGGAGACCCGCTGCCCTCATTGTCACGCAGCCATGGGCACAGCCATGAGCCATCTCTCCTGGCAGAGACACGTCAGAAGTGCTGCCACTTCCAGCATTGGCCTCCCCACAGCACTCTGGGGTTGATTTATTTTTTTTCTCTCCCTCGCAGATCCAGCCGCCAAGATCCTAAAACGGGTCAGGCATATGGGATCGTGGCATGAGCAAATTCGGCTGGCTCCAGCTCAAATTTATAAGGAACTCGGTTGCCTTTTTATCTTTTTTTTTTTTATTTTTTTCCTCCCTCCCTTCAACTCCAACCAAATCCCAAACATAAATTACGGGAACCAGGCGCTTCCTGGTGCCTGCAGCTGCTCAGCAAAATTGACTTTTCCGTCAGCGCTGCCGCTCGGAGCGCAAACCTGGCAGCTGAGCTCCGGACCCAGTTGGAGCCCTGCTTTTCCATTCAACAAAAGTTCAGCCAACTTGGAGCATTTCAGACTCAGCGAATTATTTTCTGACAAAAACGTGGGTTTATTGGGAAATTTCCGGCTGGCTCTAATTGGGACAGCTGTTAAGGCGGCAGTTTTCACAAGAACTAAGAGTTGCTTTCAGATGAGTACAGCTCTTAAAAAGGCTGCTGCTTTGATAGCTGCTCGTTGCCTTTCTTGTCTGATTATTGAGCTTAGTATCTCCCTGCAAGCTTAAAAAAATCCACTTTGCCTGTCTCATCTTTCTCTCCTCTTTACCCAATATTATCTCCCACCCCTCCTCCTCCTTCAAGGAGACTCTGTCAGTTTGAATTTGACCCTAAATCTGAGCTTTGCAAAAATTAACGTGTAGAGCATTTCAGATTAAGAGAATTTCTCTCTCTCTTTTTTCCTTTTATTTTTTTTTTTAATTTTTTATTTTTACCCCCACACACAGGGTTCACAAACAGTGCTGAAAAGTCAAAGCAAACATTTGCCTTGTTGCTTTAACATGGGAGATCCTGCCAAGAAAATTAACGGGGCCTATCTCCACAAAGGGAAAAAACTCATCTCATCCTGATAGTGGCACTGAGAGATGTGCAGCTTGCTGGCTTTCTGTAATGACTTTTTTAATTTGTTTTTTCTTCCTATTCCCACATACATTTTTTGCCTTTTAGCAAGGAGGTTGAATAAAGCACATGAAGGTTCCTGAATAGCTAATTCGGTCCCAGAGTCTATGAGCTGGAAATTTTATGTCCTTAGGGAGCTGTAAGGGCTGACGAAAGCCCTTGATAAAACAATATTATGAGTCTTACTCTGATCTGCTGGGAATTCCCACCAAACCCACCTTGCTCCCCACATGGCAATGGGAAGACCTGGCATGTCCTGCAATATACATTGCAGATAAGGAAATTGCTCTGGAGCAAAGTGAGGAATGGATTAAATTTGGTTCATATTGAATCAAATCTTTTATTTTTATTTTTTTTTAATATGGCTTTCCAGTGAAACAGGAAAAATGAAAAAAATTCATCTTGTCATCTCAGTATGTTGTTCAAACCTAAACAGTGGTTCTTTTTCTACCCTTTTATTTAAAGAAAGTCAGGTTTTAAATGAACATCGGTGTGCTGAAGTGGAAAACCTTGAAACATTTAATTTAGAACATGGATCGATGAAACATTTTGGCATTCTTAAGCAAAACATTTTATTTCAAAACAGGTTGGAAAAAAGTGTTCTCGTCGCAGCTGTTTTTTCTTGGATTGTGATTTTGTTTGTTTTTCTTCTTGTTTAAGCTAATTGCCAAATTCTGCCTATATTTGCCAATTATCTTGCTGCCTCAGGACTCCGTTGTGCACCAGATTTGTGGTTCATTTAAAATGAAAAACCTTTGATTGCAAGGAGCTAATGTACAAGGAGCTAATGAGAGCTCCCTGGCTTCTGGGTCGTGATGTGCAGCTTTCTTGCAGGTAGTGCCCGGAGTGGCTACCTGGGAGCAGTGCACCCCGTCATTCCCCATGGGCAGTGCCTGATGGAGAGCAGTTCTGCTCCTGTTAATAAACTGGCTGCTTGAAAAACACGTGATGCCAGTGCTGTCCCCTCTGGGCTCTGTGCTGGTGCCTCTGCTGCTGCACCAGCCCCTTCCACCAGGAAAGGTGCCCAGCCCTCCTGGGGTTCCCGGGCGCTCCTGCAGGACCTATGGAATACACACAGTGCCTTCCACCCAGTTACCAACCACAGCCCTCCCCCTGGGTGGCAGAGGGAAGGAATTTAAATAAAGAGAAGTTTATATTTAGAGCTGGAGGTTGCTCCTTCATCAGATTACGCCAGTTTTAAGTAGGTCAGGCGGGAGACCCAAGATATCCAAGTCCCCTTCAAAGGCATCCGTCCGTCACTTATTATTCCAGGCATTTCCCTTTCACTCTGCCTTCCCTTCACAGCCCTGGTCCTTTGTCACTGTTCCTGGGCTGTGCTGGCTCTCACTGTCCTTTCCAACACTTGATCCTTTCATTGCCTTTCCCACTCCTCGTCCCTCCTGGCTCCGGTACAGCCCTGGGGACAGCAGTGGCCTCAGCCATGTCATTAAGCCAAGTGGTGCTCAAGGCCACCTTTTTGGGGTGCAGCCCAGCAGCTGGAGACCAGAGGGGCAGCTGTTTGTGTAGGGTGCTCCTCACAGCACCACGTCCCCCCACATTTGGGGTTCTAACCTGAACACATGGGGGTTTAGGTGAAGGCAAGCAACAATAGCAATGAAAACACCCAAAATGCAAAAGAATTCTCCCAACCTCCTTGTTTAACCCTTCTCTTCTAGGAAAATAATTGCCTGCCCTGATCAGGTTGAGAGCACCTGCCTGCTCTCCCCAGCAGCACCAGGATCCAGGTTCCCGTTCCAGCCAGTTTCTCCTGTAATCCATCCTAATAATAAAGGCTCTGGACACGTCCAAAGCCCTTCCTGCTCATTCCTGGGCTGCCTCACAACCAAATGCACAGCAAGGAGAACAGCTCATGGGGTCCTGTCACAGGGCTCAGGAATGCAGCAGGCCTGTCACCTTCATTACCCAGAACGACTTAAATCCTCTCTCCTTCAGCACGGGCAGGTCTGACAGAGGTGAGGGGACCTCGCTGGAGGAGACCCTGGGGCTGGTCCTCCAGCAAACACTTCAGCATGCATTAAGTTGTGTTCTCCCAGCTGACTGGGGTTATTTGAGTGCTCATGGTGAGGGACTTTGCAGGGTGGCAGCAGGGAACCCGCACCTGGTAGGGGCAGAGCTTGGCTGGCGCTGGGCAGGTCAGCAGTTCTCCATGTCACTCATCCCACCCTCCCAGCAGGTCCAGCACAGGCTGTGCTGGGGCCAGAGGTGCTCCAGACCCTCCTGGTGGCCACACTGACACATTCACATGCCAAAATCACCACCAAGTAATCCCCACTGGTCTATATTGAGCCATTTTCTTCGCTCACTCCCAGTCTATTACGTTTTTCAACTCTCAGTGGAATTTTTTTTTTTTAACTCAAGGCCTCCTTCAAGCTGATCACAAGGGAATGCTGAGTGCTTGTTTTTTAATATTCTGACAGGTGCTATTTTGCTATTTGCTTGTGATGATTCAGGACATTTGCATCTCTTTGTCCTTAATTAAAAAGCACTTCACCCTTGCTGCAGGGGTATGGCAGATTTCTCTTGATCTATTCATTTTGGGGGACTTTTAATCAACATATCCACTCTATAGGTGCGGGTGCATTTCTGGGAAGGGGGGTGAAGCTTAGCACGATGTGGAGAGCTGTGTGGGTGTAATTATGGCTTGCTCTTTTTTTTTTTTTTTTTGAGAGGGGTGAATTTGACTGCAGTTGAAAGGCATTTTCTAACAGCCTCCTAGAAGACAGGAGTCCCCTGTCCACCAGACACACAGGCAATGACAAAGACAAAATTTGCTGCAAAGCAAAATTTGCTGCGAGCTGGCAGAGCTGCCCGTGGAGTCAATGCTCTGCCAAGAGCCTGCAGACAGAGTGTCCCCCAGGTCACAGGACCCTCATCAGATCCCACTCTGCTTGCACAGGCACGATCTGGCTCAGCTTATCTTCATCTCTGCACTGCAGCCCCTCCTGCAAACACCCAGAGCTGGGCACGTCCCTCTGCAGAGCGTGGGACAGAGCTGTGTGTGCTTGCTGTGCCACAGTGGGGTGCATTTGGAGCATGCCCTGGATGACCTGTGGTCTCCTCCATACACACACATTTTTTGTAAGGTGAAAGGGCAGCACCTTGCCCAGCAGGGCCTTTTCCAATGGCAGCACGTGTTGCCTTGGGCTGCCAGGGAGGCTGAAAGTACCTGTGAGCCAAGGAAGGGATTCAGCAGCAGCTCAGCTGGCAGTGACAAGTCCATAGTCTGGAAGCAGCTTCCACTGTAGGAACCTCCCAGGCCTTAGGGGAAGATGCAAGGAGAGAGAAGATCCCTCCATGGATGTGCCTTGGCTGAGGATGAGGTGCTGGCACAGCACTGTCTGCAGGGATGGTGCAAGGCAGTGGGATGCAGAGGGGTGAGGCAGCCCCAGGCAGGGTGGTGGGAGCAGGGTGCTGTGCTGCCCTGGCTCCTTGCCATGAGAGCCTGGGATGATGGGCAGCAAACACCCTTCCTGGGCAACTCCTTCCCAAGGCAACTCCTTCCATCCCCCCAGTACAGGTAATTTCTCTGCAGGTCTTTCCACCTGGCTGGATCCCCCTCACAGGCAGGGCGGTGAGAAGGGCCTGCAGACCCTCCTGGGGTTTCTCACCCAGGGAAAACCATCCAGCCTCTCGTGTGCTCGTGCTCTGGCTTGTCCCCAGCCCTATGGGGAAATGGGAACTGGGCTTTGCCTTGTGGACCTGAACCTGCCAGGCAGCAGTGATCCCAGGGACGGGGTCCCAGGGGCTGGGTGCTGAGATCCCGTGACTGCTTTCGAGTGTTCCAGCCTTAACTCTTCTATCTCTTCCCACAAAATACCAGGCTGAAAAACAGCTCCAGCAAGGCTTAGTGTTGATCTGTTCTGCTTTTCCAGGCTGGGGAGCGCAGGCTCACGGGAACCTTTGAAGATTATTTCCCTTCAGTTTTCTGAAGAGACTTCAGCCTCCTCTCAAATCTTTTTATTTTGCCTCCTTTCAACGCATCGGCCCGATTTCTCTGAGACTTAACAGCAATGAACAAGATTAAGATTGGAGCTTAGAAAGTATTAGGAGAAGATCTCTCATTCCTGACGTGCTGGCAATTACCAGACCCTAGTGCCAGCATCTCTCTTTTGGAGAGGCACTACATGTGCAGGCGTTTCTGCTCCGATGGCTCTGGGAGTGCAGAGCTGGAGGGCACCGAGCGCGAAAGCCGCAGCTCACGGTGTCTGCTCCTTTGCACTTCAGCTGCCACTGATTGCTTTGGGCAGCCAGAGGGGCTGGGATGGAGGGGGAGAAAACCAGAGAGGAGAGGCAAGGTGGGTGCTGGACACAATGGCACTGGCTGTGTTGGCCGGACGGGGTCTGGATTTCTGCACGATGAGGGGTGAGGACTGTTGGGTTGGGAAGTAAAATCCCAAAGCAGGGGTACCCGAGTGGGGCTCACCATGCCTGGCAGCCACAGCAGCACAGCCCGGGCTCGTGTGCAGCTCTGGGTTGATCTAGGTCAGTATTTCACGGGAGATCCAGAGCTAAGGAATAGAGCAGTGCTGGCATTTCTCCATGTGCTCCTGTGAACACGGGCTGAGGAGAATCGCGGACGCTCACAAGGGTGGGGAGGTGGAAAGGGTGCAAATGGCAGTGCCAGCAGTGGAGAACAGCTGGATGGGGTCTGGACTGGGAGAACAGCTCTGCTCTGCCATACACTCGGGAACAACACCCTGGAGGCATGACCATGGCAGGCTCTCAGGGCTGCTGTGGGGGTTAACTGTGCTCCTGTGTCCCACCTGGGCCAAGAGGACATGGAAGGAGAGGCAGTGCCATTGCCTCCCCCATCTGGGAGTGGGTTATAGCAGCACATCAGATGGTCTCACTCCCCTTCATGAATGATGCTTTGGGGCAGAGGTGGAAGAGGGTCTGTCAAGCTGCTCCAGGAAAGGAGCAGACACTGCCCCTGCCCTGAGCAGGCGTGTGCTGGGGATCCCACATGCTGGATGGGCAAAATGCATCAAGGTGTGCCAAGTCTGTTCTCAGCTGGTCACCTCCCTGGTGAGCTCTTGCTGATGCAGCCCTGCTGTGTTGGCACCATGGGCTGCAGTGCCACAGTCCCAACCACTGCCTCTCTAAAAAAACACAACAAAAACCTCCACAGTGTGTCCCTTGAGCTCTCCCAGGCACTTGGGAGAGAAGAGCATGTCCCGGGGGAGACACTGGTCCTTCACACTGGAGGAAATTGGGAATGTCTAATAGCTCCCAAGAAGTAAAGAGGTGTGAGGAAATGGGCTCCCTGCTGGCATCCCTCCTGCAGCTTCAGAGCCAGGCCCATGACAGGGAGCAAGAAAGGCAGCTTGTGTGACCCCAGCTCAGGTGGTACCTGCAACAGGAGGGACTGTGCTCTGCCTCAGCTCCGGGAGGAAAAGCTTCTTGCATTGTTTTCTCCACTTGTCAACCGTCCTGCGTTATCCTCGGGCTGACAAAATGTCAAGCTGCCAGGCAAACCACAGCGCTGGGGCGAGGGGGAGAGCGGAGTGCAGGGCTCGGATCAGCTGCTGGAGATGGCTGTAATTGAACATCTACACTCAGCCACAGATGAGCAGTTCCCATTATTTACTGGTGTATAAACATTCCCGAGACGGCGGAGAGAGAAGTCATTGAAATCCCCGCGTCCCTGGATAGAAATGCCTGAGGGTATTAACAATAAAAGGCAACTCTGCCTCCCTCTCTCCCCCTCTCAAATCTCACCAGGGGGGCCAGCAGGGGATGAGGTGCCCTCAGCTCTGCCTTCAGGGCTGCAGTACGGAAGGGGTCAGGCAGGGTCACTGCTGGCCATGGGGTTTTGGTGGGGAGCACCACCTTCTGCATGTGTTGGCTCTGCTCTCAGTCCCAGCTCTGCTCTCAGTCCTCCGGAGAGCCCCAAGATCAGGTTTTTCCCAGCTATTGAGCAACTCTGGGAGGAATCACTCTGTGAAATACAGTTTGCATCCCAAAGACAATTTTTTTTTGCCTCCATGACCTCCCTGGCTCCTTTGCCCCTACCCTGAACTGCTGTGGCACAGGTTGACAAGGAGCTAGTGTATCTCCATCCAGAAGCAGACACATTTCTACAGTGAAGAGAAGCAGCTGCTCCTGTTCCTGCAGCTGCATGTCCCCAAAGTTTGTATCAGCAGTTGCACAGAATTTAAAATAATGATGTTCTGCCTGGGAGTTATTCTGGGGGCTAAACTACCAGCTCACGGTCCTGTGCTGGACATACAAGGTCAGATGCAGGGATGGCATAGCTGCAAATTCTATTTGAAAAAAGTATTGAAACACCTGGTGCTCAATTTGCTGAGATTTTTCCCTTTTTTGTCCAATGCTGCCAATTCTCTTCCCCTTCCCAGCCTTTCCCATGTGTGTTTTCTCTTTTTACATTTCGATCCCTGGGAGGGATGTAACACATTCAACCCTGAGCTGGGGAGGGATTCAGAAAGGCAGAGCCATAAAAGCGCAGGAAACGGCATCTTTCCCATCCCCAGGGTGACAGCAGGAGCCATGCTGACACACAGGATCAGATCACCTAGCATTTGGTGATCTCTTTCCACTAAGCAACTCATTTTGAAGAGGGACTGTCCACAGTGGAAGGAACTCCAGAGGCTCCTTCAGGCCTGACGTAGCAGCAGAGGATGAAAGTAAAGTTCTCACTCCTGTCAATGCTCTTGTCACCCTCTGGGACACCTTGCACCAGCTCCTGCTACGGCCTGGGCTGTCCTCCCACACCCTTCATTCTCCTTGGAAAACATACACGTCACATTTGTTCAGACTCCAAACACATTTTTTTAATCTGTCAGCACTGCAAGTTCACTCCAGCACCTAAAAACCACACTGTGTCCTGTCTGCTTCATCTATCATCGCTGCCCAGAAAGGTGGGAAGGCAGAGCCCAGCTGAAGTGGTTATTGATGTCATGTGAGCCCAGATGCAGCATCTGCTGCTGTGCCTGGTGAGCCTGAAAAAGACAAAACCTCGGTTATGTTGAACAAATGCCCTGATAGAGTAAACAAATATTTCTACTGTGCAGGACATGCCCCAACTTGGAGAAAAGGGTCAAGGCTTATACAGGGGTTTTCATCCTCCAAGTTTCCCAAAGGGACCCTGTAATCAGCTTCTCCTCAGATGTCCTTCCCCACTCTCATGCCAGGTCTGTCAGCACACTCAGCCTCAGGGATGCTGCTGTAGGAGACTCACAGCCCTACCAGCCTCTGCACACAGCTCTGGGCATGGAGAGGACATCCATGGGAAGCCTTGGCCTTGGAACCTGCGCTGCTCCCAGAGGATGCACTGGGTAGGTGACAGTTGGAGCCCCAGTTCATTATCAGGAGGAGAATGAGCACCAAGGACAGCGGCTCTCACTGTGCTCTGTCCTCAGACCTGTGACGAGCAGCGATGGGAGGAGGGGAAGGCAAGTTCACCTCCATGCAGCCCTTCAGAGCTGTCTGCTGCATGGTCCTGGCAGTAGCTGCCTGAGAACGCCCTGGCAGCTCCTTGTCCTGGCGTGCCCAGCTCTGCCAGCAGTGCTCTCAAGCCTGACCTCTCCCTGCAGAGCTCCGTGGGATCTGTGTCTGCCTGGGGTCCCCCAGTCCTGCTCCTCCACACTTGGAGAGAGATCTGTCTGAGGCAGATTTTGCAAATGCCTGCGTTTTCTCAGAAATGAGCTGCTGAACACCTTGGGATAACACTTTTCTCCACTTGCATCTGTTTTCCCTCTGATGTGGCCCAGAAGAACAGTCTCCTTGGAGAGAGATACTCCTTGTCTTTGGCATTGCCTGAGGCAAGGAGTGACCAACCCTTTTCAAGGGGAAGAGGCAGGGAGAGAACTGCCTCCTGCCTTCCCCGGCTGCTCCAGCCTGCAGTCACACACACACACCTCCCCCCCGTTGTGGGAGCAGGCAGCACAACCCCTGCAGAGGGGTTTTGGGACAGCACGGGGAGATTTGGACAGGCTGTGGATGTGCCCAGACTCATCCTTCTTAAAGCACTGCCATCTTCGCAAGGTTTGGGATCCCGAGCCAGGGCTGGAATTGTCTCCTTGTCTTCCAGAGCTAAATCCTGCAGTGAGGGCTGCACGATGAAACCCTCATTTGCTGTGGCAGCTTGGTCCCCCAGGCTCTGGGCTCATGAGGACTCTGTAAATAATAGGTTTTATTAGTTTGCCGGTTAAACTGAAATACCAGAAGGGATAAAAAGCATCTTGAATAAAACATCGCATCTCCTGTTTAAGTTTGGAATCCCATGACAGTAGACCTCAAAACAAATGTCTCTTCAAAGTGGAAAATAAGGGGCTGCTTCCTCCCAAAACATTGGTGCAAGACATTTTGTCCTCCTCAGCATGTGGGCTGAGGGTGGTTTTTCCTGGTCAAAATCAGTCACCATGAATTTGAAATGGGTTTCTCACCGGCTGAGCCTGTGCTGCTGATAAATAATGTGCTTGCTTGAAAAGCAGTGCTCTCTCTTCCCTCCAGCACCATCAACACGCTTCATTCTTACCCTTGGTCCAAGGAAAAGACTCGGTACCAGTTACAAAAAGAAACCACCATAGATGAAGGAGAAGACCAGGGAGGGCAGCTGTTTGGATGGTCCTAGTGCATACCCCTGCCTGGAAGGTGTCCTCAAAACAGCATCATAAGGGGACACTGTGATTCCCTAACATTGCTCAGACCATCTCCATCTCCTTGAGTGCCAGTCCTCCCCAGACCTCTCAGTTCTCAGGTAGCTGTAGGGGTGGTCAAAAGAAATCAGTCCCGTGAATTTCCCCACACACCACTTCACATCCTGCGTCTTGAGGGGGAGCTGAGAGCACATATATGAACCCCTGGGTTTTCTGTGATCTGCTCATGACCAGAATCCTTGACAGCTACATCCTCCCTGCAGCTACTCTTGCACCTTTCCCAACTTCTGCTTCATCTGGATCCCTCAAGAACTTCTGGAGCAATCCAGTGGTTTGCTTTGAAGCTTAAAGAGCTTTTTCCACCTTCACCGTTGCTTTGATATTCATTATTTACTCTTTTGACATGTGCTTCCTGTACACTCTGCCATCCCAGAGCCGGCTTATTTGCATGCAGTAAAGGAAACATAATCTGCAGTTGCTCCATCAGAGGGAAATGCCATCTCAGAGCCTTGGTGCCTGCAGCTGGCTCCTGTGGCTTTGGGGCTGCTCAGATCTCATGCTTGAAGGCTAAAGGTGATCACGACAGGAATCAGCAGGGGAGAGAGAGCCTCAAAAACCCACCCAGCTGTGCTGCTGTTATTGATCACTTGTACTCCTGGAGCGCTCCAGGGCACCAAATTCCCATTTGTCATGGGTGCTGCCAGACCTCTGGGAGATGCAGGACCAGGCCCCTCTGGGGACCATCTCCTGCAACTCAGCCTATAACCACATGACAAAAGACAATTATCGGTACCTCATGTAAATCTAACAGTTTGTTCCGATCAGCTCTCACCCCAAACGGATGCTGGCAGTGAAAAGACATGCCCGAGTGCAGCTTGGCAAACTGTAAAGGCAGAGAGCGACAGGCTGGAAGCCCACAGCCCACTCACGACCCCCCAGCTCCTACCCACACACCCTCCCGGCCGTTTTTGCGGGACAGCAGCCCCAACAGGTGGGAAAGGACCCTCTCCCCGGCTGCATCTCCCTGGCAGCTCAGCCCAGCGGGGCCTGACGCCTCGCGTATTTTAGCGATAATTACCCACTCTTTCTTTTTTTAGACAAACACCCCAACAGTTGTGCACGGGAAAAAAAGGAAAAAAAAAAGAAAAGACGAAAGAAATCGAGTATTAAGAGAAATCAAACGCCTTGTTACGCAGAGGGGGAGCGAGCGCTCCTCGCACCAGCTGACGGTGCTCGCTCCCCGGCAGCGCGGCTCCGGCAGATGCGCGGGTGCCTCTCGGTGCTCCCCCCCGCCGGCGCCCAGCCCCAGGGGTGCGGGGGAGGCCGGCCCCTGCGCGGGGGGGTCGGACCCGCTCCGAGCCCCTCCCCGCCGCGGACCGGAGAAGAGATGCCCAACTTTCCCCTCGGTGCCCGGCGGCGCGGAGCGGGGCGCGGAGCGCGGGGCCGCGCGGGCGGCGGCGGGGCCGGAGCGCGGCGCATCGGGCAGCGGGGGGGCCCCGCGGCCGCCCCCGGCCCGGCCCCGCGCTGAGCCCCGCCGGGCGGGCGCGCCGCCGCCGCCGCCGCCCCCGGGGCCGCCCCTCGCCTCGCCGAGATGCCCGGGACGGTGCTGCTGCTCTGCCTGGCCCTCGGGCCGGTCCTGCGCGCCAGGTGAGCCCCCCACGCCCTCCCCGCCGGCCGGGACGCCCCCTCCCCGCCTCGGTTTACCCGTCGGGGCAACGGGAGGGGAGGGAGCTGAGTCGCGGCACCTCTCCCCGTGTCCCCCCACCCCACTCCGGCTTCAGTGGGGCTTTGGGCACCTCCGTGCCCCCAGCGGTTCCTTCCAGGCGGCCTCGAGGCAGGATCGGGTCCGATCGCGACAGCACCTAGTGCCTGCATGTCCTTTGCACTCCGGGCTCCCCTTGGCATGCCGGAATCGAGAGGGCATCCCGTTTTCCACGCTGCCATCACCTCGCTGGCTGAATCCTGCCGGGGGCTGAGCCCCTTCTGAGGGTGTCCAGAGCAGGACCAGAGGGAGCTCGGCACCTCCTGGGAGCTCCATCCATCACCGGGACATTTCCACGTGCAGTCGGGCAGGGTGGGAAGGAGCTTGCGTCCCCTTCCCCGTGCTCCATCCCCTGGCACCCCGAAGCCCCCGCAGGGCTTGCAGCCTGGCAGGAGGAGGGGGCAGCGCGGGCTCCTGCCTTGCTCTACAGGTTGGCCGCGGGTCCCAGCTCTGGGTGCCAGCCGGGAGCCACCCCGATGCCCCCCGTGCGCTGGGCGAGGAGGCGAGCAGAGGCAGGGGCTGGCAGGTGACACTTCTCTCCCAGGGCCAGCGGTTCGTAGCGCTTTTCTGTAAACAGCGATGAAAGGGCCCACGCACAAGGGGTTTTCAAGTTTCTTTTTCCTTTTTTTTCCTGTTTTTTTTTTTTCTTTTTTTTACAATTCCTAGCCCTGCTGATGAGTTTAATGGCTAGATGGGGAAAGAACATGTTGTCAGCAGATTGTTACCCCCAGGGCTTGGGGGAAGAGGGATTTTACTGGCTGAAGCTAATTGGCAGAATAAGCCGCCTTAAAGCCGATCAAATCCCATTACAGATGCAGTCAGGGACCGAGAGCATGAATCCTGCTACTAATGGTCTGCTCTGCCAAGGCTTCCCGACCCTGGGTGCAGGCAGAAATTCCATCGCTGCCACAGTCCTCCAGGGCTTGGCCTTCCCAGGGTCGGGGCAGCGAGAGCTGCCCCACAGCTCATGCCCTGACACCCAGGCTCTCCTGTGCATGGACACAAAGCCTCCCGGCAGTGTGGTGGTGCTGGGGGGCATTTGAGGGCTGAGAGGGGGATGGATCCATGGTGGTCCCGGTCCCTGTGCCCTACAGTCCCTGCAGTGCATTGCCACAAGCCCTGCATTTTGAGAGGGTGAGTGGTAAGCTGCAGGATCACATGGATGAGCAATTAAGTCCTGTATTCACGTACCCTTGAGCAGGAAGGCTCACCCCACATCTGGCCCAGCTTCCCTTCTGCCCAGTCCCTCATGTCTGCCTCTTCCCTGGACCCTGCTTTGCCAGGAGCAGTGGCTGTGAATGTTGGGGGGGGAGGTGGAGTGGGAAAAGAATCCTGTGAGAGAAGGAGAAAAGGAGCAAGGATCTTGTTCTGCATTCACTGCATTTTTCCTGTATGCAGTTTGTGGAGGGTGAATCTCCTCTGCCCTACACATTTTGGTAGGTGCTGGGGTGAGGAGCACGGTTCAAGTGCTATGTGTGAGAGATCTTCTCCTGGTAAAAGCAGCAAGATCCATCTCCTGGCACTGGAGCAGGCTGGATACTTTGTGCCAGGTGACTCAGCACTCCCTAGACAGTCCCCCCAGCACAGAGCCTAATTCAGTGTTTCCCAGGGCACTGCCTGGGCTGGGATCAAGGCACTCAACTTTGAACCCTGCAGGCAGGATCCCTGCACAGCATCACACCACAGGAAAGCTGGGCTTGGCAGGTGGTTGAAACTGTGCAGACTTGACCATTGGGGCTTCATGGAATGTACCGTAAAAGGAGAGGTACAAAGACGTGAAATTTTGGTAGAGGGCTGTTTAGTGAGCCCCCTGTCCTTTAATCCTCTGCCCACTTCTAATTCAGAGTAGTCTGCCTGAATGTCCCTGTGCCTACAACCCTAGGAGGCATTGGGATGGGTGACTAGAAGGACACATTAGTATGTGGTAATTAGAATTGACCACAGTGCTTTTCAACCAAGGGAAATGTTGTTCTTGCATTTTGCTGCTGTCTGTTCCTCGGGAGCAGGGGAGACTTTCAACTGTGTTTGCAGAGGGGCTGGATACAGCCCCGGGATCTGCATCTTCCCTGGGAGGCTCCTGCCTCAGGGCTTGCAAATAGTAGTGGGTGTGCATCCTAGACAAGTACCACCAGCCGTCCTACCAGGCAAGGAGCAGAAGTGCCTTCAAGGGCTCATGGCACATGTTGCTCTTCCCCTCCTCCAGCCTGACAAGGGAAACCTTGTCAGACAGCTCAGGCACTGGGGTAGGGAGCCAGCCACCAGCTCTTCAGGTGGCTTTGACCAAGAGTGTGCTGGGAAACCTCAGCAAAACAGGTGTCTGCTGGAGTAAAACAGGCTCAGGGAGGCAATGCAGAGCAATGTCCTGCTGTAACGCCACGGGTTGCCCAAGGAGGGTTGTCCAACCCCATCCATTTATGTGAGCACATCCGAGAGGACAACTCCCTGCCGTGCAAGCCTCCTGCTCTGGGCACCAGCAGGAGCTGCCACGGCCCCAATTGCATCTGTCAGACCAGGGATTTCCTCGCAAGGTCCCCAGTTCTGCCCTGCTGTCACCCCCCCAGCCCAGCTCCTGCCCACACTCTGGCTGTGTCCCATCCCCAGGGCCCCCACAGGAGGGCTGTGAGGAGGGCGTTTTGACATTTTAATAAGCAGAGGTGAGGAGAGATGGCCCTGCCTTTCCTCCTGGCTGCACAGAGACATATGAGAACTGGCTGTCCCCTGTCACCAAGCCAGTCACTTTGTGCCTGGAGATGGAGCCGCCAGGCCAGCAAGTGTTCACAGCACGCTGGGGATCACTGCAGGTCTGCACTGTGACATTTCCATTAGCAGCTGGAGGGGGGATGCACATGCCACCTTAATACCTCTCCTCTGCAACAGATCTTGGACTCTTCCCATCTCAATTTAAACTGGGGCCACCAGGAAGAAAGACTGGGGAGGAGGCAGTGGCAGGAGAGTCACACTCTTGACCAGCAAGGGCTGGTGTGTGCCTATGGGTGCACAGACAGCAAAAGTATATTTTCTCCAGAAAAAGCTGGCTTGCTTATGCTAAAATGGCTTAGTATGGTTTAGTCGACCAGGATTAGCTGCATTAGCAAAAAGCATATTTTTGGTAGTGTCACTGCATCTGTAATAGAGATATGGCTCCCTGGAAATGCTAGCCCAAGCCTTAGGATGTTAATCGGTGACACTAAATGGGGGGAAGCCAGGAGACTGAGGGCAGAGTGAGCAGCCTGGGCTTGTTCAGCCTCAAAAGGGATGTTTTGGACTCTACTTTAGCCTTATGTCTTGGAGGAGCTGCATTTTTGGCAGAGCAGTGGGACACACAGTGTTCAGTGCCAGCAGGTGACTGGGCTGACTTCAAGTAGGGTCAAGGGACCAGTGACACAAGGTTTTGGTGTATCTGTTCCCACTTTGCCAGGGACAGGCTCCATCACCCAAAACACTGACAGCAAGGGAGAGCAATCAGCATTGCTTTCCCCTGCCCTGAGCCGCGCTGTGGGCTCGTCTCCCTCTGCTTCCCGCAGGAGCGGGGCCAGCCGCACACTCCAGCTCCTCGCAGCTTTTGGGTGATCGCAGAGTGGTCCCCTGTTCCTCCTGCAACTGCTGGAGACTCGGAGCTCCTCTGCTCGGCTGCGTTTTGGAGGAAACGCTCCAGAGAGAGAGCCAGGCGAGCCCTCGCTGCCGCTGCTCGGATGGGGAAGCGCATCCTGACAGCGTTGCTTAACACTCCTTAAGCATCGTTAGAAAGTGCAGCGCAATCAGACAGGAAAGAAGGAGCTGATGTACCAACACCTAATGTGCGGCGGCAGGCAGCCAGCTGCGCCCAGCCCAGCCCTGTCGGGGGACGCATCCCGGCGCCTGCAAGCTGGGGAGATGCAAAGACTTTTAAAGTGATTGTGAAAGCACGTTTCGTCTGGGGTTTTAAAAGAGGAGCATCTGATAAATTGGCCGCAACATGTCAATTTGATGCTTCCCCCCTTCCAAGTGCCTTTGTCAGGCTGTGCCTCCCCAGGCGCTGGAGGGGGATGTGTATCCGAGATGTGTATCCGCGGTGCCTCATCGCACCTCGGAGCTGCGAGGCTCCAGCTGGGAAGTGTCAACACAGTGGCAGCTCCCGCTGCGAGAGCCTTTCTGGCGCTGGAGCAGGTGACACGCTGGCATGGCAGACGTCGAGGGGGGTGTGCCGGGCGTGGGATCGCTCGGCATCCTCTCCCACATATGGCTGTGTCATTCCGGAGACAATCTTGTGAATGAGCTGCCCAGAGCAGCGGCAGGTGGTTAGAATTTCCCGGGTGACCATGTGGACCTAATCTAATTAGACGGTTAGGAAAACTCCTTTAGGAAAAGGGAGGAGTGAGAAAGGTTTAGAGAGGGCAGATTTGAAAGGCAGTGAGAGAAGCTCTTGCTAAGTGGATCATGTCCAAAGGAGGATACAAGCTTTCGTTGCCTGGCTTGGAACTGGAAGATGGGGAAGATGGAACATCTTTAAATGGGAGCTCACGCCAAAGGCTGGGGAGGAAGGGTTGGTGAGGGCAGGCAATGGGTTGTGGCAGGTCTTGGCCTGAAGGCAGAGGAGTTTGCATAAGGCTTTAATTTCTGAGGATCTGTGCAGGGCAGATGGCTGGGTTCCTGGCATGCCAGATATACATGCTGCCTGCTTGGTAGTTTTAGGACCTCCTTTTCCCTGAAATGCTTTTATTGTCAATGCCTTGCTCCCCAAAAACACTGTTTTGTCACTGTCTTCTTCCTCAGAGGAAGCCTGCTTCAGGTGTCAGCAGCAGGCAGAGCAGCTCAGGTATTCAGGGTTAACAGGCAGCTCCAGGAGCAGGAGCTGCTGGCAGCAGAGAAGGGACAGGAATGGGATGAGCAGGAAGGCAGCGAAGAGCAGGGACTGGTTCCCACACCTCGGGGCTGAGCAGTGTGTCTCCAAAGAAAGCTGAGGAGGATGCGGAGTACCCCATGCCTGCTAGTCTTTACCACTGGTGATAAGGCCCCTGCATGTCTGGGGATCTTGAAGTAAGCAAAGGTACCAGGTGAGTTGTGTCTTAGCAGTGTGGCCGAGAGGAGATCCCTGAGCTCCTTATGCTCTGCCTTTTAGCTGCCCTGCATCCTTCTCCCTTAGTATCTCCAAAACACAGCTGTGCCCCTGCTCCCACAGAGCACCAGGGAGCTGCCACAGCCACATCTCTGTCCCTTTGTATCTCCACTCCAGGTGTGAGAGCACAGAGGAATATGATTACGATTACCTCAGCATCAATAAAACCTGGGTCCTCACCCCCAAGGCACAGGAGACTGATGCCACACAGATCCTCAACTCGCTGCTGAAGAACTATGACAACAAGCTGAGGCCCGACATTGGCAGTAAGTGTCCCCTGAGGTTCCCTGTGGCCGGGGGTGGTGACGTGGCCTGGCTGTGTCTTGTGTTTCCTGTGCTTTTGTGACTGCCGTAGTTGTGATTTTCGGGGCAGTAGAGCTGTGCTGGTCCCAGATGCTCCCCTTGTCCTCAGCCCTCTGCAAATGATCCTGGCCCCAGCTCACCCAGCCCTATTTTATTTTCTTTGCAGTCAAGCCCACGTTCATTGATGTGGATATATATGTGAACAGCATCGGGCCGGTGTCTGTCATCCAGATGGTGAGTGCTCGCGTCGCTGCAGGGTCGTGGTGTCACCACAGCTGAGTGTGGCAGGGGGCTGGCCCAGCCCTGCTGGTTGTGTTGTGCTGGCCAGATGTGGTGTGAAGGTGCTGTTGTCATGAGAAGAGGTTTCCCCTCCCTTGGGGAGAGGTGTTGTGACCCGCCGGTGGCCAAAAAGATTTAACCACTATCACTGGTTAGGACCAAAGTCCTCGAGGGCCCTCAGTGAGCTCAGCAACCTTATACCATGCTCATGAGTTCAGGGAGAAGGATGATGATGCTCTTTGATCTCCCCTGGCACTGTGTTGACAGACATCTCTGCCTGCTGGCTTTGCCATCTGCTCCCTGGGAAGTGTGTGGGCACCAGGATACTCAGGGCAAGTTGTGCCACCCTGGTTGAGCCAGGGCAGTGGTGGCAGAAGAAGGGGCAGTGTGCTTCCAGGAGGACTGAGATAGGTACCTGGAGATGCTTTCCATGGCAGTGGTCTGGTGGTGTGAAACTTGGGTGCCCAGGCCTGGCGTGTGGTGCTGGGGAAGGAGAAAGCAGAGTGCCTCAGGTCCAGTGTCTCCTCTTTGTAATGTAGCACCTTAGAGTGATACCACCAAAACTGTGACGATTTCTCCTCATGGCTCAGGACCCAGCTGTACTGGGAGCTGTGGAAACACTTAACAGAGACAGTCTTTGATCTGGAGAGCCTTCAGGCCATGCACTGGAGATCAACTGTTGATTATTTATTTTTCACAGGAAACTTACATTATTAATGTTGTTGTTGTTATTATTATTATTATTATTATTTTCCCTGAGAGGTTGGGTTTTTCTCTTTTTCAGCAAGGAAAAAAACTGACTGCTGTGAGGTTTTGAAAGACTTCTTTGGTCCACTGGGCAGTGGGGTGGAAAGGACAAAGGAGAGGTACAGCCAGGACAATTAGGCTTTTCTTGTCCCTCTCAATGCAAAACAAAGCAGAAACAAAACCAGCCCCCTTAAACTGTAAAAAAAAAAAAAGTTCCCAAGATGGGTGTGTTATTTTTAGTTTCCAAAGTACAAAATTTCCACTGAACAAACCCCTCTGGGGATGGAGGAATGGCACTGTAGCTGCAGCACCACTTCTACTCCAAAGAGCATTTTGAAGCGGCTGCTCATGAGCCACCAGATGGGCACCTGGCTGGGCGCTCGCTCACACGGCGAGGGCACCATCAGGAGGCCCAGCAGGGGCGGCCTCAAGGCTGAAAATTTCCTTGCTTTGTGCCAGTGTGCCCGGTCTCCAGAAGAACCACACCCCGAGCCGTGTGGATGTCATCCCTGGCTGCCAGCAGGTACCACGAGCTCCTCCATCCCACGTGGGTGTGTGGACATGAAGCCGTGGTGAAGGGAGAGCAGCAGTGCAGGGACGGGGTGTACTCACCTCCCCAGCCACTGCTGTGCCTGCAGGCAGAGCATGAGAGTCATGTTAGAGGTGGCTGTTCTACCTGCTTTGCACTGCCCAAGGATATGCCAAGAAAACCAGGGAAAACCACAGTGCACATCCCCCTCATTTCCTTCTCTTTCCCCCTCATCTTTACCCCTTCTCATCCCTGCTGGAAGCTCCGCTCTGCTCTCCTCGCTGTCACGGGAACACTGCATAGCCACGCAGGTGGTAGCAGTAGAGAGTGGTTTATAAAATCCAGTCTGCATCCAGAGTGCATTTTTCCTTCTAAACAGGGATACCAGGCACTGCTGCTAGGCTGGTTTCCTAAGAAACACAGCTTATGCCATGGTGATGGGTATGTGAGAACGTACGTCCATCCATCCCAATCTTTCAGTATTTTGGATCCACTGGGCTAATACCAACCATATATGGCTTCAGGTACAGGAGCTTCAGGCTGGCATCAAACATGATAGACTGTCTTTGCTGGGGACATGTCACTCCCACTTTGCCCCTTTTGACACAGCTTCTCCCAGCCTGAGAAGCTCTGCTTTCTCCCAGCTGTCAGGCCCATCCCATGTGCCTCATCTTGCCTTTTTCCCATAAGCAACCTGAGGAAATGAACATTTCCAAGGGAAGGGAATCAGAATTTGTCTCAGAGCTAGATCTCTGTTGAGCCCATGGTGACATTTGTCTCTGCCACAGATACAGAGGCTTGTGTAGGCTGGGAGGTCCACTGGAGGGGAAATGTCCCACTGATCTCTTTTAGGTGCATTGCAATGACAGTGTCTTGCGTAAATATTCCTCTCTCATGTAGACAGGCTGTGTAGAAGACAAAAGCTTAGTTCTGCTTTTGAGAAATACAACAGCATTGCTGTGGCTATTAGCTTGGACCAGCGTGGTCTGTGCATGTGAAGCTGAAGGCTCTAGGATGGCCTGGCACGCTGGTGGAATAGAAGGCTCCAGCTTCAGCAACATAGTTTGAATACTGGTCTCCAGTGATCTTCTGCTCACACCTCAAAGGGTTAATGACTTACTGCTGTCTTCATCCTGGTGATGCTCTGTCAGGGCTTGGAAACTGGCCCTGCGTCGCCGCTGCTCAACCTCCAAATGATAAATCACATCAGGATACAAAACTGATTCCGGTCCTTAAAAATGAATAGGTGATTTGAAAATGCCCTGTGCTGGGTGTGAATTCTGCATCTCCCTCATCAATCATTTGTCATAAATAACATTAACATTCAGGAGTCAGCAGAAGGTGGGCAGGTTTGGAGCGGGAAGAAATGTAAAGTGATTTCCTGGTATCTTTTGTAGACGAGAGCGGCAGTCTTGTTTCTCATTTAGGTAGCAGAGCAAATTTTACATTTTCTCCTCCCTGGGGAAAAGACCCTCTGTGTTCTGCCAGCCAAAATGTGGCAGTAACCAGAAAGGGAGCTAGAAGATGGTTAAATGATAAGAAGTGGGGCAGGGCTTGGTTGAAAGGGAATGGGCTGAGGGGGAGAGGTGGGACCATCAGGTCCCACGGCTGTTTATTCCAGTCGATACATGGACTGGGATTTCCTCGCCAGCCCCGTGAACCTGTCTTTGGGTGGGACTGGGACACGTGGTGGCTCTCAGGGTGGTGGGAAGCTGTGTTTACACCATCAGGGAAAGGATGCACTCGGCCACAAGCCCTTCCAGAGCTGCCGGCTGCTGCTGAGCACCAGCCAGCAGCCCCTCCAGCCAAATGAGTTATCACCCACAGTGCTGCAGCTTTCCAAGCTGTGTCATGGACCTGGATGCCCAATTAGGTTCCCATTAACATGGACAGTGTTTAGGTGTCCTTGGCTTATCACTAAGCTGAGCCTGGTGCAAAGCCCCACCTTGGTTCTCCGAGCATGTTTGCGGGAAGAGGTGCCGGGGAGGGCTGTGGCAACATGGACCGAAGGAGGAGGCTTTGGGTTCAAATTTTTCGCTGACTGGTTGTTTGCTGGAGGGATTTGCTCCTGGTTTTGTTTTGTAATGGCTTTATTGCTATAGATTATAGCTTTAACTGGTGTCAAGGGCACCTAGAGCTCTGGATCACCTTCCTTTAGGGATGCTTAACTCTCAGGAAATGATGCTGTAGTAGTAAAGCAGGTGCCAACTATTGGGGCTGAGTGTCTTTCAGTCCTGAGGATGTCCGTGAAGTGTCCATGAGAGCCAGCATGGGTGAGAAAGTGCTTCTGTTCTGGGCTTGGGGATGGAGCAAATCCTGCCCAGAGCTTTTCAGATTCCTCCCAGAGGTCAGAGCTCAATGTCCTTTTCTTCCTTTCTTGCCCAAAACCAAACGTGAGGCTGGAAGAGCTGGACACTGAGAACACAGCCCAAACACTGTGGTAGCCTCCTGGCCAAAGTGACCGGGGACATGCCACTCATCCAGGGACCTGCCTTGGTTACCTGCTTCAGGCATCTGGGACCAGAGGCAGTGCAGCAAGGGCTAGTTTAGATGCTGGAGATTCCTCTCTTTGTACATGTGAGGAGATGCTCTTGTGTGCCAAATTCTGTAGCAAAACATGATGACAGCTCGTCTGCTGGGGTTGTACACCACCTCAATCTCATTACTTAATGATAATAAAGATGGAAAGAGCAAAATTGGCCTCCATTATTCACCAGGGTCGGGATTCTGCTGCCTCTGAAGTGCCTGTGATTTACAGGGGTAGGGCTGAGCTCCTGTCTCAATTATTACAGCAAATTATTTTCTTATCTCTGCCTATGAGTGGGGGGCTGGAACCTGAAGAGGGTGATGTGTCCAAACACAAGTGTTGACTATTTCCCCCTTACCTCTTTAGGAAGGAGATGCTTCACATTATTGAATTCTTAGTGCTGTGCCTGGCTACATTAGTTACCATGCAACACACTAATGAAATTGAGGACGAAGAACATATTTTCCCACATCTGGAGTACTGCAGAAGTGATTTAATAGATTTGCATGTATGGTGCATTTGTGATCACACTGTGAAAAAGGGGGAGGGAGGGAAGAGGGAAATGTTTATTCGTTATCAGCTGATGAATAATTAATTTACAAACATTGTCTTGTTAAATATAAATTAAATCCTCATTTGACACACTTTATAATTTAGAAGTATAAGCCCCAGCATGAATGAAGAGAACTCCCCACTGACTGCTTTCATGTAAATCCCGAGGAGGCAGGGAGGGAGGTTTGGCTGTCAAAGTTAAAGCTGGCGAGGAGCAGTGGTTAGGAAGGGGGCTGATGTGGCAAAGCCACCCTGGGGACCTGAGGCATTTTGTCTTTGCTCATGGGGAGGCTCAGTGGGGCAGAGAGGCCGTGGCTGTCTGCACAGCCCTCTTCCAGGGGTTGCTTCTCCCCACTCAGAGCCGCGGGTGGCCGAGCTGCCGAGTGGTGGCTCTTGGAGTGAAACCCCCGTCGATGCCACATTATCAGGGTGTGCAGCGAGGCAGCAGCTGCTTGTGAACAGCTGAGCTACCCCAGCAGCAGGGGCAGAGATCCCCAAGAGAGGAGCTGGGCAAGCAGGGCTAAGCCACCCTTGCAGAGAGCCCTGAGCCAGCTGGAGGCATTGGAAGTGAAGCCACATCCCGAGGAGTGGAGGCTGTGCTTTGTTGGAAGGCAGTCGGTGTGAGAGCTGCAGGGTTACAGCCCTGGTGTCCCACTGCAAGGCTTGGGTTAATATCTTGGTTTCTCCTTAATAGACGGGGAAACCAAGACCGGTAATAATTGTCTGGCTCTGAGGAACACTTAAGTCTTGATTATACTTAGCTTTGGCTGCTCTGGAATAAGTAGGAAGGAAATGAATTGAAAATGGCACACTGCTTAAAATGCTTGACTATGTTCCTCTGGAGCACAAGATAAGCCTATAGGTAAAGCAAATTTGCTACCTCCCCCCTTCTTCCCTGATAATAATAGACTCCAGCGGTTGCACAGCACTTCTCAACTGAAAGGACTTAAAAATGCTTCACAAATCATCTGTCTAGGAGGCAATAGCCCAGATGCACCCACTTCTAGGGTAGATTGCAGTGCCTGAAGCATGCTGCAATGCTCTGCCAAGGATAGTGTGCTCTCCTTGGCCTGCCCTGTGTGCAGTGAGAGTTGGGCATCAGCATAAATCTGGTGAGGTTTCACAGGACATGCTCCTGTAATGAGCTAAGTCGGGTTTTGGTCCCCGATAAAGATGTGTATCATAGAAATTTAAAGTGCTGGGAAATGGGTATTGCTCACTGAGGGCCCCAGTGCTTTTTCAGGCTGTTATTTTCCGTGCCTGAGTGATGGCTCGGTGCCGCAGGAGCTGGTGGTGCATTTATAACGTCTTCACAAATACTCATGTGCTTGGAGAGTTCTCACAGCTCTTGATTCCTTGACGTTCAGGAATGGTCACCTGAGCCCATTCCTGTGCGTCCAAGTGCTGGGAGAGGGACTGTTCATCACGTAGATAATCGTGTTTGCACAGCAGTGAGATCAGGAACACGGGGAAGGGCAGAGGCTGTCCTGTAGCCAGTATTTGTCAGTGCCTTACGAAAAAAACCCCATGAGGCCACTGAGGAATCACACCAACCATGTGTGACTTGTGGGACAAATCATGGATTGCAACAAAAAGTCTAATGAAATAAATAAATTACTCCCATCCTGAACCCAAGAGCTTCCAGAAGGGTCAAAGTTTGCTTCCAAAACGGAAAAGGGCTGATTTATTCACTATGAATAATTCAACCAGCTCCTTTTACTATCCAGAACATACAGTAATCCCCTCCAGATATTTTCTGTGTGACATCCATGTCGGTATTTTATTTGCAGGCTGTGCAGAAAACACAAGGAGTCAGATATCAGGGAAAAGCTGGGGGTTTGCCTCGAAAACTTGGAGCTAAATAAAATATGAAAATCCGGACAGCAGCCTCCTGGGGGCAGAGAATGTGCTTTTTCCTCAGAGACATCTCTGGAGAGCAAAGCCCCAAAGTTAATTAACATCCGTGCTCGGAGGAGGCAGAATGTGGCTGCACTGAAGGGTTTTTTAACTGCAGCTTCACTCCTGGCACTCAGGTGCTTCCCACAGCCACAGCTTGGGCAGCCTCTGGCCCTCAGGCAACGTGGGATAAATCAACATTCGTAAAGAAGTAAGCAGCTCTTGTAAATTCCTTCACAGATCTGATTTCCGGCCTTCTGCTGGCAGGAATGGCTCAATCCCCCATTCATTTTGTGCCAGCCTTTGGAAAAAACTCAGATTTCTTCAGCTGGGCTGAATGCAGAGGGTGTTCTGTTTGTCCTGAACTCCTGCAGGCAGCCTGGGAAGGCTGCTTACTGTAGGTGCTTCCCAAGGAGCAGATGTGCTCACTGTACCTGACCTGAGACCATTGCAACCTGTAATTCCCCACCCTTATCCCCAGAAAACCTTCCTAACACAGTCTGGGACTGCAGCAGCTGCATCTGGTCTCCCTTTCCAGAGGTGTCTGCCAGCAATTGGGCTTCTTGTGTTAATAGGCCATGATGATTGTTTTCCAGTAACCAGGGAACTCTCCTTACTGGGACCCTGACCAGGCTGGAGGGATGTCCCGGGGCACCCTGGCAGCTACCAGCTTGCTCACAGGTTGGCAGGGCACTACAAAGGGCTTTGCCGTGATCTACAGGCTGCAGTTGCTGGATGGTGGGAATGCAGCCTTGCCCATGGCACTGGTGGGGATGTGCCTGGGAGATGTGGGCTTGGAGCTGCTGGAGCTGCATTTCACAAAGTGAAGCGTGGCTGCAGCTGGTTCCACCACAACCACAGAATTCACAGAATGAACCAGGTTGGAAACAACCTCTGAGATCATCAAGTCCAATCTTTGCCCCAACCCCACCTTGTCACCCAGAGCATGGCACTGATGCCACATCCAGGCTCTGCTTAAACACCTCCAGGGATGGTGACTTCACCCCCTCCCTGGGCAGCCCATTCCAATGTCTCATCACTCTCTCTGTAAAGAACTTCTTCCCAATGTCCAACCTAAACTTAACTCGTTGGAGGTGAGTTATGGTGGGTAAGCAGAATGAGCTTGGCCAGTTCTGCTTGGGCTTCACCCAAAATTCTGGAGTGTGGTGGAGCTGGGCACAGGGGCACTGAACCTTCACCCCCACCACCCCCTCTGCTATTGGAGCTGCTCTGCAGATCCCCAACATGTGTGCTCATGGACAGGCCTCATGTACTTCTCCATGTGTGCTCATGGACAGGCCAGGAAACACGTGTGTGATGCAGTTACTGGTCTGTGCTCTGAACCTCATTAAATTGATTCTTCCAAGTCAAAGGGAAAGCGCCGTTGTGTCAAATTTGAAAGATATAGACTCTGAGCTGTACCAATAGTTGTCACTCAGTGGGCTGAATTATTTTTAAGGCAGAGCTGATTTATGTGAACTGAAGGCTTTGGATGTCTCTGCAGGAGAGGACGGGATATTTCAGGTGTGTGAGAACCAAGTCAAAGAGCTGGTCAGAGGCCATGGTTTCTGGTCTAGGGTGAACAGCCAGCACTGAAGGGGAGGAGGCCTCATTCTCCCCTCCCTCTTGGGAAAAAGAGCCAAAATTCTTCAGCGTTTCTGAGGAAAAATGGGTTTAGGGATGATCAAAACATTTATATTTAATATCACCAGATTGTTTTGATTTGCTTTTCATATGGTGATAAATTCTGTCCTGTAAGTAAAGCATGAATATGAGTATTTGAAAATAAACGTCAAAGTGAAGTACATCAAATAGATAAGGGCAAAACAAAATATTTTGTTAGCTTACTAAAGAAAAAGAAGTTTCTGAATGAAATTGTAAGGTAGAGGTAATTCATTTTAGGTGTTGACTAGTTTAATTTATTTTCAACAAAACTTCCTTTTTTTTCCGGTAGAAATCAGTTCTGTTTATTTCCTCCATCCCCAGATGAAGCTGTCCTACCATTTCCCCTAAAAGGCTGATGTGGAATCTGCATGGTATAAATGTGTTACAAAATGGAGACCATTTCTCAGAATTCAGTGGCTGTGGGTGACCCCAGTCAATACGCTTCACAGACCTCTTCATGCCTCAGTGCTAAAGGCTGAATATTCAGACTGTTGCATCCCATCTCTGTGCACAGGAAGGATTTAATTGCCCATGATACAAATTGCAAGTGAGCAGCAGTGGAGCAGTGATACTGCCAGCCTGAGCCTTCCTGTGGCTTAGCTTCTCCTCCCTGTAACCCCTCACATCTCCTGTGTGCCTCCAGGCAGTTCCTTGGTGCCTCTGTGTCTCCAGCCTGGTGTCTTTTGTAGGAGATATGGTCTTATTTTACAGTCAGCACTGAGTGGGCAGGTGGATTCCGCAGCCATTTCCCACCAACTCCCAAAGCAGCAGCTCCTCAAAGCCCCAGAGGAATCATGCTGACTGTAGGGGGCACTGGAGGTGGGGGAATTTGTGGGTTTGGTCTCTGACCTGCCAGGAATGGCTCTAACCCTCTGCTCAACAGGAGAATTGCCAGAGGTGACAATGGGTCCTCCCAGGCAGCGGCACAGGGGATGTGTGAACCAAAACACATCTGGAGTGTGGGTGATGGAACACCTTGTCTCCTTGTGGCTGGGGAACTCGGGAGGTTAGAGCAGGGACTCTGCAAATGTTGGAAACCTTGTTTCTGACAGTTCCCCTGGATCTGCTTCTCTCTCCCTCCAGCCTTGCCAGTGTACCTGTGACACCTCCCACACCTCACCTGTGGCTCTTTGTCATTCTCCTTACACAGACAGCCAAAGCCACCTTAGCAGTGGAAAGAGGACAAGGAGAGGATGTGAAGCAGCAGGGTAGAGAAGTGGGAAAAACTTGTGGGAGTTAGGTTGGTTGTTCCTACAGCCACAGGGGGGAAGGAGGGTGAAGTTAGGATAATAACTGGCTGATCTTCTCTTCGTTTTGTCCTTGAAAAGAAAAGCTGAAGGCAGAGAAACCTGTGATATATTCAAGACAACCATTTCCTTTCATGATCTGGCAGTGTCAGACTGACAGACCTGCCCAGAGCTTGCAGCCTTAGTTTGTCAGAGGAATCTGCACCTTGTGAGAAGGGGCAATGAACTCCAGTTCTCCCCAACACAAAAAAGAGCCACAGTGGTGACATGGCTTGGAGCAGATTGCCAGAGGGATTGGCAGAGTAAATCTCACCAGGAGGTGTGGGAAGGAAGGGTCTCTGCAGAGAAAGAGGGGGATGGAAGGAGCTCTGGGAATGGGGATGTCAGTTTGCATTTCAAGGGGAGTGAGCCTTTGTGTGGAGCCAAGCTCCCTTCCTGGTGCTTGTGGCTCTGGGTGCAGCTTCCTGTGGAACTGGCTGCAAGCTTCAGTCCAGTTCTGCAGCAGTGAGGCCAAGGGCTGCTTAGATACTGCTCCTCTCTCACTGGATCAGCAAGAGGGGGGGATGAAAATACCTCAGTGTTGCTGCAATGACAAAAAGGCAAACACAAGTCCAAGTGCTGGGATTTGGTAAGGAACAGCAGAGGATGTACTGCCCAGATCCTGGGAACTCTGGGCTAAGCTTAAGAGCCAAAAGTGTTTGGTTTCTTTCTGTGTTTGATTCTGGGAGACACAAGCTCTGTCAGTGTATTCCTTATACCACTGTGTAGAAAACTGAGCCTTCATCCCTTTCACCACTCCCCAGGGATGTCCTAAAGCCATCCAGGGGAGCTGAGGAAGGTAGAGTGGTTGTGTTTTAAAGGAGGCATCTGCAGCAGGCAGAGTCTCTACGAAACAGTTGGGAGCTGGAAAAAAAAAGGCTGGGAATACTAGACTCTCATTTCTGAGGAGAGTCTTTTGCAGCCAGCAGGTGCCATGGGAAGTGAGCAGCCCACAGGAGCAGAGTTTGGCAGGTCCTGCTTGTCCAGTGGCTGGACAAGCAAATGACCTCCACACTTGGCCTGAGGTGTGGATGTCTGCCTGGACAGGAGAATCAGCTGGCCTGGTAACTCTTCTGTAACTGCACTCCAGCTTGTTTTGCCCTTTGAATACCCAGCAGGGGAGGCAGAAAGAAATTGTTTTTTCCCTGTAAACTGGTTAGTCTTCTCCCAGTTGTTTTCCTTTCCTTAGCCCGGTGCTCCCTTGAAATCTCATCAGGGCTGGGCTTTGATTTTGTGGTGGCTTGAAAAGAAGAACTCCGAAAGGAAAAACAAAATGAAGCTGGGAGAAGGAGCTACATCAAGAAGTGGCAGGGCAGGAAGAGAGAGCTGGCGAGAACAGCAAGGGGGCATGAGAGACAACATGAAACAGGTTTCCTTGAAAGAGTCGGTGGAGCAGAGCACATTGTTCCCATCTCCTCCTTCATCTGGGGCCAAGGGAGAACAGGGTCAGGAATGAGGATCTCTGCAGAGGGGACAAACCCCTCCCTTTTTGTGAAAGCAGAACTTTCTCTTATCTTGAGGATGAGGATTAGAAAGGGATTTGTACAGGCATACGGTGTTTTTCCTTCTGGCCAGCACAGGCATTTCCATACAATGGATGACATCCCAGGGACTTGCCTGCACTGCACTTTCTCAGACCTGTTTTTGTGGGAGGAGGACAGAGTAGCATCAGGGTTTGGGAGGAGAGCCTCTCTCTTAGGTACCACCTCCACCCTAGGGAAGAGGCAGTGAGGCTGCAGTGTCCAGCTCCAGAACTAAATAGGATCCTGCAGGCAGCCTCGTGGGAATAGAGCAACCTGGGACAGTGAGTTTGTAAGGCCAGAGAGACAGGGCAAGGAGCATGTCCAGGCTGGAGGAACAGAAGATATTTCCAGGCAAAAGTAGGCTCTGTGGAGACAAGCTGACCATCCCAGACAGCCCAGGAGTGTTTGGGACTGGACATCTTGGGAAATCCATGGGACCTCCTACCTTCCTTTGCCTGGTCCAGAGGAGCAGCACCAGCTGCTTTCCCAGTCTAATATTGCCCATCCCAGTGTTTCATTTTAATCACAGTGGGTGGCATGGGAATGGGAAGTGCAATTAAAAGAATTCCAGCTTCTCATCTGCATCTTGTCAAGCCATCCTGGAGGAGTGATCTTGGGGAGTTAATTGTATGCAGTGAGAAGGTTTGTCTTCCAGCCCTTTCAAAGGAAATTCTTCCTTGTCTCGTCAAACACCCCATGAGCCTAAAGGACAAACAAACAAGAGCACCTGTCCAAAGTGCTAAGCATTCTCTTCCAGTTATCCTATGAGCTTCTGTCCTCACGTCTTCTCTTCCCCCACCTCCTTCCTTCTTCCTTCAGTCCCAACATCATGGGGAACATTTAAGCATTTAGCAGTGAGGTGTGATGTGCAAACAAGGCTTTGGACAAGTGTGGCTTTGCTCTGCAAGCACCCCAGGCATCTTCTGGAGCTCGTGGTAATTGGGCTGCATCTTTGCTTGCATTAGAAGGTGCTTACACGTGGCTTTGCACCCATGTCCTCTCCTGAGAGTGGACAAAAAAACCCAGGCTAAATGGAGGCTCCTTCCCCGTGGTGCCTTTCATAATACTTCATTCAAGTGTTCAGTACCTTCCCCTTTAATTAATTCTGCCCCATCATCATATAGCATCCCGTGTCCACATCTCTGCCTTTTCAGTAATAGCCTCATCAAGGACAGTGCAGACAGACTGTGCTTCTATAAACCAGAGGCTGGCTGATGTCATGTCTCGACTCAAGGACTTTCCTTGATCCTTGGGTAGTGACTGTTAACAGATGCTGGAACACACACATCTGGGTCGTGTGCCCCTCGGGCTCACGGTGAGAGACTCCATGTGCCAGCCCATGTTCCCATGGAACGGGCACCACAGCAATCAACAGCCACCTTGGGGTTGTGTGGGAGGAGATAACATCTCTGAAATAGAGGACGTGGTGGCACAAGGGAACATCTCAGAAGAGAGGGTTTGAGGGGAAAGAGTGTCTTGGATGGTTGGCTGTCATGAGTATAAAAACCTGCCTTTTAGATGTCCTCACTTGCACCTTCACAGGATCAGGCACGAGCAGGGGTGTGTGGGAAGGGGCAGGTAGAGATCTCAGAAACCAGCAGAGTTTCAAAAGCCCTGCCCAGTTCCCATCTGCAGAGTCCAAGGGCGAGCGAGCTGGGATTGGGGAGTTTGCAATGGACAGAGCAGCAGGAATAGCATGTCTTGTTTGACAGCTCCTGGCACGAGCACAGGACATGGAGATGGTTTTTAATAGCAAGTTTGTATTATAAAAAGAAAGCTGTTTCAACTGAGATTCCCTGGGCAGAGGCGAAAGACATTCCGACAAGGACAGCGCTGCCAGTGTCGCTGCAGAAGTGAGACAGATGGGAAGTTCAGTGTGTCACCTTGAAACCACAGATCATCAGAGCTCTGTTCCCCTTGTCCTTGTTAGCTCCCCTAGCCACGCCAGCATCACGCCCAGAGAGCTCTCTGGGGTCTGATTTGGAGAGAGGGGGACCTTGGAAACAGAATGAAACTTATATTCTCATTCTTTTGCTCTTTTGTGTTGGAGAGACAAAACTCGCCCAGAGCGGGGACACAGAGGCAGCCACGAACGAGGTGTCTCACACTACGAGTGGGAGAGCTGGGAGAAGCCTGGTGCTGCCCAGCCAGCTGCTGAAGTGGTCGGTGCCAGGCACTAGCTGGTACATCTCTGCTTGCTGCCTTTGGAGAGTGCTTGCACATGTCATCTTAGAAGCACATTCCAGCCCACAAGCTGTGGGGGCAAGACGTTGTGCATTCAGATGTCAAGATTATTCTAAAATCCTGTTATTTTTTTATTTAGTTTATTTACTTAGCCTTGAGAGTGTCTCCAGACCTTTAACCATTATGATTTTCACTGGGACGTGGTGGCAGCTTCTGGGTGCAACCCAGGGTTTGTCAGAGATCTTTGCAGGTTGGAACGTGAGTGGAGTGTCATGGAGAGGAAAATGCTCACCTGTGCAAGGCTGGGGGGGTGTGGACATGCTGAACACAGTTGTGTCTGAAGGGAGGATGTTTGTGCTAGCCTGTTTTGCAGAAGAGGGAGATGAAGGAGAGGCTTCCTGGCTCACCTCGAGCTGCACAGTGACCTACCAGCCCTTGAAAGAAATACACCCAAAGCCTGGGTCTCCTCCAACAACTTCTGAGATTTTCCTGAATTGCAGCATCCCTAAGAGTTTGCCTGCAATATTTCCCTTGCTTGGCTCTCTGACTGACAGCATGGACCCACGATATTCACATCAGACCACCTGAAATGGTGTCCATGCTTCCCAGGAAAGCAGCCTGCTTTACTGGACTGCAGTGAGGGATTTGCTCGGAGGTGCAGAGGGAAGGGAGCTCTATGAGTAAAAACAAATATCACAATAATAAAAGCTAGAATGTGACTGTCTAGGATATTGATCTCTCAGCCTCACTGTTATTTAGGATTTTTCTAACCTATCTCTCCAGCAGAGGAAAACGAAAGAACGTATTTACAGGTCCCTGAGCTTTGTTTGGAGGTTTTCTTGTTGCTGTGGAATACAAGTGAAGTTGCACATTTAAATCCTTCATTTGATCCTAATTAAGGAAACCATCTAAGACATATTCATGGCTTTGTTCCTCTCTTTGGCATTTGGCAGAAAGCTGAGATCCTTAAGATCACAGAGAAAGAAGCTCACAGGTGGAACAGAGGAACCACAGGGCACCAGCTCCTCTGTATCCCACTAAATGCACCCTTGAGAGGGATGAGCTGAACTGAACACACAAACTTGCTTGGAGCCATTTGAAAAGGATGTTTTGAGGGCCCAACTGTGTTTATTTGGTGTATAAAGTAACCTGAAAACACACCCTTTTGATTTTGAGGTGTGTCATGCCAATCCTGTGAGTTTAAGCTGTTACTCTGAAATCAAGCAGCTCCAACTTATATCTGCTCTGAACTCAGGGTGGAACTTAGTCTAGACTAAAGTTCCTGGAGCCAAACCTGACTGGAAATATGGGCTGATTCCCCATCTGTGAGGGCAGAGCAGCAGAGGCTGGGATGACAGGGTAGCACACAAGGAGAACAGCAGTCAGCTCCCAACTCTCTTGTGCTGGGCACAGGCTGATTTCTGAACCTCTCTATTTTCTTTTGAATTGAAAATTTTGGGGCTTTTTTGATACTACTTTTCACACAGAAATCCCCTAGCTTTTGACTTAACTGATTTTTTTATAATGAAAGTGTTTGGGAGTACAATAAAATCTTACTGCTATTTCATATTTTTTTTTCTTCCAATATGAAACATTCCTGTCAACTCCCCATCCTTTTATTTCCCACAAATGTTCTTCTTACAGAACACGATTTTTTCCATTAAATGTTTTGGGATTATACCATTCTCTGGAACTGTGTTTCCATCAGCATCTGTGCTGCCCACATGAGGAAAACGAGGACTGATCAGTGATGTGCAGCAGTGCCAGGTGATGACAGTGACCGAGGGCCAGCAGGGACATGCTGAAAGGCTGGGTTGGACAGGAGTACACCCAGCTAGCAGCAGCAATGCTGCAGGGCATCCCTTAGCATTGGATAAACTCATGTGATAGTGTTTAGGGCAGGCAGCCCTCAGGGTTTGCCTTATGAGGAGTTTGATTTATTATTTTATGACTGAAATTTGATGTGACATTGCATGCGTGCCAACATGTGTGTGCCACCCCACGTGTGATCCAAATGGCACGGCCTAACTGTTAGAGCAAGTCCTCTTATTTTGTTAGCTCCTCCTGCTGAAAACACTAAAAATGCCTGTGCTTTCACAGAGAAGTTAACAACCTCCATGTGCTGCACAGCAGATGGTACAGTAAGGGTGGAGGCGTATTTTACAATAACCTTTTTTCCACATGGGGAAATGGAGGCATTGAGAAGTCTCTTTCTGATGGTTGAGAATGAGTCAGGGGCAGAGAGAAACTACAGGGGTGCAGGAGACCAAGAAACAGTGCCCAAAGTTTTAGGGGCTGAGCTCATCTTCAGCTTTAGCCAAACTTCAGCTGTTCAGCCTTGATCAGCCTGGACTCTTCCAAGGTCAGTAAGAGTGTGAGGTATTTTCAGAAGACAACCTGGATTGCTTCGTACTGAGATCTCCCTCCAGAACTGCCTACCCCTCTCCACTGACTGTAGGAAACCCATTGTCACACACCTCCTGTCTTAATCACCTTGGTCAGATGCCTACAGCTAAGTGGGATCTCATCAATGCCCAGGGAAGGGTCTAAGCAGTGTCCCACTGCTGATCAGAAACAGGTGCTAAAGGAACTGCTGTGGTTTAGCCCCAGCCTCCAACTCAGCCACACACAGCTGCTCACTCTCTTCCTCGCAGCAGGAGGAGGGAGAAAATTGGAAGGGTAAAAGTCCTCCCAATGTCCACAGTGTTTTTGTATAAACGTTGCCTCGGATAATTCTGAAAGAAAATACATTTGTAAATGCCAAAATGTCCCAATGGGCTCCCTATGTAGAGCCAGCTCAGCTACCAAGTTCTTCCTCGTGAATAGCTGTGCTAATAATAGCCACTGAAATTAGATCAAACTACAGGACAGTGACAATAACAGCTCAGATTTTTCAGGACTGAATGACTTGTGCACTACACCTTTTGCAAAAGCTGGCTATGAATGGCACAGGAGGGGCTCTTTAATGCTGATCCCTCCTGAAAATCTGGGCTTGACAACAAATACTAAACCCCCAGGATAGCTGACCTTCCACTCTTCCAAAAGTGTTAGCATTGGTTATAGCAGACCTGAATGCTGAACTTTACAGCAGGACATCTAACTGAGCAGCCAGCCCAGAAGTGAGATCTCACCAGTGACTCCAGTTAGGAGTCAGAAACTGATAGTAGCATCTAACGTGGATTTATCACTGCATTTTTGTTTGCTTTCTCCTACATCAGAGATACTGCTCAGGAGGAGAAATGTAAACTCATACTAACTCAAACAAGGTGTACAGGGGTCGAGGAGAATATGTCAAATGTTGTGCTATTTTGGCCCTGGTGGCTGACAAGGAAAAGAAAACAGCCCCAAGCAGAATAAAGTCAGCTCTGCCCATATATGTTGTTGCTTTCTCGGGCTGCCCATCTTGCCCCTGCTGTGCCAAGGCTTCTTTGCCCACCTGTGGGCTCTATTTCACTGTGTCACAGCCTGATCCACATCTTCATCACTACATACCCCATTTCCACTCAGTATCCAGTGTGATCCAGAGCACTCAGGTGCTGGAAAGGGCTCTCCCAGCCTCCTGGTCTGGGGCAGTGGCCGTGCCTGTGCACTTGGCTTGAAGGGCTGCTGCTGTCCTTGCTCTGTGCCTCCTCACATCTGTTTTGAGTGAACTGTAGAAGCAACACCATCACTTTGAATGTGCTGCATCTGCCCCTGTTTCCCCATTTAGACACCCATTAGGACCTCGTCCCTGTCACCTTTGCTCATCCCTGTGTGTCACCGGGGTGAAGCATCAGCCCGGAGAGTGACTCGCCCGTCCAGGTCCCATCTGACGGCAAACACTCCTTTCCCATGATCTCATTCCTATGCGAGGGACGTTTTTGGGGCCAATCACTCATCCCCAGCTGGCTGACAGCGGAGCGAGGGCGAGGAAGATGAAGTGGGGAGCCGTGCTCTGCCCTGCTCTGCCCGCCCCCGGCAGGACACGCCGTCCCAGGGAGAGCTGCGTCTATTTTAACAGCGTGGTTCGAGGAGCCAGCCCGGAACCAGCAGCGAGGGCAGCGGAGGGAGGATGTGCTGCAGTCATAAAAATTCCACCGAGATAAATCAATAGAGGGAGGAGGAGAAGGAGAGGGAGAGATGGCAAAGTCAGGCATTGTTCGTCCCTGCCCACAGGAGAGAGGGAGACAATGCCCCAGTGGTCATGGGGGTTCAACAGGAGCGAAAGGGAGCAAGGGTCAAGTTATCAGGAGCAGGTGACCATCTACAGTATGGACTGCTGGAACTGGATTTGGGGTCTGGTTCAGACAGCTACTGAGTGCCAGACATGTTCCTGCATGGCACTAATTAGCACCTTCTCAGGCAGGCTGAAAAAGAGGTTAAGGAGCAAATTGGCTTGCAGCAGTGAGCAGCAGAATGGTGGGCTAATGGTGTGGACTACTGCCAGTCCAACCCTGACAGGAGCTGCCTCCCAGAAGTTCCAGTTATCAGTGAGCTAGGACACACTCTCACCAAAACTGAAGGCCCTTACTATGGTGGAAACTCTCTTTTCTGTCTGCAAAAGTCTCAAGATTTTAACTGGTTGCACCAAGAACTTGGAGCATAACAGCCCCTGCTCCAGCTTCCTTTTCTGATCTGCAGCAAGGGGTGTCTGCCCAGGGACCCAGAGTGCCCTGAGTTTTCATATAAACCATTTACAGGGTGAGTCCTGCAGCAAGGGATGGATTCTCACTAGATTTATGCACAACATTATTATTGCTGTATGTACAAATTAGGAGTGTGGAGCACAGCTGGGCTGTATCCTAATAAATAACAGAAAGAGCTGTCTGCTTGCTTTCTCTGATAAGCTGGTGAGCAGCTTTCCCTGCCTGTTTTTAAAAGGTGTAGCTAAACTTAGGACTGGATTCAGCCAACATCCACATCATGCCCGTGCTTAACAGGAGTGTTGAGATGTCTGTCAAGAGGAAGCCCAAGCCCTTGTTTGTATGGTCCTGGTTTTCCAGGCATAGGTCAGGCCAAACATGGTACAGCTTAGTCCAGCAGCAAACACAAAGTCTTTGGCTCTTCCTAAGCGTGCCATGGATGTCCTGACCGTGGGCTAAAGGTGATCCTGGAAAGGTGTCAGTGCTCACCAACACCCGCTCTTGGACTTAAGAAATAAATGCTACGGCTGTGACTCCAAAACAAGGGCCTGCAGACAAGGCGACAGGGCTCTGCTTTGCCTGAATTCCCTCTCAGGAAGACCTGTTCTTCCTTCTGTTCCACAGGAATACACCATTGATATCTTCTTTGCTCAGACGTGGTACGACCGGCGCCTGCGGTTCAACAGCACCTTGAAGGCCCTCACGCTGAACACCAACATGGTGAGCCGCATCTGGATCCCAGACACCTTCTTCAGGAACTCCAAGCGGGCTGATTCCCACTGGATAACCACTCCCAACCAGCTCCTCCGCATCTGGAACGACGGAAAAGTGCTCTACACGCTCAGGTACATCCAGCAGGCACCGTAGCTGACTGCTGAGGTGAGGGAACAAGGAGATGGTCAAGGCAGGGGAGGTTCCAGGTGCCCTGGGACAGGGTAGTGGAGATGCCTCCCAGTGCTGATGGAAGCACACACGCAGTATTGCTTGCAGAATTGGCTTCCTCTTCCTAGAACGAAAGCTTCCAAAAAAATCAAACCGTTTTACCCTGTACACCTCAAAAAAAAGTCAAAACTACAAATGGTTTCCTAAACCAAAATCCTTTTTAAAGGATTAATGTTATGTTGTTCAGTCCAGCTATTTCATTCTGCTAATAAACATTTGGCTTTTGTTCCCACAAATTCTCACTTCCATAAATGAATCTGAAAAGTTGACTAAACAAAAAGGCTTTTTGAATGTGAAAATTAGATGGTTTTCTTCACTTTGAAAATGTCCAAACATATATTTTGGTTTTCTGCTGGTTTGGAATGTTCCTGCAAACAGACTGATCTTCAACAAATTAGTTGTCAAGGAAGCAAGAATCCCTCTGTCACATTGTGGTGTTGGAATCAAACCACCTTCACCAACACAAAATCTCCTTCTCTCTCTCTTCCTGTCTCAGGCTGACAATTGAGGCTGAATGTCTGCTCCAGCTGCAGAATTTCCCAATGGACACTCACTCCTGCCCTTTGGTTTTTTCCAGTTGTGAGTATACATATTTTTAAAATATGTTTTAGAAGGCAAGTAGAGAAACTTCAGTAGAGTAATACTCTCCTGGGGAGACCATCCTCCCTTTTAGCTATGTTTTTTCACCTAATCTCTGTGACTCTCTTCATGAACCCTGAAGCATCCTCCCTCTCCTGGGTTAGCAGAGGTCATAAGGGACAGATTCACAGCACCTCTGAGTTTCTCCTTAATTTTGATGAGTGGTTGGAGGAGATTATTTCACTGACCTTCTGGTCACTCTAGACAGAACATGGATATATTCTGGTAGACAAACAGCAGCTGTCCTTCCTTGTATTTTCCCTCTTCTCCCACTCTCTGAGGGGGCAGCCTGGCTTTCCAGACAGCCCAGAGTGAGGTCTGGAAACATCCTGCGCCCAAGGCCATTGCAAAGGAGGAAGGAGGGTTACTCAGACCTCCCCTCTCAGTCACCGCTTGTCCAGACTCTTCAGCAGAGAGGGCTGCTGATGTTAGCACATCTCCACTGGTAATTCTGCAGGGAGCCTTTCTGCACCAAGAGATCCCTGTCCTCCGGTGTGGGTGGGAAATCTGACTTAATCATCTGAGCTCGGGTTCGCCTCTCCTGCTTCCCCTGCCGCTGAAGAGATACAGCTCACAGAGCTCTGAGGTGCTTCAGAGGAGGCAGCATGCTGAGGAGATATCATCCCCTCGTCTCCCACCATCCCTCATTCCCTGCTAATTAACAGTACATGCCGTACACATTTGATAATTAGAAACACACTGTTAGTTAGCTGCCAAGCTCTCACTCCATCCTCCTCTGAGGAACTCTCTTGTAGGTCCCTGATTCACAGCAGGCTTGTTTCTTTGTCAAGAAAGCCAGAGGCAGCAGAAGCTGCAGCCTGCAGGACCAGGTCTTCTTCTCCATGGAGAATGCATCCCTTCTTTTCCATAGATCAGCTCCCAGACCAAGAGGTACAGGGAGCGCACAGAGCAGCCAGAGCTGTGCTACCTCCCATGTTGGCAGCCTTGTATTACAGTGTACTCATGTGAATGGAAGGTAGTCATGAGGCACCATGCTGCTCCAGGGAGCTAAAACCCTTAAACATTTCAGGCTGGTGGAGTCACAGGATCAGAGAATAGCTGGGGTTAGAAGGGACCTCTGGAGATCATCTAGTACAACCCCCCTGACAAGAGCAGGCTACACAGGAATGCATCCAGGTGGGTTTGGAATCCAGAGTTTTGACTCCAGAATCACTGGGAGGGAGACTCCACAACCACCCTGGGCAGCTTATTCCAGAACTCTGCCACCCTCAGAGTTCTTTCTCAAACCAAGAGAATCCTCTTACACCAACTCACGTCTCATTCCCACCAGTCCAGTCCTTAGAAAGGCTCTACTCCTGGCATTGCTTTTCCCATGCCTAGGATCTGAAGCAGCCCATGAGGGGAGATGCAGTCCCTACTCCCACTGCATGTGGGAATGCCTGAGGGAATCTAAACAAGAGGCATCGGAAATACCTGCCTGAAAGCCTCATGTTTGCCAAACAGCTCAGGGGAGATGCTCCTGTGGTCAGGGTGGTGACTGAGGTAGAGGCACATGCCACACTCTTCCGCTGATGCCTGTGCCCCTTTTCCCAGATGGATACCCTCGGGAGGAGATTGTCTATCGCTGGAGGCGCTACTCCATCGAGGTCTCTGACCAGCGCACCTGGAGGCTCTACCAGTTTGACTTCACGGGGCTGAGGAACACCTCGGAAGTTCTCAGGACTGGGGCAGGTGAGGCGAAGGGAGACAGCCCACGGAAACACCAGTGTGCTGGAGACCTGGGGGGAGGCAAGGGAGTGGTCAGACAGCTCCAGAGTGGGGAGGGGGAAAGGAAGGTCACAACAATGGACCTTGGCTAGAGGGAGCAGAAGTGATGGAGATGAAGGGTGAGGGGAAGATGAAAGCGGGATTAGGCCAGAACCACTGACATCTGTGAGCTGGGGGGTGACAATGCTGATGTGGATGAGGCAATCCCCAATTGAAGGGTTAAGAGGGAGAGCTCAGATCCTCTCTTGCTGCAGTAGGTGCATATTATGTGATCTGGACGATGCTTAGGATTGGAACAGGGGTGGGGAAGTCAGAACTCGCAGGTCTCAATCTTTTCTTCTGTAAACTTGTGTCAGGCTGATGAACACCTGAATTGTGCTTTAAGAGACAGGGGTAAGGCTGCATGTGTAAAGAAACTAAGAAATGGAAGCCCTTCAACTCCCTCTCCTCCTCATAATAGCTCACATCCCCTTTCCTTCCCGCAGAAAACTGCGGAAAGCCTCTGGATTCCTGAAGGTGGGCTGAGGTACTTTAAAGCCCTCTGGAACAGCAAGGAGTAGTACTTCTCCCACTCTGCACAAAGCTGCTGCTGTCCACAGTGGCAGCCAGCCTCTAACTGGGGTAGAAAGGCAGCACAAATGGGGACACGAAGTGAAAGTGTCTTGAATGCACCCCGTGGCCTTTTGATGTTTGTAATTCTCTTTTTTTTTGGTAATTGCTTGCAAGCTTCATCTTACATCTTAACCCTAGAGCTGTCAGGTGGCTTTCTTCCAATACTCCCCGGGAGCCCCTGAAAAGAGAAAGAACCTCTGCTGTAAGTTGCCAAACGAGCAATTAGGCTGTACAGCACCACATGCTTTTTCCAGGGGCAGAACCAGAGTCTCAATGGAAGTGATTGAAGGACACCTCTTTTGTCAGGGCTCAGGTAGTTCGTTAGCAAGCCAGGCCATGTAGCCTGTTATAGCCCAATAGCTTCTATAGAAAAGAAACCCTGGCAGCAATCAGCTGAAGATGAATGCTCGCTACAGTTTCTTCCCTGAAACTTTTCAAAACTATGTGCTTTTCAGTGTCCTTAGAGGCACAGCCAGGCAGGTATAAATGCAGCCTGGTGGCCACATAGACAGCCAGGCAAGTAGCCAGCTGGGCAAACAGCAAGTCAGCTCTTAAAGTAGTCACACAGACATTAAGTCAGACAGTTACAGAGTCAGCCAGGTAACCACAGAGTCCACTAGCCACCAAACCAGCAAGTCACCAAGCCTACTCAGCCAGCCACACGACACTACCAATCTGGGCAGCTACAAAACCAGAGGGCCAGGCACTTAAAACAACAAGAAAACCTCACCAGAAATACCCTGAATTCAGTACCTTTGCTGATTTTTGTGTCTGAGGAAGCCCCGTGTTCTGATTCCACTGTCTCTGTTGCTTTTTCCTAGGGGAGTACATGGTGATGACAGTTTCTTTTGACCTAAGTAGACGTATGGGTTATTTTGCCATTCAGACCTACATTCCCTGCATCCTGACTGTTGTGCTTTCCTGGGTCTCCTTCTGGATCAAGAGAGACTCTACACCAGCCAGGACATCTCTGGGTAAGAGACAGGAGGATGCATGTCTGATGCTTGTCAGACTCTGCCAGGCTGGCAGACTGGCAGTGCTGGAGTACAAAATTTCCTAAAGAGCTTTGCCATTTTCTGGCATTTTTTAATTTACTGGAGAACAGTCCACTCCTCCAGATTCCTGTTGGTAACACTATTCTCAAGCTCAACCAAATCTCCAGCTGTGCTGGTTTGGACTACTGGATTATCTTAGGATAGCACAACACTCTCATGTCTTGATCTGAGACCTGAACACAGCCTTTTCCAAGTTGACAAGGGGATATTTTCATGCACTGAAAGGGAGAGGGAAGGGGTGAGCTATGTCATTGCACTGCTGCCCAAAGGGCTCTTGTCATGTGTATTCCACATTTCCTCGTGACTTCTCAAGGCCTCAGTGTAGGACCAGTGACAGGAAGGTTGTAGGGTTAATGGGCAAAGTTGCTCAGCTGTATCAACAAAGCCCCAGGCTCTGGCAGGAGGTGGAAGCCCTGTAGGTACAACCTTTTCCTGTCAGTCACCCCACAGGACCCAGGACAGAGGACATGGCAACAGTTCTGCCCATTGTTTAGATTTTCTCAGCAAACTGCAGTGGCTCTTTGAGGCAGAAAAAAAGCTTCTGTTGATTGAGTGCTGCTCTGATAGGTGCTGGAGAGGCCTTTGCAAACCTTTAATACACTTTGGCTGTATCTGCATTTTGCAGCAAGCTCTGATTCCCAGCGCTGTCCTCCCCATCAGCCCTGCTGACTCTCCCTTTAATTGGAGGTAGCGTTCCCAGCCCTGCCTGCAGGTTCTCTGTGGGGATGGAGAGGAGGGGCCATCAGCTATTCAGAGCCCATCCATGCTGACCATGTCTCCCCAACCCCCCCCCAGCAAAATTGATTTCTTTTGTGCCCATGGAGAGAGGAGAAGGAGGAGGGTGTCGTTTCCAATGGAGGTGAGGGAATGCCACAGTCCTTGGCTGGTAAAAAATGAACAGCAAGAGGCAAAATGTTCTGCACAGTTGACACAGCCGTGGTGGCTGCCTCGAAAAACAAGGCGAGGTTCCCCAGGAGAGGGGCCCCTCTCTGTGGGAAGGGACCTCAGCACATGAAAAAAAATGTATTCTCTCCACAGCCCCTGTTTGTACTTAATACAAATGATCCCCAGTACATTTCAAGCCCGCCAGGCTACATTAGGGAAATGTAAACTGGACCAGTTCCACTGGCACTTCAAATGTATGGGAAGTCACATCACATCTGCTGATGCAAATACAGCAGGAAAACATGAAAATGTTTTGCCATGCTTGTACCCAGAGCCACTGGGGTGACCCCAGGAAAGGGTGGCAGGTGGATTTAGAGGAGTGCTAGAGAAGGAGGAACATGTGGAGTTCTTGCTTCTTCCCCACATCCTAAAAAGCAGGGGATGAGATCACAATACCAACTCCTGCAGCTAATCCTTTGTTGGCTCCTGACACTTTATCACAGGTCTGTGAGCATTACTGCTGCTGCAAAAACAATTCCAAGCCCCATTCAAGTCAAAAGAAATTCCTTATCACCTCCTACCCACTTGCCCTCTGCATCAAGAAATGGATAGATTGTGAAGAGCTGTCTCTGAAGAACAGCCACGAGCAGATTGAAAGCTTATGGTTAAGAATCAGAGACCTAGGAAACAAAGGGAACCCTGTGACTGGTGTCTACTTCAGGCTGCCTAATCAAGGAGAGGCTATTGACAAAGCCTTCCTGCTCTAGCTAAGGGAGGAGTCGTGCTCACAGGCTCTTTTCCTGGTGGGGGACTTCAACCGCCCCAGAATCTGCTGAGGAAGCACCAAGGCAAGCTGTGGGCCATCCAGGAGACTCCTGGAGTGCACTGGGCATAAATTCCTAAGCCAGGGAATGGACAGCCTGACCAGAGGGATGTGTGGTAGTGGACCTGATGGTCACCAAAGCAAGTGAGCAAAAAAAGCAAAGCAAACCTCCAAGTTTTCAAGGAGTTAGTCAATAGGACCCCTCGGGGGACTGCCCTCAGAGACAAGAGAGAACAGCGCTGGCAGATTTTAAGGACACTTTCCATAGAAAGCTCTCAATCCCCAGGTGTGAGAAATCAGGAAAGGAAGAGACCAGCATGGATGAGTCAAGACCTTCTGGTCAAACTAAAGAGCAAGAAGGCACTGCACAGGCAGTGGAGGTGGGACAGGTGTCCTGGGAGGAGTACGGGAACACTGCTCAGTTTGTGTAGGGGTGGGGTCAGGAAGGCCAGGGTGTGGGTGGGTGCAAAGAATACTAACAAGGGCTTCTACAGGTGTGTCAGCCAGAAAAGGAAGGTCAAAGAAAGTGCCCTCCCCAATGGATATGACTGGAAAACTGGTAACAACAGACAAGAAGCCTGCTGAGGTACTTTTTTTGCCTCAGTCTTCACTGACAACCTCTCTCTCCACATCTCTTGAGTGGAGGGACTGCAGGACAGGGACTGGGCCAGCAAAGTCCCTCTCATTGCAAGAGAAGATAAGGTTTCATACCACCTAAGGAACCTGAACATACATAAGTGTATGGGACCTGACAAGGTGCATCCCAGAGTCCCGAGGGAACTGACTGATGTAGTTGCCAAGCCACCCACTGCCAAGCCATGGCAGTGACGGAAAAAGGGAAACATTGCACCCATTTTTTCAAAGGGTAGAAAGGAGGACCCTGGGAACTATCTACCTGTCAGCCTCACCTCTGTGCCTGGGAGGATCATGGAACAGATCCTTCTAGAAGCTCTGCTAAGGCACATGGAGGACAGGAGGTGATTCAGCAGAGCCAGCACAGCTTCGCCAAGGACAAATCTTAAGTAGATTTAAGCTTAAGTAGAATCGAAGTTCCCCACTCCTTTACCAGTCCTCACTGATGGCCTGTGTGACATTTCTCTTTCAGAGAGCGTTGTCAGAGGACATCTCCAGACCAGAGTCTGGCTGAGCAGAGCAAAAATGGGACCACACAGCCAGAGGAATTTCTGTTCCAGAGTAGAGAGGAAATGGGGGTGTTCTGGGGGCTGGATGCATTTGGAAGGCAGAAGTGCTCCTCATCGTTACTTAAACCACTCTTTTCACTCTCAGGAATCACGACTGTGCTCACGATGACCACCCTGAGCACCATCTCCCGCAAGCACCTGCCCCGTGTTTCCTACATCACAGCCATGGACCTCTTCGTCTCCGTGTGCTTCATCTTCGTGTTCGCGGCTCTCATGGAGTATGCCACACTCAACTACCTGGTGGGAAACAAGAAACCACTGGAGCACAACAACAGGAAAGCCAGGCTGGTAGGTCAAAGGGGCCAGCAGTGGTGGATGCTGCTGGAAACCCGAGCTATTTAGAAATACCCCTCCTGAGCCTGCATTGGAAATTGCTGATGGAGTTTAGTGCCTGACCCATATTCATTCATAAAGGCTTCTGACCACTCTGTGTGCTGGGTCTGAGCACCTGGAAGGTGGGACACAATCAGAAAAAACAGCTGAAATAAAAAAAAGAAGCCTCTGTCAGACCCAGGCACCCTGTGCTCTCTTCAAAACTGATGGAGAGCTTATCAGTACAGTTTGTAGTTTAATTTAGTTTACACTCACATGACCAAATGTAAATGTTCACTTTAAGACCCGTTCTTCCACCTGTATCAGTTTGACCTCTGTGGATCACAGAGGTATCTTAGGTCACAGAGGTGCAGAAACCTACCTTTTGTGGTCTGTCCATCAAAAGACCTGATGAATGTGGGGAGAGGGAACACAGGGTGGTCATCATTCTCATCATCCATCATGAGATCTGCCCAAGCTCATGTCAGGTACTTCTGACACATCAGCTGAAACAGGCCTCTGAACTGGGAGAGAAATGAAAGCAAAAAAGACAGATCTTTTCTGTGCCAGGCTCATTTCCCAGCATATCCCTCATATCCCAGGGTGGATAGAGCTCTTCCATGAGGCTGATGATATGCCTCCTCCTGGGCCAAGAAGTTATGAGTCACACATAGCCTTTCCTCAGCTTTCCTCCAGTACCTGCCAGCAACCAGGAGACACATTTGGACTGTGTGCTGTGCCTTCAGAAATAGCTGAGCTCAGGGGAATGAGGGAAGAGGCTGCACAGCTGAAATCAGACAGGTCCTGTTTCTGCACTGACGATTAGTGGCAGAGACTGGGAATCAGAGCAATTAGATCTTTGCTGACTTTGGCTCTGGGGTGCCATGGAGGACACTCACAGCCATGCAGGGAGCTGCCAATTCCCACATCGTGCCAGTGTGGTGGTTTACAACCAGGTGCAGAGATGGAGGATGATCAGTCATCCCTCTCCACTGAACTTCACCTATGCTCTGAACACATCTATTGCCAGTTGGGTGGGGTTTGGTGTCTAGATCACATTTTCTTGCCTTTTCCTTCCCTTTAATCTGCCTCCCTCTCCCCATTACAGCCACCTGCCGGTGCACAGGTGATGCCAACTTTCACCACCATCAACATCAACCACATCATGCACTGGCCCCCAGAGATAGAGGAGGATGACGATGATGATCCTGGCTCGCCGTGCTTGGAAGGAAAGGAGTGTGAGAGGTTCTTCTGCTGCATTGAGGACTGTCAGACAGGGATGTGGCGGGAGGGGAGGGTCCGCATCCACATCTCCCGCCTGGACTCCTACTCTCGCGTCTTCTTCCCCACTGCCTTCCTGCTCTTCAACATTGTCTACTGGATTGCCTATCTCTATCTCTAGCCCTTCTTTGTCCTCTGCTGGAATGGACTGGAGACCAGCAAGGTGGGCTTCTCAAGGAGCATAGAGAACAGCATCTCTTCTGTTGTAGTCAGCTGTCAGTCGGAACAATCCAACCTGGTGATTCCCTCTTCCTGCTCTCTCATCTCTTCTGAGAAGAACCAAACAGCTTTTTTTTAGCCTTCTAACATATCTTTTTAGAGAATCTACCCTTCCCAAACAGCCTCATCTCCAACACCACCAGCACTGTACTCCTTGTAAGATTGCCCAAAAACATCCTATTTTCATCTCAAGCATTAGGGATTTTGTCAAAAACAAAAACCTTAATGCATTTCACTTTTCCATCCAATCCTACTCCAAAATTCCATGGTAAATGAGGGCAAATGGAGTTTTCTGCATAGTTGTTAAGACTGCGAAGGAAATAAAGGAGATCTTACAGCTTCTGCACCACTTCCACCAGAACAGACTTTGTGGAGTGCTAGAAGCTTGGAAAGGTCAGAAGGAAAAGGGCGTGGAAAAGGGCAGCAGTACAGCTTCCCACAGTAGCTGGGCTTGGCTAAAATGTTTTGAACCTGCCCAGACATCTGACAGTGGCACTGACAAGGATGAAGCAGCTGCAAGCCTCCACCAGCTCCCCGCAGAACATCTAGGAAGCATTCCTCATGGATCGCTCCGCTTGTTGTGCCAAGTGGCACCCGAGACATCCACCCACGGAGGCGTTGCTGATTCTTGTCAGATGGTGGCAAAAAGCACTTCACAAGTTTGCAGGGCCCGTCTGCCTCCCTGGAGCAGACTCTTCAGGGCCCACAGTGACATTCTTTGCTTTGTGATCGGGATTTGGAGCGGGCTCTGCAGCTCACGTTGGGCATCACCAAAAGAGGGTGAAAGTCCTCGTGCTACAAAGGCCAGAAGTCTCCTGAGCCTGATATGAGGTTTTCTTAGGCCTGTCTCACGTGAGCTGGGCCCTCCTGTGCCGTGCAGCACAGAAGGGCAGTGCTCTCCTGCACAGCAACACTTGCTGAAACCATCAGGTCTGCTGCACCCACCGGTGGTGGGAAGAGAGCATTCCTGCAGCTCAGATGCGTTCCTTTAATTATTTTCTTTTTTTTTTTTCATAATTACATAAAATGACAGCCTTCACTAAGCCTGTATGACTCCTCCCAGTTGCCATCAATACTTGGCCCTTTTCCTCCCCAAATCAGGAAAAGGAGTGAGTTGTCCCTGATAGATTTCAAGGTCAGACATATTGAGATGGTTCCTTCTGATCCATCTCAAAGGGATAGAGAATCCATAATGCAGTTTCAACTGGGAAGAAACTGCGTAGTGTAGAAGAGGAAACTCAGGCCCAAGGTCCATAATGTATAAACTGGCTGCCTCCCCATTTATACCAACTGCTGATGTAGCCCCCACCATGACTGTGAAAAACAATGGGCCATTAATAGTTACTTACTGTGTAAATTAGAAACAAAGAAGACCTTTTTTTAAAAACAGCATGTTTTAGAAAAAACCTAGTACTTAAGAGACTTGTCATGAGAAGAAAGCCAGCATGGCTGCAGAGAAAAAGTTAGGAAAGGCTGGCTCACAGGACAGCTAACGGAGGCAGGAGGTTTTACATATTCTTGGAGAGCAATTTGATCTGGTTTAAAGACGGATTTTGACACTGTTAAATCTGATCTGAATAATGAAGTGTCATGTTTAATTCATTCATAAATACAGCCTTACCTTGGTTCCAGAGGAGCAGCTAGAGCATCTTATTAAGTATACAATAGTACAACAGTCAGCTAAGTATAACCTAATGGGGTCAGACCAGCAGAGCTCTGAAAGGGGAAATTGTGCCTGTCTAACCTGTTACAGTTCTTCTTTTAAAATACCAAGTAAGAGATAAAGGTTACCCAGAAGCATAATTTGCTTAGCTGCTCCGACAGCTTTTGAAAGGATGGAAAGAAATTATGGCGGGCGGTTCTAACTGAGGAAATTGATTTAGCAAAAGAATTATTAAGGAGGTTCTAATTAGAGGAAATTAACTGAGGAGAGGGGGGGAAAAAAAGAATTGTTAAGGAGGCTCTAATTAGAGGAAATTAATGTTTTAGAGAGACAGACAGAGAGAGGGAGAAGTCTAAGAAAAGAATCAAAACAACTTCCAGACAAGGGGAGCTGCCGGGTGACAGTGCCGACTCCCAGCCAGGCGGGTTGATGTTCTGCTCCCGATAGCAAAGCGTTATTAGATGTAGCAACAGAAAAACCTCCTATGACTCAGCCCTACACCAACGGGGAGCTGGATTAAACAGGGTCCTGTGATCTCTGTCAGGAGCCAAAAGGAAAGAGCATCCTAGATTAAAACTGGCTCACACGACGGGCTCCGAGCGAAGGCTCTGAGCGAAGCGTGTCCCCACGCTGCGGAAGGCGGCTGTTGGGGTGTGCGTGGGAGGGGACACCCCGTGGCAAACCAGGGCCCGGGCCAAATATGCTCATTAACAGGATGGTGGCTCGAAAGGTGTGCTGGCAATGTGGGCTGCAGTGAACACAGGCAGCGAAACGCGGAAGCATCTGAGAAAGGGAGGGTGGAAGGGAAAATTTAACAGCCAAGTGCAAAGGAGTCCAAACATCTACAATTTGCTGTAACTTCAAAGCTCTGGGGAGCCTTGATGGACACAGGTGATTATCACTGGAGTACAGGCTTCAACCCTGAGAGCAGCAACTTGTTGAAATTAGACCTTTAACAGAATCAGCCAGGAGAGAAACAGGGTGTGTGCAAGAAACCTAAGAGGATGACAGGGACTCGGACAAAGAAGACTTGAAAGATTGTAAGATTTCACCAAAAAAAGATAAAGCCAACACACACCTAGGTAATTTAACCAATGATGGAGGATCTGACAGAGGAAAATAGCCTAGCGTGGGCTGCAGCACAAGGGAGCTGATTACTAAGGCTGGGGAAGGAGGAGGGAGGGGGCTTCTTGGCTTAGGGAAATCTGTGCCCATCATAAATAGCGCAATAAATAAAGGCATGAACAAATCCAATCATGTTTTGAAGTTTCTATAGTATCTCAAAAAAGGGAAAGCTACGAAAAGCCAAAAAGAAAAATCTGCCATTTTTTGGAATTACTGTGCAAAGCTCCAGTTTCCTGAAAAAAAGGTTTCCCTGCTATCAGAAGGGAATCCAGCACACAGAGACATCCAGTAGCCATGTGCTGCCCTGCTCGGCATGGCAGTGGGAATTGACCCCACTGGCCCCTCCCAGACTGGCATAAACCACCTGCCTTTCCCTGCATGCTGTACTTTCTGCCATCCTGCTGAAGTGGGTAATGGTACCCACAGTGTCTTTCAGCCCAGGACAGCTCTTGTCTTTTCACTAGTTCACTCCAGGGGACACTGCCCAAAAACATGGGCCTGAGTGCCCTGGGATAGAGACCCCTGGCTTGGGGAGAGGTGCCCGGCAAGCACAGATCACACCAGCCCACAAAGGAAGCACCTCTTGCCTCTCTCTGGCACACCATGTATCCCCCCAAGCTTTGACAGATCCCAAAACGTTAAAAACATGAGGTGGTAAAGGATGGGGAGGTGAGGGAGGGAGAGAAGAGAAAGTTATATTAAGTCGTTACTTTTTATATTCCTAAAATACCTTCGTTATAATTTTTCTTCCCCTTAATGCCTCAGATTTATAGGCCTTGGGGAGATTGAATTTAAGGAGGATGAGTGTGGCCAAAAATGTTTTCAAGCTGTGCACTCCAGGGCACATAAACACTCCTGTCCAGTGTTCCCACCGGAATGGGTGAAAAAACCCAGGTACCCGAGGGAAACACCTTGTTGCCTGCAGACCTTCAACAAAGTGTGTTTGGGGGAAAAAAATGGATTTTTTATTTTCTGGATTTTTTTTAAGGATTGGGCAAAAGCACATTGACTCAGTTTTCTGTCAGGAGAGTCTCAGATGGCTGGGGTTTTCTTATTGTTGTTGTTGTCGATCCTTCACATTGCTGGCTGCCATGATTTTACCCCTCTATCCTTGTTTTTTCCCCTTCTCCCCACATCTTCCAGAAAAGTAAATAACGGAGTCCAGGCCCTATCTGTTCCAACTACACCTCTGGCACCACCTGAGGCCATATGACAAAAACAACAACACAGGATGGAAGAGATCGACCGGAGCCTTAATAGCTGCTGTAAACAGGTCGGCATAGCAACATCTCCAGAGAGAGCTCTCCATGGGGTCATTTCTATTCACTTTACAGCCCACTTGGGCTGCTAGAGTGGTATAAAAGGGACTCAGAAAAGCTGTTAATTAGGATTAGCAGCTTCAGGAACATGAAGCCACAGTGCTCTAAGCTGAGCCATTTATCTGAGAGAGCTCAGGCCTCTTGACTTCTTCCTGAAACAAGGCACAGGACACCACATGTCAAGGCAGACAACTTTGAAATCAGATGGCAGAGCCACCTGGTCATCTGCTGAATGGCACTGCAGGACTTCTCTTGTGGCCAGACCACCCTTTGCTGGACTCACGTGGTTGGCAGGTCCAAGATGCACCAAACAGCTGTCCAGGAGCAGCGGTGGAGGCACTGACCCATCTTATCAAAACAAGTTCCACGTGGTCTGAAATCCACAGGGACTATGCTGGGTGCCCCCAGGTGAGGTTTTTGGATGATATATGTGCCATAACATGCCTGTAGAGGTCCAAGAGGAAGCAAACACTGTGGACAGGAGAGGGCAGCCATGGGTGTCAGACACAGACTCCATGGAAAAACAAGGCAGGGACTTTCCCAGCTTCTAGGATATGACTTTTATTCTATTGCCATAAGCTTCCTGCCCTTCATCAGTTTGCTGCATGAAAGGTCCAAGGAAAGTCCATAACAGTGAAACCCATCTTTGCAGCAGCTTTTTATCACACCCATAGGTAAAACAGGCTGTAGGGAAAGGTTGAGTCATTGCCAGGCTGCCATTGGGCTGATCTGCATCTCTCAAGTGTTACTGACTCTGACAAACCTCCTAAGGCAACCTGACACCTCCCCTTTCCAAATATATGCTGAAACACAGATGTCTCCCTCACATTATTCTGCTTCTCTTGGTGTTTTCATCCCCTCAGGGTAAAACACTACCTGAATCAGAGCTGAGCTGAAGGCACAGCTTCCCATCTGGGACTGGAGTACTAGTTTCCTTGTGTACATCACTTTTCCTGGAGAAGCACATTAGGTCTGATCAAAGACATATTGTAATCAGGTTTTCAAGATCACGCAGTTCAGGACTGCTGGCGGCCACGCTCTCAGCTGTGCCCATCACAAAGGAAAAAGTCTTTTGCCATATGGACAGTTGGACCAGGTGCAGGCAGATCTGAAATACAGATGGGCCTATACTCTTCTCCCATTTTAGCCCCAGAAACTCCCGGTAGCCTCAAAGAACATATATATACAGCAGCAGAAACTCACCAGGGCAGAAAAAACAGAAATCCCTACCCAAGAGTTTACAGCCAGCACCTTGAAGGTGGTAAGTACCCGCTGTGGTCCTTGCCATGAGAATATTCTATTGCTCCTCTCCAGGAAATGTCCTTCACCAACCAACCCTTCTATCACAGAACTCCAGTCAGCCCCCCACAGGATCCAACAGAGACACAGAGCTCAGGGAAATAAGTCAAGACAACGTGTGAGAAGAAAAAGCTGCAGTAAGAATTCAGTAAGCTAGAAATATCACACCTCAAAATAACATGTACAATGCTAGGTGACTGAATCTCTGGTAAGTGCATATGTTGGTGCTTTGGCCAAGCAGGTGGAATCATAGAATTGAAGAATAGTTTGGGTTGGAGGGGACCTTTAAAGCCCATCTACTCCAGTCCTCCTGCAATGAACAGGGACATCTTCAACTAAATCAGGTTGCTCAAAGGCCACTCCAAACTGATCTTGGAGGTTTCCAGGGATAGGGCTTCTACCTGAATCTACCATCCTTTAATCTAAAACCTTTATTTTGGCACAAAAAGCAAAAGGAACCACACAACTCCTGTGGAACCATCTCTGCCCAACACCACCGGGATATTAAAGCCTAATAGCTGAGTGAAGAAACACACTGAGCTCATTCAGGCATTTCTCATTAGTTTCCCAAGATTTCTCAATATTCTGCTACTCAATATATTCATCTGGCAGCAAATTAGAGATTAGGGAAAAGCGTCTCTCCCTAAATCATCCAGAGAACACAAAGCTACAAAGCAAAATCATAACAGACAGGGAAACTTCTTGTGAGTCATCCTCTTCCCTCCTTCCCCTCTCCCTTTGCAGCATTGCTGATAGCCCCGGGACTGTTCCAGGAGGCCTGGAACCAGAAGGTACCTGTTCCTGCTGCAGGCACAAATCACTTCATTCCAGGGGAGAAAAGAGGATTTTTAAACATGGCCAGAAGAAAACAGCAATGGTATCTTTGTATCTCTCTACTTTGAGCACCTGGTACATGCTCTTCTGAGATTGATGGCCCAGATATGCCAAATGCATAAAATAAAACAGCTGTCCTTTCCCAAAAGACCCACCATCATTCCCAATAAGATCCTCCTGCCCTACCCTCCCAAAAAAAAGAACACCAAACCAACAACCAAACAAAATAAACCAAACAAGGGGATTCGTCAAAGAGAACACAAGAGCAGCTGGTTGTTGAAAAATAATCCAGGGTGGCTACATATATAAGAAATCAAATGAAAGAAAAATTGTCTCATGTCTGTAGAACAGAGAGCATGTTTTTGTCAAACCTTCAGATCCACCTGTCCCAGCTACAAGGCATTTTCAATGGCATTGATATTGCTGTATCCTACCACATATTTCAAATTATGGCTTGATCACCAACTTTTGCTGCTCAAAAGAAAAAAAAAAGAAAAATATTAAAACTTGCTGTAGGCTGATTCATTTTAAAGAACCATTTCTGATTTCTTTGGCCAAATTTTCAGAACAAATACATTTGTCCTTGAGATAAGTTTTATTTGATCTGCATTGATATTCACAAAGTAACCCACTTCTCCCTGGCTGAAGAGACTGAAATGTTTGCTACAGAGACTCCAGTTAAGCCATTAATAAATGTTGCTGGGTTTAGGGGTTATAGGGTCAGCATTCCATGTGGACTATAGGTAGCCAACATTTCTACAGTGTTTAGGACCTGAATTTAAATTCAGTACCAGTATATATGTATATATTAGGGGAAAACTTGGCAAGTTGAAACATAGTTCAGCATATTTTTAATGTGGTTTTCTCACTGTGTTCTTCATCTCCCAGGAAACCTCTGAATTTAGTTTAAGGGGAGATCCAAGTAGGACCAGCATACCTAATCTGAGGAAACTCTTTCACTTCCATTTGCTGCACAGAAACTTCAGGCTCATGTAAAGGAGTTACTTGTTGGCTCCTACAGCTCCCTCAGTTATTACACTCCTTGGCCTTCAGCACATTTTACGTCGATTAATTCCAGTGGTAGGTCCATGTGTGGGCTTGCCAACATCATTATTGGACTCAGTAGCATGAGTCTCTATAGCCATAAAAAGCAAGACCACCAAGAACTGTCACCTCTGCAGCTGAACCAGTGGCATAAAGTTCTCCTACGTGCTACAAAGATGCATAACCAAGTTTTAATTGATCTTACAGAATCACAGCTCACAGCATGCTACACATTGATCCCCATCCTGCATTTGCTAAAGCAATAGAAAGATCTAGTTTGGAACCATTGGGATCCAAAAGTACAGAATATTGAGTCTACACAGGCCATCCCACCTGTGAAAAGATGGATTAGAAGCAGTGAGGTCCAGGCATGGAACTCCAGAAAGAGAACTCCGTGAACTCAGCCTGTCCCTGCTGTCTGCTGCCTTCTTTCTGCTCTCTGATTTATTAAATTAAGGCTACTGCCCTTGCAAACAGGAAATCTATGTTAAGTGATGTACAGAAACCATCCAAAAACACAGGAGGTTGCTCACCCTCTTTGTTCCCTAAGCCACACACACAAACACAAACACACTCTTTTTGACACCAACTGCCTCCTGCAGCAACAGCTTTCACCTGCTGATTGTCCCAGCTCCTCTCCAGGGGAGAGTTTGTCTCTGGGACTCTTGAAAACACCAAGTGAGGAGCAGAGAGGTTTGTTTCTTGGAGTGTATGGGGCCTGCTGGCTTTTACCATTTCGGGCCAGCCAGAGGTCCAGGCTGTCCAGGAACTAGGGTCCCAAGGGAGCAGAAATGCATTTGGCTGAGGCATGCACTTACAGGAAGAAAGAAGAAAAGCAGAGTATGAGTTTAGAAGAAGTTTTGCTCAAAGAGGCAGGTGAACGCAGGTAAGTCACCTGCTCTCACATCAAAGTTCGTGACTTTGGATGGGGGGAAAAAAAATCCAAAAATAAAATAGGTTTTCGGCCACCTAGAACTGTGTTGGAACAGAAACAATTTCTCTCTGTGATCAGATTCTAGAGCAAAGTCAGAACTCTCCTCAGAAGATCAGAGTCTTTGTTGGCAACTTAAAACAGACTGTGAGGATAAAGCACAGGGACCTTGCTTTCACGCAATTAAAAAGCCTCCTGACCCCAAGCCACCCCTACCAGCTCGCTGTAATATTTCCCAGACCCAAGCCTGGCCAGAATAAGTCAGTGGCTCCTACCCAACAATTTTCAACTACAATGGATGCAGTTGAAACTTTTTCCAGAGACCTCCTGTACCTGGGAGCAGGTCTCCTTCCCTGAAGTCCTACTGCTCCCCCACACAGGGCCCCAGGAGATGACCTTGTACCTCTGCTGCATTCAGACATCCTGCTATAGATGGCCCCTGAAGGGTCTGGATTGGAGAGGAAATGACTAAACTGAGTCACTGAGACCCCGTGTTAGGTAGTCCAAAACCAGCATCAACCCCTTTGTCCATACAAACAGCCTCCAACTTCTCCAGGGCAGCCAGGACACAGCCAAGCTTTTCCTGGGCCCTGAGGTGGGAGAGGGTCCATAGCAGGACCTGCTCTGTGCCTCCTCTCCTCCTCTCAGGGACTGCTCGTTGTAAGGGCAGATTATTATACTGCAAAATTTATTTTAGCCAAAACTGGGAAAAGTAATGAAAGCAAATGCAACAGCTCAGAGGAGGATTAGACACTTAGATGAATAAGAATAGCTTCTGTGCTTTGACTTGCTGTGATAAAAATAATAAGAACCTCCGTTTTCATGCTCCAGGGCAGAAACCTGATCTCTGAACAAGGTGTTAGAAATAAATCTCCTCTCCCAACAGTAGTCCCCAACTGTCCAGGCCACAGCACAGGGTTTGGTGATGTCTAGTAGCCATTGCTAGGTACAAAGCTGGCTGGAAGCCCATGGGCTTGTTTGGGACCTGCTGCAGCTGGGAGGGAGTGAGAGGGGTTGTGATGTATCAGATGCAGATGAAACAAGCCCATCACTCCCTTTTCCCTTTGCATTTCCTTGCTAAATCTTAGTCCCTGAGAGATCAGGGAGTTTGTGTGCTGGATTCCATGGATCTCCTCACTTGCTTTGGTTTGGTTCTCTGCAGAGATGGATCACTGTCACCCCTTGCCTCCTGTGCCCCCCCAGGCTGAGCCTTTAAGCGATAATGGCCTTAGCCCCAGCTGATTAATAAACTGGCTTGAGGCTGTTGATCTCTTTGGACCATTAAACCTTTCCCCAGCAACCAGGCATTAATCCCCCCAAAAGTCTGCCCAGATGAGGTTGTTGTTGGCCCCATCAATCCTTTTTAAGGCCCTCAATTTGCAGAAGAAAGGAGCAGGGAAGGGGTGTGGGGGGACAGTCTGCGTTTGTCAGGCAGTGCCATCTGTTCCCCCGGGTTACAGACAGCTAAGCCAGCCCCTGCATGCCAGAGCTTAGAGCTTCCCCCCAGGTGAGGGCTGTCCCCCTGCAGCACAGACATCCACCAAAGAGCAGGACAGCACTGCACCAGACAGCTGGGGGATTAAGAAAGGCCAGGAGAAAAGCTGACATTTGTTTCCTTAATTGCAATGCCTTTGGCTGGGGACAGAAGGCACCTGCACACGCAGCTACCTTTGGAATACCTGCCAATATCTTTCAGAGATGCTTTCAAACAAACAGGTCTAGGACATGAATTACCCAGAGCATTGCTATCTATAGGCCTGAGCAAGTCCCCTTGTCTTCTCAGCTTCTCTTTCTAATTCAAATGCTTTCATTATTGAAACAGTCCACATTTGCAGCCAGAAGACCGGATTTGCCTTAATGTTGGCTCAGGGAAGTGGAATTGCAGCCACCCAGTCCACAGCCTTCCCCCTTTCACCCTCTTCCCCCCTTGTCAGCAGGCTAGCCCTGATTATCTTTCCTTAGCTCTTCCAGGACGTTTCATATCCTTAAATCTCATTACCCTGAGCCATGCTTAGAGGCTTGGAAGGAGGATGGTGGCAGCAGAGGTGTCGAACTCCACCTGCCACTGATGGTGACAGCATGGAAATCGCATCTGCAAAACCACAGTCCAGCATTTCTGGATTTTAACCTAAAAACTCACAGCTATTTTTTCCCCTCCCCTGTCTCTGAAAAGTTGCAGCTTTTGAACTCCGGGTTTTATGTCCATGTGGGGTTTTAAAACGAATGACTGGTGCATGTTTAAGATCAGGTTTTATAGATATGAGGTCGTATAAGCCTGTCAGCTGGAACAGAGCTACATTTGTAGCTGCACACAGAGCAAACTGTGCCCCAGTCTGGTCTGTGCTCCTGCATATTGCAGTGCTGTTAATGGTCTGCTGGAGCAGCCAGAGAAGGGAAAGGACTGAGGGATGATGCTGGTACACAACTCATGCTATGGACAACAGCTTTCTTCTGCTGCTGGTTGTATGAAGAAGGATGGCTGCTGTTGAAGCCCAGAAAAAATAGATTCAAAATTCAAGTTAGGAGTTTGACTTAACCATGATGCCACTGCTCCCACAGCACACCCAAAAGGGGCAATGAGAGGGCAAACCTCTGGCACTAGCATAGCTTAGAAGAGGACATCTCCATTCTTGGCCAAAGAGCTGGTCAGTGCTATGCTTGTGATTAGACTTCCCCATGTCTGTGCCAGCGTTGCTTTGTGTCCCTGTGCCCCAGCTGCCACCTATAATTTGGAAATTACCCTATCAGTTCTGTCCTTTCAGTGTAAGACTTCTTATACCCCAACAACACCTCCCAGGAGCTGCAGGAGACACTCCAGAGCAACCTGGGTTTGCCACAAAAAATGTCTTACCTTTAACAAGTGAAACTTCCACACATCCTCATCAGAGGTCCTGGTTATGTTTCTTTACCACCAGCACAGCCCATGACGTGCCTGAGTGCACCACCAGATGAATATGAACATGACTTTTGGGAAATCATTTTGGCTTTGGCAATGGCTTGGCTGGTGCTGAGTGCACCAAGTATAGCCAGCAACAGCTGGACTCCACAGGGAGTGGGGGAAAAGAAAACAACCACACACACATGCAAAAATCATCAGTCAGGCTCCTTTTAAATGATTAATGCAGTGCACAGTGAAAGGCTTTCCAGCTCTCAAATCTTCACATGATTATATAAACCTTAACTCATTCCAGCTACAGAGGACCCGTGTTTGTTTGTGGGCATTAACAGCTGCTGTGGTGTTATAATTAGAACAGAGAATGAGGAGTCCCATGGGGAAACAGAGGAAACCCCAAATTGCTCAAGTCATTTAAACATTCAGGGAGATAAAACACTGCAGAGAGGTTCTGGAGTGAGCAGTGCTCGAGGGAGGGAGGGGTTACGGCCACCACAAAAGTTGTTTCTGCTCTCTTGGGTCCATACAATTAATTATGGTTATTAATTATTTAGGATGCTACAGTAATAATTAGTGCTATAATCATCTCAGCCACTGAAATCATAGAATCACAGAATTATTTGGGTTGGAAGGGACCTTAAAGATCATCTAGTCTAACCCCACTGCCATGGGCAGGAACACCTTCCACTATCCCAGGTTGCTCCAAGTCCCGTCCAGCCTGGCCTTGGACACTTCCAGGGATGGAGCAGCCACAGCTTCTCTGGGCAACCTGTGCCAGGGCCTCCCCCATTCCAGGGGAGAATTTCTTCCTAAGGTCTGATCTAAACCTGCTTTCTGTCAGTTCAAAGCCATTACCCCTTGTCCCATTTGTAAATGTCCTTGTCCAAAGTCCCTCTTCAGCTCTTTAGGCACTGGAAGGGGCTCTAAGATCTCCCTGCAGCATTTTCTTCTCCAGGCTGAACAATCCCAACTCTCTCAGCCTCAGGATAGGTGCTCCAGCCCTCTCATCATCTTCACAGTCTTCTCTGTGTTTGCTCCAACAGAAAATAGCCCCTTCCCTCCCCTGGCGATCCGACAGGACCTCACAGACTCCTGTGCAGTCCCTTGACTCCCTGCCCGTGCTCTGGGAGTCCCCACTGCACCCTTGGGAAAGTGAAGGCTGGTGGTCCCAGCAGGGAGAAATGACCACCCCAGCCAGGGCCCCCCACCCTCCAGACACATGAACAAGGGCCCGGGGTGGAGGGCAATGGGGGCTGCTCTCACATGGGACAGTGGCAGGGAGCAGGTAGTTTGGATGCTGCAGTTTTCCCAGGAAGACACTCTGGGTGCCAGCATGGAGTGGGAAGGGACCTGCTAAACCAAAGCCTCTCTGGGGGCAATGGGGATCTATGGGTGCTCCTGCTAGCCCTGTTCCCCAGCCCTCTCTTGGGCATCTCTCCAGGAAGAACTTGCATGTGACTCCAGACTGATCCCTAGAGAATGGCTTTCCCTAAATTCATCCCCCTTTTTTGTGCTGGTGAGTCCCACAGCCTGTCCCAGGAGTGCTCACATTCACAGCATGCAGCTGGGATTTCTCCCTCTGTTCTCCCTGGCTGTGGACACCATGGGCCAAGAGACACCTGAGGACTGAGGACCTTAATCTGATGTGAGGTTTTGCTTCATCTGAGGGTCTCTCGACAGAGTTCACTTCCCATGCCACAGCCTCCCACCTCCATCCACCCATCAGCTGATCCCAGAGGAAAGGTCCCCTCCAGCCCCACTTCTTTCCATCACATCAAGTGGCACCTCATGCATAGGGATTTAACAAAAAAATTAACATATTTTCCAATGCCCACACCCTGCAGAAACACCAGCAGACTCACACCATCAAAGAAATAACTCTGAAACCCAAGAATCAACTCTTCTTCTCCACATCCAGCCTCTCCTTCATCCCCTAGGCAAATCCTGACTGCTGCTCACAACATCCAGGTCCCCTCAGTGACCCATCAGGCCACACTGCCCAGCCTCCTGGGGTCTTGTGTAATGGGGGAAGTGTCAGAGATTAGAGACAAGAGACCAGCAACTGCAATATAAAAGCAAAGTGAATAATTAAAGAGAGGAGCTGTTCCTAGCAGAGAACAAAATGAAAGAGTTGTGTGATTTGAGCAGAAGTGACCTTTACACTTCATTACAAGGAGGTGGCGTCCTTATAGGGTTATTAATATTTCCAGCTGAATTAGCTTGGGTTAAAAATGGCTCAAAGGAATGAAGAAGGAAAGGGAGAGTGCACAAAAATACATCATTCTGTCTTTTTCTCCTCCTCTTTTTACCTGGTTTTTTTTGTGATTTGTTGACTCGAAAGCAGAAGGGCTGATTCCCCTTCCCACAAAACATCTTCCCACTTTCATCAATGGGGAAATGGTGAACTGCTCAGCACCCTTTACCCCATCCAACTGTGGGGGCATTTACACCCTTCACAAGGGACAGACAGACGTCCCTCCTCCCAAACAGAGACAAAGCCAAGGCCTTCACTAAGGTTATTTTAGCAGAGGACAGACCACACAAATGTTACAGAGAACAGACAGAAGTTCCTACACACACAGACACTTTTTCCCCCAATGTGCACACAGAAAAGGACCTTCACTTCAGCAGGTCTCAGCAGATGCAAGCCCACACAGCCTTACAAAAGCACGACTGCCAATAATGTCCCAAAGCACCGGGTGAATTAAATGAGCAAAGCTGAACTTGGCAATCTAAACCTAAATCCAAGCTGCAGTTTTGCTGCTCAGAGCCTCGAGGTGTACACAGTTGTGCTTTTTGCTCGGATCACTCAGTCTCGCATTAGTCTCATCACCAAGTTTGTGGATGCAAAAGCATCTGCTACCTTGATAACACATCCAGACACCTGGCTGCTTCTCCACAAGCCTGACCTAAACATTTTCTTTTACTGCCTCTCTCTGCCCAGCAATAACAGACATCAGGAAAACCCACCACAGCAAACAGAAGAAAGAAACACAAGGTGTTGCAGGTGCACATCAATAAGGAACGAGGGTGCAGTGGTGGATCCTGCAATCAGTCTCAGGGGCTGCATCATTTCCACAGTGGTTCCTTCCACACCATCCTTCCTGGAGGCACAGCAGGCTGCCTTCCCCTGCTCCACTTGTGGAGGGGCCTCTTGCAAATTTAATGCAAGAACACAAACCAAGTAAAGAGTTCAGGCTTTTGAAGTGATCATGAAATGGACATAGTGGCAGCTGCTTCTCCTCCAGTGGCTGCTGAATCACATCCCCTCACTTATTTATAGGGCTCCCCAGGGTGCTTGCAGTTGAGTTGATGACAAATGCCAATGAACATCCACTCTCACCCCCACAAGGTGTTGTTATCCTGGCTGGAAGGGAGATGCAGAGCGAGGAAATAACACACCCTCAGCTGCTCCAGACGGATGTAACTGAGGCAGGCAGAGGACCCAAGACACCTCACCGGCTCCAGGATCACCTGAGTGCTCTTCCCAACAAATGCTCTCACCCTCCAATGTTCATTACCCATGTCCACTACTAAATCCCACAGTTTTTGATACCATCTTCTCTTTGACAAAGGGCGATGCTCTTATTACCACAGTAGAGAGGACACTGATGCTCAGATTAAGCCAAGGCTCACCTGGGTTCTGAATCGAGCAGGAGATGGAGGCCACAATGCTGATACTCCAGAGGGAGAAGCAGAAATAGATGTTGAGACCGAAAAATCAGCCAAAATTTTCCCCTTATTGGTCAAGACTATCGCACAGGGGTCAGACAGTGACCAGTTCCGAGGGAGGAAGCTCAGACTTCACCTGGCTGTTGTGCTAGGAGAAGGCATGAACCTGAAGGAAGAGGAAGGAAAAGGCTGGAAAAGGTAGGAATACCTTTCAGGGACAGCAAAGGTGAACTGTACCGCCTTGTTCTGTCCATAAGAGCATCCCTCCCAGGTGATTCCACCCGGGCTGTGCTGCAGAAGGAAGAGATCATTTCTCTTGCCACAGTGCCAGCGAGCTCTCTCTGGGTGCATCCACAAACTGGTGCTGTACAGCTGACAAAAGCAGGGGTCAGCCTGCAGGATCTCCATTATCAGCGATGATTCACAGGCCAAGGAGATCACAGCTTGCCTTGTAGATGTCACTGGGACCTGGCGGGCAAGGCAAAGCATCTCATTTATAAACTGGCACAATTTACAACCACTGGTAGAGTCCACACGGGAGCTGCTGCCTGCTTTCCAGAACAGAATGACTCTTTAAATGATACACAAGGCTGCAGGACCCTTTCACGGGGCTCTCTCTAGTTGGGAAAGGTCCACCTGGGGAGGTGTGCAGAGCCCTGTCTCTCACTCACAGCCAGACCAGGGCTGGGCCCCTCTTTCACAGGCTACTTGGTGTCAGTGACACTGTGCTGCTGTGGCTGGTTATTTATTGAAGTCTTTGCTCACACATTAAATCTGAAGTGGCTGTTTGGACTAGACATGCTTTCTGTGAAAACTTTCACAGGGGCTGAAAAAGCAGTGGGATGTACCGGGAACACTCCAGCACTTGTTCCAGTGCAATTCCAGATGGACCCAGGAAGTCAGTGAGCTGCTCTGCAAGGGAAGCTTGGATCTCTTTGGAGCTTCTGGGATGAAAATCTCTGAGGTCTGACTTGGGGTTGAGCTCAACTTTTTTTAGCCAACCTATGACTAATCTGAAAGGACTAGAGGCAGCAGCAGTCCCACACAACTGGCTGAGATCCACTGGGAAATGCAACTGTGGAGCAGTGGGGAGAAAAAGAGAGAAGAGTTAGGAAGAGGAGATAAGAGGTGCAGAAGACTCCTTGCTAATCTCAACAACCAAGTCCCACTTTAACTCTGCTAACACAGAAAGCAGTAACAGCAGTAGCTCATCATCTGAAGACTGTGACATGAAATTTATCTTTTTTTCATTGCTTTCACAGCAATTTTGCACTGTGTTTGATAGCTGATGTGCATATCCAAATTCATGCAGCCCTACCACCCCTCTCCCTCTGCCTACTCGCGCTCACCCACGCTCTTCTGCGTGTGACTCAGGATGAAAAGGGATTTAGAAAGATGCAGGGAACGTTTACAAGCCACCCACCGCTTCACCCTCAGCCTGGATGGCCACATTAGCACCTCCAGTTGACATTTCAAGGCAAATCCCTGGGAGAGGCATTTCTTCTGTCCCCAGTACAGACAGGCACAGAGCAAAGCTGTGTGGGGTCTGCCCCGGTGTTTACTGTTGGCTGGGTATTGCAAGGCTGGATTTGCTTTAAGACAAGGCAAGTTTCCCTTGTTCAATGCCTTGCCCACAGGCACTCTCAGTCAAAGAGTGGTCACTGCAGCAGACCCCAGAGACCTCCTGAATATTGGTCTCACGGTCAGGAGGTACCTTGGTCACCCTGGGGGGTGCAGAAGGGTGGGAGGTGTTTGCAGAAGAGCCATAGCCTGTCCTGTTTGGGAGCACCAGTTAAAACCAGGATTGTGTGAAAGTACGGGGCTTTTTCTGGGCTGGTCGAGAGAGGTGTGAGGGCTGGAGTCTGTGAACTCTTCAGCAAAAACTCCTGCAGCACAGGGGCACTGGTGCAGGTTCCACCAGCACGGAACGAGCAGCCAAAAATCCCCCGGCAGCAGCTGTCAGGGACTGACTGGGGACGAGCTAACCACATTTGGGTGACAAACTAAAGCCAGTCTCTCCCCTTAACACGGCTGCTGAGAAGCCATTTAGGGGAGTGTGTCACCACTAACATCATCCTGTTTCCATGGAGACCAGATTAACAGAACAGTCAGAGGAACTGCACTTCTAATCTCTCCCAGAGAAAAGAGCTTGCTGATACAAGAGACTTTAAAACATCTTTAATCCAAACTCAGGGTTTTCCTTTCCATGTTCTCTCTAATCCTTCTAAAAGGTTACCAGCCCCTTCCAACCCTGAGCCCAGCACAATAGCATCAAGCAGTGCAGTCACCCACAGCCTCTGCAGTGCCTTGCTAAAATAAAATCTGCCATCTCTCTCTGCAAAAGTTTGGCTGTCCTAAAAACAATAGTTGTCCCAGCCCATCAGGTGCAAGGGGCCTGCAAAATGATGTCTGCCTTGGTGCACTCAGCCTTTCTGGAGATGGAACTAGGCCCTGAGAACACAGATGGAGGCACCTTCCTCCATCAACACAAAGATCCAGCTCCTGCCTTCTGTATTGCATGAGACACTTTTCATTGGCTTTTTTACCCCTGAGCCTTTGCCTTTCCTGTGTAGCATCCCAGACAAAAGCAGATCCCACAGGAGCACTGGATAGTTTGCCCAGTGGAATGGTTCACTGCAGTTACAGTGAACCATTTAACTTAAGGATTTACAGAACCACTGAATGGTTTGGGTTGGAAGGGACCATAAAGCTCCTCTACCTCCAACCCCCCTGCCATGGGCAGGGACACCTTTCATTAATCCAGGTTGCTCCAAGGCCCATCCAGCCTGGCCTTGAACACTTCCAGGGATGGAGCAGCCACAGCTTTTCTGGGCAACCTGTGCCAGGACCTCCCCACCCTGACAGTAAAGAATTCCTTCCTAATATCTAATCTACATCTATAATCCACCTCAAGGTCATTCTTTGTCAAAAATCCCTCTCCAGCTCTCTTTCCCAGGGGAACTTCCAGACCCCAAATTCAATTCTAGTTTGGGAGGCAGGAGCACAGTTAGCACATCTCTAATTCCAGCAGCCCTGCAAATTTAAGTACAGCAGAATGAGGTCGACTTCCCCTTCAGATCTTTTTGGCTTTGTCTGTCCTTTTACTGATGGACAATTCATATCTCCAAATGCTTCAAGAGTTCCCCCACCCTCCCTGCCCATCCAAGGCAGGCACCTGCATTTTCACACCACCAGGCAAGGTCTTTGCCAAACAGCTTTGTTGATTATTTTTTTTTCCAATGGGATTCATGCTGATTAAGCCTCGTCTACTCCTCTAAGACTCCAGGCAGGTGGGACACTGCACACAGCCCTTTATGCTCTCCATCGAGGGGCCACTGAATACCACAGATGTGGCTCATACAGAGCTCCAGCTGTGCTGAGTCAGAGCCATTTGGAACAGCTCTGTCTGCTGAGCTGAACAAGACATCAAGGGCTGTGCCACCTTCCTGTTGCTTCCAGAAGTTAAAAGAAATTTAACTACTTGCTTTTTCTTGCTTTTACCCCCAAAAGCTTGTCAGGAGGTTCCTGACAAAGTTTGACAGCGCCAGAAAAACGAAGAAGGAGTCAGTGTGACTGGGAAAGTTCAGTACAGTCTCAATGTCGTTCCTGCTGCTCTTGCCAGAGGGGTTGATGATGTTCTGAACATCTGGAGGTTCGCCCCAGAGGGCTGGAGCTTGTAAATCAGCTGGTAAAGCACAAGGTTTACCTGAGTCAGCCCTCTGGCCCTTCCCTGGGATCAGATCCATGTGCTGAGTTTTCTCTTGGTAGACAATACACGTGCCAGCCTGAAGCTTCCCAAAAGCTCTAACACAGGCACAACATGTGTCTGGGAAGGGCCAGGCTGAGCCACATCTGTGTCCTACAGCTGTGGGCAACGAAGGGTTAGTCTCCTCTCCAGGCTCTGAAAGCACATCTCTGAAGCACCAGATTATTTCTGTTCAGCATCTCTGACTTCAGATGAGAGCTCTGCTGTGGGATAGAGCTGGTGTGTGGGATAAGAGCAGAACTAAACACAGGATATTTTGGTGCAGGGTTCCCTACACACACTTCCACTGTCCTTCTCTGACTCAGGGGTCCCTGCTGTTCAGTTCATGGCTGGGCATGGTGGCTGGAGGTCAGCAAAAGTAGAAGCAAGGGGTAAGTTACAGCAGAGTGCTGCAAAGGCTGTGTTTATAGCATCTGCAGCTACAGGGGATTGATTTTTTTTTCCTTTTTTTGGTTGGTTGGTTGGTTGGTTGGCCAGATGATCAGCTCCTGGACTCTGCCTTGGATCCACAGCCGCTCTGGGTCAGACAAACAATTTCATCTCCTCAATCTCACCCCTCCAGCTGGTCTCTCTGAAAACATGATGCCCAGAACAGAAGATAAAACTGCAGAATATTACTATTGCTAGGTTTATTATTAATATTATTAAAGTTTTGTGCAAACAGGTTGTACTGTCACCACCAAGGCCATGTCTGGAGGCCCAGAGACCATAATCAAGGACTTCCAGGGAGGATGATCTGCAGCCTGTGAGTGTCTCTTTGGCCAGCACCACCCTGCATCTGCCCCTCAATCTGTCACCCTGGGGCTGTCAGGGGGAGTGTGGGTGAGAGGAGGAGTAGGGAAGGAGCTGGGCTGAGCCCACCACACAGGTAGAGGAGATGGCAGCTGCCCTCCTCCCTGCAGCTCCCAGGCAGGGTTTGTCCTGGCAGAGCAGGAGCAGCTCGGGCAGAAGGGATCGAGGTGCTCACGGTCACGGGGCACCTTGGACGCTCCCTCCCACACGTGGGATGGATGCTGGGGGACAGCAAGAGGGACCAGCTTTGCTGACTCGGCCCCGGCTGTCGGGCCTGATGTGTCTCCAGCAGGATCTGTCACGCTCCACCACTGTGGATTGTTTTTGCTGGCGGGCAAGAGCTCAGCAATGGACAGGCAACCAGGGGGAGGGGAGCGGGAGGAAGAGGGGGCAGATGAGATAAATAGGTAGTGTGAGGATAATAAAGGAGGACAGCTGGCCTAGAAAACTCAAAAGATAAATCAGCAAGGAAAAAAAAACCCAAAACTAATTCCCAAGTGTGCGGTTCCTGCTGAGCCCACGGGACAGAGGCAACTCGTAGCACCCACTGTGAGTCCTGGGCGTTCAGGGGGCCAGCACCCAGCCATGGCTGGCAACTGCCAGAGCCCTTTACATGGGGTGGTTTGGAGCCAAGGAAAAGCAGCTGGACACGTTGTTTTCTCCGTGAGCAGGGGACCCGTTTCGTGGGTCCAGGGCAGCTGTTCCATCTGCAAGGCACTGTGCTGGCAGCACAGGCTCATCAACCCGGGCCGTGCCACGCCTCTGCATCCTTGTGGGATGCAACCAGGGCTGAAGCAGACCAGCAGGAACTTGTCTTTGCCTCTTTACTCTAGCATTTTCCCTACATGGACATTATTTGAGACTCTCAACCCCACCAAAGGAGCAGGGCGAGAGTCTCTGTACTGCTTTAGTGCAGTGCTAAACCCCACAGAGCTCTGTGGAGGCCAGAGATGAGGGCTTGCCACCCTCTCAGTTGGGCCAGCATGTCTACACTGAAAGCAATACACCAGCAGTCACCAAAGCAACTGAGGCTAAAGGACTTTTTATCATTTTTTCATCATTCAGGTCCCCTGATGCACCACAGCACAAGATGCAGGAATATTATAAGCCTCCTCAGTAGCAAAGAAACCACAAAGTGCACCCTACTGACCTGAGCAGAATCTCACAGGAGGTCCGTGGCCCAGACAGAAAGTCAAACCTGTGTCTCAGCTGAGCGTGTTTTCTGTGCAAATGAAGGCAGCACACAAACACACAGCACTGGTGCTGTCACAGATGCCATCAGCAAGCAAAGTTTTCCAAAGATGGAGGGAAAGTTAGAGCAGAACGAAACACGGGACCAGGAGCAGCCCTTGCTTTCCAGGGTGACAGAAAAAGCAGGGAGGCACTGAAAAAGAACACAGAGCACAACTTTTATCCCCTTCCAGCCACCCTGTCCACGAGCCTCTCTCCCAGCACGGGAAAGGCAGCTCACGGTTAATCCTCCCCACAGATACTCGCACCCCTCCCTTCAGTGCCTGGAGCCTGACTTGGAGAAGGGAAAACAGCCGCTACAAAGTCAGAGCTAAGTGGCAGCTTCTCATTTACCCGGCTCTAATTGCCAGTTGAGCAGCCGGTTAATCTCCCAGAACGTGCTGTGATAAGGGTGTTGCTGAGTCCCCGTAATTGCTTAAGAGCTGCCATCGAGGATGTCGGGAATTGCCCAATTATTCTCCCTAGTTTCTCTACACCCCACATTCCCCTCACCCCCCTCCAAGTTTTGTGAATTAGCAAAGAGCTGCCTTTTTTTTTTTTTTTTTTTTTTTCTGAAAAACAGCTGGCACAGGATTTCTCAGCAGTTCAGAAGGGATGAAGAGATTATATCTGGGCTGGCTAATCCTGTGTGGGCAGGGGGGAGAAAATGTGGGGATCTGCAGTGGGGATCCCACTGTTGGACGGGCGTGGGGAGGGGGAGGAGAGGGGAGGAGGAGATCACTGTGTAAAACCCGTCACTCTGGAAGGGAAGGGGGGAGAAGGCTGCACTCACTGGTGATGCCTTGAACAGAATCCATCCCAGCAAGCCAGCACTGGCCCTGAGTACAAATCACATCCAATTTCCAGCTCCTCAATGGCCTCTATTGAGTAATAAATCAGCTCTGCATCCAGGCAGCCTGAAACACTCGCACTCTCACAGTTCCCTTATTGAGTGCTGAGAAGCTAAAGCCTCCTTGCCAAGGCCAGCAGGCTGGGGAGAGTCAAACATCCAAATCTCCTCAGAGCTCAGCCGCGAAAAAACAAAATAAAAAAACCTGCCCAAAACCACAAGACAGAAAACAAGTCCCTGAACTGCCGATCACCTGCACATCTCCATTTGTTCAGCTGTTTTCCTCCAGATGATGCAATGGGCCAAGGAGTCATCTGGTATCGTCAGCTCAGAGAGGCAAACAAGCCAGTGCCCTGTCTAATTCAATGCTGATCTACACACACAGGGAGCAGGGCTCAGCTCCCAGCCCTTGCTCATCTTTGCAGCTGTTTAAAGCCTGGTTTCCTCCCCAGGCACTTCATGACCATCTCTTAGATGCCACCTTTAAGCCCCAGTATAGCAGCTCTTCTTTGAACTGACCATACAGGCAGAAGTCTGCAAAGACACCAGAAGGACTGGGGGACTCAAAATCTGTTAATTTTACTGGGATCAGGTTTGTTCTTCTGTAAAGAGTTCCTGGAAGTTCGGATATAGACACATAGATGCAGCACCTCCTGCAGCATGCCCAGTCTGCCTGGGCCACCTCCAGGTAGGGATGGGACACCCAGGTGGATTTGGGCTGTTTTTTGTTCTCTGCATCACCAGCACAAAATCCTAACCCAGCTGCAAGCCAGAGTAACCACAGCAACCACCTCCATCACATCTGGAAGTATCTTTCCCTCTCACAGCCCATTTGTCCTATTCCACCCATTCCAGCCCTTGAAGACACCAGGTAGAATGAGTGTAATGCCAGATCCTGCACTGGTTTAGTGCTGGAAACCTCTTAGTGTCCCCTCTCAGATGGATGGGGCTGGGGAACTAACACTGACCCGGAATACAAATCCACCCCATCCCACTCATGGGCAAGCTGGAATGTGAGATGAACCAACAGAGGGTGCAGGATCTCAGCAAGGAAAAAAAATGGAGCAGAACAGGAGAAAAGATGATTTAAAATCTCACAGTGCACCTTCAACTCGTTGCTTGTCAACCACAGTGTTGCTGGAAAAGAGTCAGAGATCACTCAGGCAGATCTGAGCTAGAAGTTAATTTATTGAGTAGGTAATAGGCTGGTAAATAAGATAATGTCAGATCTGCTGATCCTTTAATACCCACATGTTCACTCATAGCTATTATACATTGATATAAGCACTGTAATGTGACATATAAACAAAGGTAGAACAATGAACACAAACCTACAATGATTAACAAGGCTACAATTAGGTGTAACATCAAATTCAAAGCTCCAGATGCTGTTGGTGACTATCCAAGCAGATTTTCTCACCAGTGATATTTTTCATCTTCCTTCACTCTGTCTGGGACACAGTGGGTTATGAAAGGAGCTCAGTAGTTAAAGTTGCATCTCATAATTTTAGTGAAATAACAAATACTTATGTTTGAGGGGTTGTGTATATATACAGTGGTGATGTCTATAAACAGAGAATCACAAAGGACTCTCATGCAAACACATCCAGTCCCAACACACACAAGTACAGTCTCAGAGGTCTCACTGGGATGTATTTCAAAATGACAAACATTTTGTTCGGTGTCAAGACAAATGTCTTGGGTCTCAACAGTATTACATTCACAAATAAATCCTTGTTGTTTCCACGCAGCACATGTGTCAGCAGTGACAGTTTGCCATTTGTTCCCATTTTGCTGGGCCCATACTCCGTGTTCTAAAGGATGGAGTACAGTTCCACGGTGATTCGATCCCAGCTCAGTGCCTGGGTAAACAGAATCATTTAGGTTGGGAAAGATCTCTGAGATCATCAAGTCCAGCTGTTAAGCATTGCATATGGCTAAAACAAAACCTGTGGCTTTGCTGCCAGTGGGGTCATAAGTGAGGTTTACTGGATACCACCAAGATCGGAAATATTTTTTGAATTAAGTCACAGTTTCCCAAATTCCCTTTTGAATCTCAGCGGGTAAGGTGCCCTCACCACCTTCCCTTGTAACTATTACTGTAGTGGGTTGCACCCATAACTGAGCTTGGTTGGATACAGCTAAAAGCTATGGAAACATTATTCTGGGCGATGCCAAGTGCGTCTGCAATTAGGTGGGGGCTCTTTTCACTGATTCTTTGCCATTTAGATAATATATCATCTAAGAGCCACTAACTGGTTCCTAATGCCAACAAAGAAGACTGTTAACGGGTGTTCTTGTTTATACAAATCCCTTGTTGCCAAGCAGAATTTATTTGCCAAAACTTCAGCATCCATGCTGTTTAATACTCCTAATCCTGTTCCCAGGATGCCAGTCACATCTCTCCTCGCTCGTTTCGGGGATGTGAGGGTTCACCCAGGCAACCTTGTGAACAGCCCTGTGTTTGGGAAGGGTAAGCAGGTAGGTTTGAATGCAGGGATATTAACCTGCAGTGATGGATTAAGTAGTGTTTGTTGTTGGCCTGTATATTTAATAGCATAGGGCCCAACTTCAGTAGTCTGGGGGGGATAACGTTTCAACAGCCTTACTGGGGGTCTGAGATGCATTGTGGAGGTTATGGTAGTTTTTGCTGTAAAATATAAACAATCCTAGTTTCAATTCAATTATTTATCTCCAGGATAAATAGATAAATTACATCTCCAAGTGCATCCTATTTCTCTATCCATATGTTCTTCTAATGTAACGCTCATTGAACAGCTATCAGCCCAGTTAGATCTAGACCCCTTTTCAAAGGAACTATATTGAAAACTAAGTAAGTAAATTTCCCCTGTATTGTTTGGGGATTGTCTTTCACATATTATGATTGCATTTCCCTCTGCCAAATTCGTGTTAATGGGTGGATTCCCAAATTTGTACTATTATAGCTTGCTTTGTTAGTGATTGTAATGCACTCAGGCTTAAATGTGATTACAATCATTACCATATTGATTTGTACAAATAAAAGACCTGCAGGTCTCCACCCCATGCATCAGGCTTGTTGATGTATAAACTAGATCTGGTTCATGTTGGAGATGAATATTTCTGCAAGAAAAATAAGTATTCATCCAGAGGTTTTTTGACCTCGTCTCCAGGGGAGGTGTTTTGATGCTGTTTGTTTTTTGTGTTTTGGTATCCCCAGTTTGGTTCCTGGAAAGTGAAATAAGTCTTAGCAGGGAGACTCCAAACTGGTTACCCCTTCTAGTGAGTGACTAGAGCATTAAAACAACATTAACACAAAGTTTAGCTTTCTTTGGTTACCCCCTTGGGGCCCAATGGACACTTCAGTTTTAGAAGTAAGGGCCACCTTAAACTACAGTTTATCTAACTCACCCTCTTCACTGCTCTCATCCCTAAATTCTTGGTCAGGGTCCCCCCATATATCTCCATCCCAATCTTCTGGGGATGCAGTTAATGGATCTTTGTGGAGTGGGGGGGATTGGGGACCCAAGTTATCATAAGTTCTAGTTTGTTCTCTACTCTTTTTCACTTTTCCTTCCACCCCCCCAACAGTTGTTTCTGCAATTGATCTGTTCACAGAAATAACAGCATTTCTTGTTGCTTTCTTTGTTCAACCTCATCTTGTAACATTCTCATTTCCTTTTCTTTGTATTCCTTACAATGACACGCTGCTTCCAAACACATTTACAACATCTTGCATATTATTCCCTTTTCTTTGCCATATTTCAGTTTCCCTCTCTCAAAGCTTAAGTGTTCCTCTATCTTACTCCGATTACACAAATTTTTGAACACTCAATCCTCAGGAAGTCTTGGAGAAGGTCTAATTCCATGCCTCCATAACTAGTAAGTAATTGAATCTGCCATCCTACTGACTGTGCCTATTTTGTCACAGGAGAAAAGTCAGAAAGATCACTCAGGTGGATCTCAGTTGGTATTTAGTTTACTGAGTTCTAGTCAGCAGATTTAGGTATGTAAAATATTTAATATTTAATAAGTACAGATGAATTGGCTGTCAGTACCCTACTATTTACTCACTTAAAGTTAGTAGGGGATGCAAAGACTACTGCTAAGGTTATTAGATATATTTTAAATGTTACATGCATGCAAAAAATGTCAGCTACCAACCCATGGATGTCTGGTGTCAGGTAAGGGATCTCTCAGCCTCTTATCAGCCCAGACTCCAGCCAAACTGCGCTTTTCTGGGGGTTGGTGCTCACTTCTCACTGGTAGCCACGCACAGCAGGATTAATGTTGATCAGGGTGAGTTGCTGAGCACCTGCCTGGCCCAAAGTTCAGTTAACTCAAGGAGTGCATCCATCATACCACAGTCCTGCAACCATCATCACAGCAAAGTGAGGACAGCTCATTCTACAGCATTCCCGATCTCCAGCAGCATCCAGACACACCCTATGGACACTGCCAAACCTTCCAGGCAGTGATTTGGGCAGGTCCATCCTGCCAGGGCTGGGCTCTGCTCTTACCTGTCAGACATTCCCCCCAGGAGGGGCTCTGGGGATGGAGCTGGGAGTGTCCAGGGCTCATGGGCAGCCACAAGCACATCTCCATCCTGCCTTCCATCTGTGACAGAGACAGCATCAACTGATGGACCATGAGCACACCGTCCTCCTTCCTACAGGAGGATTTTGTACTTACCCAGCCAGGCCTCTGTTTGCAACGGGAAAGCAACAATCTTGGGTCTCCCCATAAGGTCTCTGAGGAGAAAACAGATACCAGGGGAAGAGGAGTGCAAAGGTATGGAGGGCACCCATCCCAAGTAAAGAGCTGTCTTTACCCACAGCACACCTCTAATCTTTAGTCTCTGCACCCTCTGGCAGCCCTTTCCTCCTCCCACATGCCCCCCAGCACCCACAGCACTCAGGGGCTGCTCACTTCCACAACACAGGCTGATGCAAGAGCTACAACCACCCCTGACCCAGCAACTTCACCACCTGAAAAGCCCCAGAGACAAGCTCCTTGCTACAAGAAGACAAAGTTTAATTGAGGAGGGAGAGAGCAGAACAAGAAAGTGATGACAGACAGTCCTGTGCAACCTATTTGCCCAAAAGCTGCGCTGTTTGTTCCTGCTGAGCTCTGCCTTGTAATAAAGGTTAACCTCACCCTATTTTCCTACCTCTTTCCCAGGGAGGTGGCAGGATGACTCTCAGAGAGACCAGGGCAGCCTCAGGCAGCCTCCTGCAGCACCACCAAGCCAAGGGGGGCCCAGCAGCATGCCAAGGGGGTGCCTGGGGAAACATCAGTGTGCACATTGCACCAGCAGCCCAATTCCCAGCTGAGGAAGTTGGAATAAACCAACCAGGGGCACACCTTGCCTTCCTTCCTCTCCAAAGTCACACACCCTGGGGAGCAGAGTCTGCTCCTTCCTCCATCCACAGCTCTCACACTCATCCTCATGCCGATACAGGAGCTAAGAACCCTCACAGGTGAAGGTTACAGCCCTGTGGTCAGTGCAACAAGCCCAAGAAATCTTCCACCTGACAGCTGCCTCCAGCTCCCAGGGAGCCAATCCCCACAGCCCGAGGTCGCTCGGGTGGATGCAGGAGCAGAGTTCTGCCGAGGATGAAAAGATCACAGCACGTTCATTTTGTCCCAAACACACAGCTGAGCCCAGCAGGAGCCAAGACCTCCCTAAGCTCTCCCTGAGCCCTGTGATGCTGTCCTGCTGCTGCCCTCCACCCCGGGGGCAGCTGCATTTCTGCACTGTTGCTCCTGGGTGAGGAGGAGGACGGTGACAGCGCCGGAGGATGCTCCAGAGAGCCAGTCCCGCACTCCTGCTACCTCCTCTTGCCACACAGTGGTCTAGTGCTTTTCCTTATGGATGTTACACTTGGCTGACCCTGGGGAGATCCACTAAGCCTTTCCACAGCTGCTCCTCGAGCAGAAGCCTGTGTGTGGGGCAGCGTTAAGGCAGGAGGCCATATGGCCCAGCACGGGGACAATGAGCCTCTCGCTGCGATGAGCACGGCTGGGATGAGCCATTGTCATGACTGATGGCATCAGGACTCTGGGGGAGTCCGGGAGGGGGAGCAGGTTTTCACAGCAGATAAACCCTAATGAAGGGAGAAATAACTTCCCCGTGATGCGGGAGGTTTACAGAGTTCCAACGGACACATCTGGTCCTGCGAGGGAGGAAACACCTCTGCCAGTAAGGCCAGAGAGCACTACCTGGGCAGCATAGCCAGGGGTGCTGGGAAAGTGCCTCTTCCTGCTGGGCTTGGCAGTGAGAGAAGGAGCAAACCTTCTGTGTAAGAGCTCAGGGGGAAGAGGGAGAGCAGAACAGGCTCACAGGGGAGCAGGCTGGGGACTGCAGGTCCTCCCCAGTGCTGCAGCCTCTCCTGTTGCAGAGAGGGCAAGAAAACTGTGCAGATCAAATGCATCCCCCACAGCGATCAGAACTCCTTTCAGAGGGGAAACTGAGGCACGGAGCCAAGGAGTGGTTCCTACAGAGCAGGAGACAGCCCCACACTAGGAAGAAGAAAACTTTAAAACTGCCTTTGCACCTCACAAGTTGGTTGCCACAGGGAAACTCTGTTGTCTAATATTGGCTTGAGCACATCCTACAGCCTTCCCCACTGCATGGGAGGAGGCTTTGCCATAGGAACTGCTGCTGAGCCACCTTATATTAGAAGTTACTACAGCTCTGCCTGGAAGCCTGCCCCGTGCTTTCTATTTTTAGCTGCAGGCAGACCTATTCATATCAGTCAGTGCTGAAACTCAGGTCCTTACGCAGGGATTTGGTGCAGTAATTCAGGGCCATGCAGGAAGCCAGGTGCTCAGGCTTCAATACAGCTCACCAGGATAAATAATAAACCTATGAGCTGAGTGCTTGTGAGTCTGGGAGGTTACGTGGTGGGGTGGGGGGAACAGGAGTGTGCTTTGCTAAAGGCATTCCCATCATACACACATTTATTCCACAGGATCACACCACTGATTATGTGCAGAGTGAGGCACAGGTTCGAATGTGATTTACCAGCTCAGGGCCAGAACCTGCAAGGGAAGCAGGAGAAATGGGATGAGAGAGAAGGAAGAAGGGCCCAGAAGTGTAAACAGCTTCATAAGGCTCCAAACTGGTGGATGTTTTTCTGCTTGTTATTTTATCTTAAAATGCTTTTTAGAAGAGAAGCACTTCAATAGAGCTTAACAACAGGACAGTAAAAAAATGCCTGCTTTCACAGATAGTCACAGTGAACATAAGGAGAGTAAATCTCAGAGGTCTGCAATAACTCAGGGTTATTTGAGTAAACCAATGCAGCGGCAAGATACATATGTTGGGTGATGGAGTTCCCAATCAGCCAGACCTTGTTCTAATGACACTTTATCACGCTTCCTCCTCTCCCAAGTGTGATAGCACTTGCCAAATCTACTCAGGTACCTGACAGATTGAAAAATAAAAAAGCCCTCAGCAGTGAGACTACACACCTCCTCCCCAAGAGCACTGACATTGCCCAACACCCTGCAGGGGAGGGGCTGCAGAGCCACCAGCCAAGAGGAATTGTGGCACCCACATTCCCCCCAGGGAGAGGCAAAGCACTCCCTGAAAACCATTCCTCCTCCTCCACCCATAACCTGCCTCTTCTGCACCTTGTCCCCAACCTGTGTGGGAGAGGTGCCACCCTCTGAGCCCACATTACATCATCGTGGGAGGGATTAAATCACTGCAGGCTCCCCAGAGGATCCCTACTGTGCCCCAGCAGGAGCACCAGGTCAAACAGGAGGGGACCCCAGACCTTCCAGTGCAGACACCTTACATCAAGAAGCCCTCAGATGTGAAGCTGTGGATATCCGTAATATCCTTAATTCACATTTAATGTCCTGGAGCTCTCAGTGGGTCCAAAAAGCCCCTGCAGAGCCAAGAGCCCCTAGGCTGGGTGCTCAGGAGGAAATGAGAGAAGCCCCATGAAGGTGGAGGGAGTGGCATCAGTGCATTGTGTTTCCAAGTGGCAAACCAGAACATGTGAGTACTCCCATGAGCCTCCTAACTATCACTCAGTACTTGGGGGAATTTAATTGAGAAATCCTTTGTCTGATTTGATTCAAATTTTGTAGATAATAGTATGTGGAGCTCCGCCAGCTATTCTGGAGCTGTCATCATCGTTACACTTCACGGCAGCTGAACTCAACCTTGGCATAGGAAACTTGAGTATGTACTCACCCCAAAGAAAGCTCACCCTGCTGCAGGGGCTTGGAGGAGGAGAGCCACAGCCAAAAACTGTCTGTCCTGCTGACAGGCATTTGTAGGGTCGATATTTGTGGATTCAATCCCACCAGTTTTCACACAAGGAGACACCGCACAGAGCAGTTAACTGGGGTTCATCCTTCCTGCCTGCAATGCCTGTTCACTCCTGTCTGTAGCAAGCAAGAAGCCTGAGGCTCTTCTGCTGCAGGGTGCTGCACTCAAAGAGCTGGCAGGAGGGTTTTCCACACTTGCACTCACTGCTGATCCCCAACCACTGCCCTTGGTCACTCAGGATGGGACTTGCTGGTGGCAGCCCCAGCCCTCCTGACCCGAGGGGTCAGCAGAGCAGATGGAACAAACGGGCAAATGCTGTTTCTCCCATCCACACTTTCTCCAGGGTAAGCAGCGACAAATTAAGGGACAAAAAGAGCCCGAAACAAAACAACAGAGAGTGTGTGAGCATATCAAGCCCTTTTCCACCCCCGGTTTATGCTTCAGCTGCTACCTTGAGACTGGCACAGAAACCAACGTGCCGTTTGCTTCCCACAGCTCCTGGGATCTCCGTGGCACAGTTTACGCCTGGGTAACTCAGCTTCTGGAGGCCATTAGGCAGGGTAATTTCACCAGTTCCTAAGCAAATGCCTGGAGGGGTCCTTGCAAAGCCAGTTCAGCGCAGCTGAAATATGGAGGAAATGTTCGTTGGAATCCTAAAGAGAAATGTAATGACTGCTTTGTAGTAAAGCACATTCAAATCAGCCCCATTTTGGCTGATCAGGGCACAATCTTATCAGCACTCTCCAAGAAGAAATACTTCTGATCCAGTAAGTGAGCTTAACATCTTAATGGAAAAGTTTTCATCAACTGACAACACCCATTTTGGGGAAAACTAGCTCACAGCACACTCGGGTGCAGACTTTAAAAGCAAGTGCATTTTTTTCTATTTTTTTTCCTATTTTTTTCCTTTTTTTTTTTTCATTTCTGAAAAGGCACTTTCCATTTGATGGGCCCAGCTCAACTGAGATGCCAGCTGGCCAAACACGTCAGCAAAGGTTTGCTCTGCATAGGGGGGCTGGGACCTGTTTATTCACCCGTGTGCTGGTGAAAACAGGGCTCTGCAGAAGTTCTCTCGTGATCAGCTTCCACATCTGTGTGTGGCTGCTGGGTCCTGACCGGGGTGATTGGGAGTGATCTTGGTTGCAGGGCTTGGGAAGCTGGAGCAAGCCCCTGGAAAGGCTGTAAGTAACAAGGTCCTGGGTCATCCAAGCCCAGCAATACAGTACAGCAAAAACTTGGAGCAACTGTTTTGGGAACAAGGATCCAGGGTAAGCATCGCTGGTGCCACCAGTTCAGCAGCACCACAAGGAGGAACTGAGAAATCCAAAGAAAATGCTGTGGGTTCACCGACAGCTTGCAAAGCAGAGGAGAAATAGTCCCTGGTGGGGTGTCTGCACTGAATCCCCAGAAGAATGAGGGGCTCCCCACAGACAGAGGAGGCAGGAGGGATGCTTCCCAGCCCATGCTGGCTGACAAAGCAGCTTAGGAAGTGGCAGTAGCTAGTAATTTGTTGTATCCTACTGTCTCAAGGTTCATATCTGCAGGTTCTCCTCACAATGCTCAGGGAATGAGTGTGCTCCTCACCCTGCCTTAGAAATGGGAAAAGAGAAGCAGAGAGAGAAGTAGCAATGGGTTAAAAACAGCCAAGCTTACCCCATGGCTGATGAAGCAGAGCCTACACCTGCAGTCTGTGTCCTTGGGCTCCAGACCTGTTCCTCTGCCCAGCCAGGTGCCTGCAAAGGCTGCTCTGCTCTTGTCCCACCTCCCCTTTCAAACCCTGGCTTTGCCACCTGTGCCAAACAGGACAGCAGGCAGGTGGCTTGTTAGAAACTGTCCCTCCAACATCCCAGCCTGTGAATATGCAATGTGTATTGCATTTTGAGAGCTGTCTGGGGACCTGGCAGGATTAATTAAAAGAGAGGGAGACAGGACGAGTAGGTGAAAGGTGTTTGTGAAGAGCAGCAGGCCAGTGTTTCTCAGTGGGTATGAGCAAAGGCTAGAGAGAGCTGCAGGAAGAAAATGGGAGGCTCTCAGCCCTCCCACTGGTATACCCAGGCTCAGACTGGTACACCCAGGCACAGACTGGTACTTGGCAGCTGTAAGCACTTGCCTGAGCTCACCTGTGTGTGTTCCTGTCTGTGAGCATACAGATGCTCACCTAAGAAGGGACTGTGTATCAGCCAACCTGTGCCCTGAGCCATGCTCATGCAGAAGCATGTGCCAGTAGAGAGCAGCAAACAAACCCCAAGAAATCCAGTTTCCTCTGGCTGTATGAAAATGTGCAGGACCAACTCCTGCATGTGCAGCTCCTGGCACACAGCGGGTCTTGCCCGGCACCCTTGGCACAGCAAGGAGGAGAGGGCCCGAGAGTCCCTGCAGAGGAACCTGTTCGGATGAAGGCATCAGGTGTCTTGCCAGCTGATGCCTTTGAACAAAGGGCTCCATCAAAGAAAACCTACTAAGCAAGCTTGGGTGAAACTCAAAAACTCTGGTCCCCTCCAGAAAGCGGATTCCTTTGCTGGCTGCCCCAGGCAAGCTCAAACATCTGCCCCCAAGCAGTAAGTGAGGAAGGAGGACTTGGCCCCTAACTTTGATCTCCTCTCCTGAGTACCAGTGACTGTGCTGTCCTTAGGGCAGAGGGGCTGCTGTTATCCCAGCTCCAAGGATAGCACAGTGCATGATTTCCCTTTGGTAACTCCCACCTACCTTCCCCCGACATTTAGGGAAATGGGCTGCTTGATCTGCGTGGGATTTTTTCGTCTTTAGCTCCGACAATCCTCTGATACTGCCTGTGCTTTTCTTTGGCTCTAAACACAGCCCTCAAGTTGTTTCTCATATCAAACGCTCCCAGTCAATCTGATTTTTGGAAAACATAGTGCGTCTGGGGAGAAACCTGCAAAATATAGAACACATTCCCCATTTGCATCCGAATGTTGAAAAACCCCAGCACTCCTCTATGGTACATCATATCAGCACTACACCCGCCATGAAATATTCATGGCCATTTATTATGATGTTGTTTATTATCCTCATAAAACTTACCAGCAATCAGTGTCTCTATTTGCTCAGCCTCCAGCCTGGATGGGTGCTTTTGTGTCTCCTTCAGTGCTGGCAGTGTTTGAATTAATCCAGGTCCCCCATCCCTGTAAGAAAGACACCACTGCCCTCCAGGGCTCAGTCCATCCTGGGCTGCTTCCCTGCTTGTGGCATCAACAGAGCACTAACTGGGAATGGGAGGCTGGCCATGACACACTCTGCCTGCGTTAGGTTGCTGGAATGGAATGAAATTCAACCCAAAATTGACCTCCTGAGCCCAGTGGGACAGCACACATAGCAGAGGAATTAAATGGTGTTGTCAGTCCTGCATGGGTTGGGAGGACACTGGGACATGATGCTGGTCTCCCTATCCATGTGACTTAAAAAAGAGAAGGGAAGCACTCAGTGAGGACAGCTCCTGGAGGTTCATGGCAACTGCCAGATTAAGTTTAATGTTAGCTGTTAAATGCTTTTCAAATGGGTAGTTCTCCATTTCCTCCTCAGCCCCCCTGAGGGTTTGATGTAGAAAGAACAGACACAAACCTGCAACCACCAAACTGCCCTCCTGGCAGAGAAGCAGAGGCCAGGGCTGGACCCAGAGGGAGGGTGTGAGAAAGACAGAGGTAGTTTCTGGGACAGATACAGTTTCTGATTGAGAGCAGTCCTTTTTAGCAGGACACTTTGTAAAGAGTGCCCATTCTGAAAACCTTTCATTCTTCCTGCAAGAGCTTGTGAGACCTGCCCTTTTCGCGTGGAGGGGAGTAAAAAAAAGATCTCCGAGGACAGAGAGAGCAAGAGCTCTCCTTTCACAGAGATTGCAAAGCTGAATCTCGGTGGAGTGACCTTGATACAACCTCTTGTTTCAAACACACAGCAAACATTTCTGCGTTGAACAAACTGCTGCAAGAGGATTCGGGCTCCTGGCTTGCCAATGCACTGGCACTGCTTCTCTCCAGAGCACAGTGTCTTCCAAGAGCAAACTGCATCAGCCTCAGAAAAATAAATAAATCTACTTTTCACATCATTTCATCTTCTGATAACGGTAATGAACTCAGTCTGAGGCATTACTGGGAATTAATGACTGGCTGCCTCCTGACTCACCAGCTCTTCCCAGGCTATCATAAATTCCCAGGAACTGTTGTGAACCACACATCAAGCCGGCCGAGCTGAAAATAAAGCCATTGTCCAAAACCCTGGGGCAAATATGCAACGTGCCAATCCCACCTGGAAGCCTGGGAATTGAGATGAGCTCCCAGATAAATGGTGCTGCTCTGCCCTGATGGCTCTCTGGGGGCAAGCAGAGGGAGCTGCTTCCTGGGGCAGGATCCTGCAGGATCCCAACGCTGGTTCTGCGTCACTTTTCCAAAATGATCCTGGTTGAAAGCAGCACACATCACCCTTGGGGAACTGTTCCTCTGGATAATTAAACTCATATTGCATGCCATACCTATAACCTTTTTCCTGGCTGACTCCTCAGTCTCACAATGCTCTTGTCTGAGAGATTAAAGAGCCTCTTAGAAGCTGCTCCTGGACGTAGGAACTTCCAGACCATTATCACATCACCTCTAACCTGCTCTTAATAAACTAAAAGAAGATGCTTCATTACTGAGTTCAAGCTCTGCAGCTCATGCCTGCTTGGTATTTAGAAACCAGGGTACATCATATATGTGAGGCCTCTTAGACTTCCTGCTTTTCAGATCACACAGATTCTTTTTGGCAGGGAGAAGGGCTAATAAAATTGACAGATCTATATACTTATTTAAATATCTGGATTTCCTGCTCTCCCAGTTGCAAATGCAAATTTGTATGTAACTAGCTCCAGTAATTAGGGTTAATAATTAAAGAGCATTTGGAGATTGTGCAATTTGTGAAGTTCTCCATCAGAAAGGACAGATTAAGTTTGCTGCTCTTTTTGAAAAGTACAAATTTCTGTCATCAGCTGTTCATTGAACATGTCTGCCCGGACTGCTTGTCTCAAGAAATTTAACTAAATTAACAGATTTAGTTATTATGTATTAAGTACAGGCCATGCCCAGATTTTTCTGAATCAGAGCGTTCCACTGGCAGAACAGATAGAGGTACAGCAGACAGTGGAATATGTTTTAATTTGGAGAAAATATAGCTGCTACATCAAATCAAAAGGCTGAGCAGTTCCACTCCAGCCCATAGCTGCATTCATTTACTGCTGGGTCTCACTTCTGTTGGAGTTATACTTCAAACTACTTAGTCTCCAAGGACAATTGCTGTGCAGTACAGGCCAGTGCAGGAGGGAGATTTGTCTCATGACAGATTATCCCCAGGGAGAACCAGCACAATGCTCTAGGGGCTTTGAGAAGACAAAGCCTGGAAAATATTCCTGCACTACAAATGTGTTCTTCTTCCCCTCTGCAAGTCCTTGGGCCCCTCAGGGCAGGGCTGGGCACACAGTGGGTCCTGGACCAGCATTCATCTCCCTTTGGGAGCCATGTCACGGGCGCTGCAGAGTATCCCTGGTTAGCCCAGGAGCTGTGGCTGTGTCCCTCCAGGTCTTTAATTAAGGCAGCTTGGGCTTTCCAAGCAGTGGAGCATGAAAGCAGCACCTCATAAAAACGTCCCAGTCCCAATAACGCTTCTAAATCAGCTTCTTGGGATGCAGCTGTAACAAGCCCCACGGAGAAGCCGTGGCAGCAAGGGGAAGGGTTTATTGGCTCTTAATTATGAGCTCTGGCACAACGCTCTGCATCTGAGTCTCTGGAAAACAGCAAGGAGGAACACTCCAGCACCGTGTCCCCCCCACCAGCAGCTCTCCACTGCTCCCACACCTTGCCACACATGTTGTGCAGACACTGCAACAACTGCATCCCAATTCTCATTCTCCAAAGATCCACAAACCAACAGTTTCTGCTCTTTCCCTTCAGAGGACCTCTGCTATTTTGCTGGTGGTGACCCATGCACAATTGACTGAAGCTTCCTGACACGCCAGCTGCTCCCAGGTTCCTTGTTGCTACCCTTTGAGAAGAGTCCCACGGGTCAGCAGACCACAGACTAAAAGCTGCCAAAGTGAACAAGTCCCTAGATGGGAACCTCGTGATTAAGAGCTCTTTAACCTGACTGAATCCCTGCCTGCAGGATCACAGGCGGCGGCTGGAAGGCTTGGTGTGCTCAGAAAGACACAGTTAATTGTGAGAGCAATTAGCCTCTGCAAGAATTCACCAAGTACATGATGGATTCTCTCTGTCTGGAAGTGTTTAAATCTCAGTGGAGATCCTTTGGAAAGATAAGCTTCTGTTAGGCCAGGCTGGATGGGCTTAATACAGGAATAAACCACTTTATGCAAGAAGAGACGAACAGAATGGTCTTTTGAGCTGGAAAATGTCTAAAATCTATGAAACTATTAATAGAGAGTGAGACATTTCTAGTGGGTTTGACAGCTAGATGACAAATCTGTGTTAAATTCCACAGGATCCAAAGAAACCACTCAGCCTCATTTTCTGATATCCTCCAAGGGGTTTCCCAGTGCAGGGATTTTAGTTTTCCATTTTTTAGCTTTAAAATCATTTTCCAAATGGGAAAACTTCTCAACCTCCCCTCCTCTCACCTCCCTCTGCTCCTCCATCCTCTCCTCTGTCTCAGAGAGTACATGCCAAGCTGTGTGTGGGTGAACCCCTGGGAGAGGTGGCAGCAGAGCCATCCCACATGTGTGTGATGAACACAGAGCAGTGGGCAGAAGTAGGAGAGACCAAACTCTGCACTTTCTCACCTCAGAGCAACCTCAGAGCCTGGGTATAAACCCCTTGTATGCCCTGGAGAAGCCCCATGGCACAAGGGGTGTGGGAGTCAGTGGGCTGCACGCATTCTGCTGCTCCCAGAATAGCTTGGTTTATCAAGTATTTCCCTTTTAACTCTGCTACAAAGCTTGATCCTCCCAAATTTATCAGGGAACAGCAGCTGTGGTTGGTTGTCTTAAGTGCAAAGTATCAACTAAAAGTGGAAGAAATGAATGAAAGGGTGGCCAGGCCCAATAATAATAATAATAATAATAATAATAATAATAATAATAATAATAATAATAATAATAATAATAATAATATATAAATATTTAGGACATTAAATGTAGAGACAGGCAGTCTCTGAATTTTGGTGGGACTTCCTGACAGGCATGACAACAATACCCTGTACTGGGAAAATCTGCTCTCTTGTGAGGCTGCCAGTCCTTCAGAGAGCAAAGAGGTTAATGAAGTAGAGGTAGAAAAGACTGTAATGTTTCCTGCATTTTGCTGTAATTTAAATGTGTGCTAAGTACTGCATCCTTCTAAAAATCCCAAGTGGAAGAAGTAAAATAACAACCACTTGAAGGATTTAACCCAGGAGTCCCCAATTCATATTTTTAATATGAGGTTTGTATAAACCTGTGGAAAACCTGGGAAAAAAATCCTTAAGCAGCAGCTGCTGCTGAAACCCCTGGAATGGGAATAATTCGCAGAAGGATCCAAGACTTGTTTCTCTTGGACACGCCTTTTTAATATGACACTCTCCCTTCTCATTCAGGGGCTTCTGATCATCCTCTGTGCACAATTCAATGTGCAGCACGGCAGGAATGATGGGACAGGGGGCCTGGTGACACACAGAGTTGGATTTCAGGAGCGTGCTGCCATGGAAGATTAAGCCCAGGATTTGAGTATCTGGAATGATGTCCAAACAGAGCAGCAGGGTTCACGTTTCTCAGATGGATCCCATCACTCCACTCTCTGGGAGAGCTCCCAGCAGCTGCCACTCTTGGTTCCCACCCATCCTCACGATACTCCCAAGCACTGCTCCCACCACTGCTCCAGTGCCTTTGGAGAAGGTGTCTTTTGCTCGTCCCCCTTGCAGGCTGTAGCTGAGCGTGTGTGGGTGGTGTCAGATCCCCAAGACACACAGAAAAAGCAAACACCACAGAGCTGCTCTCTACCTGTCTGACGCAGAGCAGCTCCACCAGACGGCTCCAAGCCTGCTCCCACCTCTGCTGTGATCCCTGGAGCTGCCCATCCTGGGAATCCAACACCACTGAGGTGATCTGCAGGTGCCTTTTTTTTTCCTCCAGAGCCGTGCTTTGCATGAGCCCCAGGTACAGTGGCATTAAATCAGTTTGCAAAAGCAGAGCTGTGCCTGGCAGCATAAGCAGGACCTGTGACAGCAGGAGAAAAGAGCCAGTTAGTTCCTGAGCCTGAATCCTGCACCCAGATGCCAGAAGCCTCTGCATCCCTGCCTGCCTGGGGCCAGCAGTCCCTCTGAGCACCAGCTGTTGCAGGATCAGAATGAGAAGATTACACAAGTATGATATAAAGGTACCCATATGGGCAGTCCCAGCAACTCAGGTGCCTATATCCATATGGAGCTGGAACCCTGGGATCCAGGGTTCATCCCTAGAAGGGCTGATCCTTTCACTCACCTTCCTGCAAAATCACTTTCTCTGATCTCTGCACTGCCAGACAACTTGGACAGTGTCCTCTGCCAGCTGTTACACCAGATGCCTGATAATGCAGGGACCGTGTCATCCAGCCAGGGAGAGGCTGTGTAACACCATAACAGCTACACTTTTCTCCCCCTTTACTCCACCCTAATGTAGTGCAAGAGATTGAACCTGCACACACTCAGTGGGATTGTGTAGCCAAATTAGTCAGGATCAAAGCCCACCCTGCCCCACTGAGGGCAGTGGCACTCGACATTCCTCTGTTCACATGATCAGATGCTTCAGAGACACCCATCATCTGGATGAGCCCCTTTGCTCAGGGAGGGAGAGGTGTTGGGTCGCCAGAGGTTGGAGCCACAGTCCCACGGAATCACATCAGCCCAGGTCAGGGTAGGAAGGTCCGTGATGGATGCTGAGTGAGGGAGAAGGATCTGTTCAGGAAGGGCCTTGTAAGGGCGGGAAGGCAGCCCAGCGAGGAGCCTGCTGTAGCAAAGATGATGGAAAAGGGCTGTGCAGCCTGTGAATGGGGTAGCTTTGGGCACCGCTGAGCTGCGGTGGAAATGGGCTCATTGGAAATGTGGGAGTGAGCAGGCAGTCCACAGGGGACAGCAGGGCACATCAGCTGAAACACAGCTTCAGTGGCCATTAAAATCACCCCCGAACACTTCCACACGTGTCTTGAGGCAACTTGTGGAGCAGCCTAAGATTGGGCTGAGAGAGTTGGGAGGGGACCTCCTGCCATAAGAAGACTCTCCATCATTGCAGATGGCCCCAAGGTTTCCTTGGCTCACTCCTGGTGCCTTCTCTGTGCAGATACTCACCACCCAGAGGGGCAACCTGTCACTCCCCATCTCCTCTCCCTCCCCAGTCCTCTGCAAATAGCAAATGATGGAGCTGCCAGGCAGAAGCTTGCCCTGCCTACGAGCAAAGCCAGCAGTGCTCTGGAAACTTTGCCTTCCCTCCTCAGGAGACGCATTTTGTCAGGGCACTGACAAACCAAGTAGCACAGCCAGAGGTTCTCTCTCTGATTCCATGGAATCTGTCCCTGCCCCAAGGAGGAGCAGAGAGGAAAGATGAACATCAAGACACAGCAGTACAGGAGTGAGGAAGCCACATGCACACACAGCTCCTGGAGAGACTATCATGCTCAAACTGCAGCCAGGATAGTGGTTTGTCCCTTGTCAATGCACTGTCCCCCCTTTCCACTTGCTGTCCTGGCCCTGTCAGCCCTGTGAGATGTCCAGGGCCCAGACATGCCTTTCCCAGGTCCTAAGAGGTGCAAACACCGTGGCTCTTCCCTGGAAATGCTGAGCTAGTCAAACAAACCCTGACTGTGCTTCTGGCTTTGCCCACAAAGAAACTGGCTGATATTCACAGAGCTGCTCTCAGACAGGAAAGCTTTTTTGTTTGTTGGGGGTTTTTTTCTTCTCTTTTTTTACTTGTATCTTCTTCTTAGCTGGTACTGGGCACATTCAAGACTCTGCAGGAGCGGCCAGGCTGCAGTTGGTACACATCAACACAGCCCTGCTGATTCAGAGTGACCAAGCATCTGGTAGGAATCCTCCCAAATCAGCAGTGTATGCTTGGTGACTACTGGCTCTGCAGAAGTGGAAACCACACAGAAAGACCCTACCAGCACATCTGAGTTCTCATCCCTCTTCATTACAGCTCAAGCCCTGGAGCCACAGCAACAAACAGCTTTGCCCTTCACTCTCAGCCACATTGAAGGTGAGGTTTGATTGAGCAGAGAGAAAGGCAGAAGTTTTGCCACTTCCCTCTGTCCTGGAAGGGACAGTACCCCATTTCAAAGCCAGCAAGAGATTTAGGATCCTTCAGGTCACTCTGGAGGTGGCACTTACCTTCAGCTCAGCTGGTCCCTGCAGCGTCAGCGATGGCACTGCAAGGTTTGTAGGGTGCTTTCCCCTAAACAACTCAAGGCTTCACAGATCTTCCTGTTCAGCTTGTCATGCCTTTTTGGAAGGTATATTGTCTTCGCTGAAGCTGAATTATAAAGGCACGAATACCTAGAAAAATAACAGAGCTCTTTAATGATGCTCCTGGTCTTACAGAGATTTCCTCTCTCCAGAGAAGGTTACAGAAAACACTGGTGAAGGCTGTATCCCTCCATCTGTTGCTGCTCCATGTCTATCTGTCTGCTCCCCCTCTTGTCCATTAGCTGTGAACAGCTTGCAAGGGAAAACACACCTGAAAGGTCATGTAAGCTCATGACTTGTGGCTGGGAGAACCCTGCAAATCAGGGCTTTGCCCAGCAGATCCTCCTGGCCCTTCTGCTTGTCTTGCATGAGCAGGAGAGGGTTGGTGGAGCTTCAAAGCCAGAGGACAGTAAATCCACGTGGCACTCACTCCATTGTGTGAAGATTCATGGCTTTGTTCTCTGAAGGTCAGCCTTGTCTGTTCTAGTCAATTAAGAATAATCTATGGCTTCTCCCTCTGCTCCCTCCCCGGCCGTATGCTCCTTGTCAGCAGGAGGCCATTGGTCAAATAAAAGTCACAACTGGTCAGTATCCCAGAGATATGCTGTGGGAAGAGCAGGAGGAGCCAGAGAGCTCCTCATCTCATGATGGGCTCCCAGGGGTGCTGCTCCTCTGAAAGGCTGAGGACTGGCAGAGGGGCACAGCCAGGGACACCTCACTGCTGCTGTCACAGATCTCACAGGGATCCCTGTGACACCCACATACATCCCTTTGCTCACTCCATCACCCTCATATGATCTTACCTCCTTCAACCCTGAGCTTTGCATCGCTGGCTCACAGCCAGAAATACCCAGTGCCTCACCTTCCCTGCCCACCCGGTGCCTCTCTGTTACCTCCTGCTCACGGCCCCTGGAGCCTTCCTCAGAGGAAGGGCTGCTCCTTCCCGCCCTGGTCTCCCCCTGCATCTGATTCTTGGGGTATTTTTCTGTTTGCAAACAGAGATGGAAGCGGACTACATGCAATTCCCTCCTTGGAATGCTGGAGCAGCTCAGGGCAGGGTTTGGGGATGGAAGGAGGCAAAGAAAGGCTGTTAAGAAGTCGAGACACAGGGGCAGGGAGAGGTCCCAGCCAGTCTGTGTGAGCTCCAGATGCCTGACAGACCCCAGTCCCACACTGGGTATACCAAAACCTGGATTCAGGAGCTAGCTTTGAGGTTTGAGCTTGAAACCCTTGACTTGAAGTTATTTTTTCATAGTTACTCACTTGGTGGCATCTCTAAGTATGGCCAGGCAACTGGTCTCTGTAGTCTGCAGGAGTCAGTGGGCCTTGGGATCCCACATCATTTAGGTCACTGACACCAATATCATAGAACAGGCTACAACCCTGACCTGCTGACCCACAGCTGGGACCAGAGTCTAGGAGTGCCCTTCCAGTGCCTTTGGGTTATGGGGCTGCAAAAAGTATCACAAAACAGCATAAATGAATTGATTTACAAGAGTTGTCTTTAAAAAGCAGCCCCAGGTGACGTGGGCAGTTTTTCAGCAGGTGCTGGAAGCAGGCCAGCACAGGGGCAGTGGTAATGAGATCTCTGCTGGACTCACTGGCAGGAGGTGGAAGGATGAAGGGATGGGAAAAACGGTGACCTCAGCCCTGCCCCAGGAGCTTGTGCAGCTGGCACAGTCTGTCCTCTTGGACCCAGCAAGGACCAGGAACTGAGGCATGTTCTCCCTCTAAATTGTCTCTATGGGATGAGGAGGTGGATGAGTTTCCAGCCTCCCTGGTTCTGTCTCTCTTTGTTTGTCTGCTTTGTTTTTGAGCAGCCCTCAAGGCTGTGTTTTGGAGAGAGGGTTTCATCAGGCAAAAGAAAGGTACAAAGATGAGTTAATGAGAACGATTATTCAGTGACAGCTGCTGCCACTCACCTTCTAACAGATGTTAGGTACAGCCTCGCAGAAACAAGGCTTTCTGTGACGATTTTGTTTGTGAGATTAACTTAGGAAACTCTGCTTAAAACCTGAAGTGATCTTACTTGAAATCCAGACAATGAATAGGCAAGTAGGAAAACATACCTTGTTTAAAGTTCGTTTGCTGGGAGCAGAGAGATCCTGGGGCTGGACTGGGGCAGACCAGAGACTTGCAGTCCTTCCTCTGCTGTCCCTGGGATACTCACCATCACCCTGAGGGTGTGCAGCCAGAGGGGATTGCCCAGCTGGAGCTCGGCAAGGCAGAATCTGTCTGCAGAAGCAACTGCTGCAGTCCACAAATCAAATCCTCTGTCTCAAGCCCAAACAACCCAGGCCAGGACTGGGGAAGAACTGGACAGTGAGCTCCTGTGGGGAACACTGGTTTTCACTGCAGGGAGACTCTTCTCTACAACTCAGCCAGCTCTGCTAATGGTGTCCATGCCTGAGAACTGCTCGTCACTGGCCTCTCCACACAGGGATGAGATGCCCAAGCTTGGCATGTGATGCCTGCCATTTAATGTCCCCATCAAGTCACAGAGAAACCAAATGGACCAGAAAACTGGCCCGGGATCAGTGCTTTTCTTCCAAACTGGCACCTACGGAGAGCAGGACTCCTCTCCGTTTTCAGCCTGGCATCCCAACCAACCCCCTGCTCGGCTGGCGGTGGCCGAGGGAAGCAGCAGAGCCAGATGGTGCTGCCTCTGCCTGTGCTGCAGGCGGTGGGATGGGGCCTTCCTGCTGCCCAAGGGCTGGCACAGCTGGCTGGGGTGGGACACAGCCCCGGGGGACTCAGCCCCTGCCACCCCAGCGCAGGCACAGCGCTCAGCTCCCCTCGGCTCCGGCGTCACAGCCCTGCCACCACCTCAGACAGATGGTGAGCAGGCCCGGCTCCATCTCCTGGGGCTGTTTGGCCACTACAGAGAGCTTTTCAGGCCAACCCGAATTTGGCTGGCGGGTGTCCATCCCCAAACGCAAATATTTTGGCAGGAGTGGCCGTGGGCCAAGTGGATGAGACTCCGTGTTTCCCATCGAGGCCAGGTAGGGGGATGCCCCACAACACCTCCTGGGATTTCCTCAACTGGTTGCACCGAATCTGATGCTCAGCAGCTCTTCCCTTCGTTGGCTCCCATCCTCAGCTGCATTTTGGACACCAGTGGCCCCACATTTTCTGCCAGGACTGGTCTTGCTCCCAGGGCAGTATCCCAAAGTATTGGACATAGCTCTCTGCATTTCCCCCACTGGTCTCTCCTTGATTTGGGGCTGTTTCACCCTGGTGACCCCCGAGCTCTGGGGCCTTGCTATGGTCTGTAGCTACCAGCCAGTGCCAATAGAGCCCTGGCTACCACCATGAAGCTGTGGGTATTTTCTGGCTTTTTCTACTGTGCTGTCTTTCAATTTGACCCCTTCAGTGTCTCCTTCACTCCCTTTTTTAAGTCTGGCAGGTCCTTGGCTGGAGGAGCACCACAGGGTCAGCCACGGCCAGGCAGCCCTGCACATCCCCATCCCACCACCAGAGCTAACCAGTAAAACTGGCTGCAAACTGGTGACCCAGGGGCTCTGCTGGGGAGAAGCTCCACAAACATATCAGAGGTGAAGGGTCCCACCACCCTACATGTTCTCCAGAGTGTCCCAAGAGGGAAGCCCCCCCAGCACCCTCCCATCCTCCTCACAAGGCCAAGCAGGAGCTGAGGTGCATCATCCCCATGATCAGAGCTGCTTTTCCAAAGCTGGCTGTTGGAAGGGCTGCAGGGGTTTTACTGCCACCTTTAAATCCCAAGGTCTAGAAGCTGAAATTGGAGTCTTCCCCTGCACAAATCTGTAACATTCTTTGCACACAGCCAGTCCCTGTGGCAGTAAAACTCCCATCACTAATCCGTACTACTCCCCTTCCTAGAGAAAAGAAAGGACTGGGGTTACCATGCTCTCAAGGGATGATGAAACCATTATGGTCTTCTCTATATACCCAAAAGAAACCTTTATCAGCCTGTGTTTGGGGCCAGAGGTCTGCAAAAAGCAATGCTCTTAAAAATGAAATAAGAAGCCTTGAAGAATTTTTATTTGCTATCTCTGCTCACAGGCAATTAGAGGAGCAGGACATAAGGTCTGGTCTATGTGGAGAGACTTCTCTTTCTTTCTTTCTTTCATTCTTTCTTTCTTTTTTCCTTCCTTCCTTCCTTTCTTTCCTTCCTTCCTTCTTTCCTTCCCTCTTTGTTTTAATTGTACAGCTCTTGCACCACAGAAATGTGTCTTGCATGAGAACTAAAGACAGAAAGAGCACTCCCTCCATAAAAAAGTCTAATCAATACCACTGGGCAGCCAGAGCCAAAAACATGTCAAAAGTGAGTTGGGAATTAAAATGAAGTAACAGATGTCATCTAAAACCTCAAGGCATGATGAAGGGCTGAATCATGCCCTGCCTGGCTAAACAGCCCCAGAAGGATGGGAACTGTGAGACCAGGGAATTCTTTGGTGTTGGATGTTAGACAGAAGGGTGGAAGAGCAATGGAAAACCATATGAGCAACAACAGGGAAAATTACCCAGCCAGCCCTGGAGAGTTTGACCCTGTTGTGGGAGAAACAGGTGGGAGGGACGAGATACCAAGTGCACAACAGTTAAAATGGCACTTGGAAATGGGGGGAAGCAGGAATGTGCAGGGACCACAGAACAAGGGGGGCAGGGGGAGGTTACCCCGTGCTGGAGCCAGAGAGGGGCTACCGTGTGGGTGAGGGCAGGAACCTGCCCAAAAGAGGATAACAGGAGGATTTATGAGCCCAGCGATAATGAAAGCCAGTTATCCGTGACCATCTTAAATTTTGTCAGAGAGAGGATGAGAGAAACCATCTCCGGGGGACAGGTTGGAAGATTTAACGCCACCGTTCCACAGCATAATCACGAAATGAGCCCCCCCACGCTGGCTGCTGCTCCCTGGGACAGGGACTGCCTCCTGCCCGGGCTCCCAGGGCTGGTCAGGGCTGAGCCACCGCCACCACAGAGGGCAGCTCTGAGCCAGCCGCAGAGGGAGGGAGGTTAAGTAACACAGGAGGCACTTCAGAGGGGCTCAGCATCTCTCCCAAAGCCCAAGGAGGGTCAGGATGCCACCAGCCTGCTGCAGCCCAAATGCAGGATGCACCAAAAGGCTCAGACACCAAGGGCATCACGCTGGTCCTGTCCAGTGGCACACACCAGCAGACCCACACATCCTTGCTCCCACAGCTCTGGCAAAGGACACTGCATTTCCAGCCCAGCTGCTGCAGTGCCCCTTGTCCCAGCCACGGAAAAGGGGACACGGCCACAGCAACATCCCGGGGCTGGAGAGGGTCAGATCCTGAGAAGGTCCTTTCCTTCCCCAGCACAAGGTGTACAGAACCTCTGCCCACACTCTGAGCTACTCCTCTCTCTCTGCATCACACGGGTCCTGTTGAGCAGGGGTGCTCACACCCACTGCTTTACCTGCACCCTGCACGTGTCCTCCCCTCCATCCCACCAGCCCTCAGGTCCTTGCACCACTGGTGGACCAGCAGACATGCCCAGTGGGTAGGGCTTTCATGGCAAGGACCTGGGGAGCATGAACTCAGCCAGAAACAGCAAACCCAGGAGCCTCTCCCCGAGCCTGGGGAGGTGGCTCACTGCCCAACAGCACCAACAGCAAGGAAGGAAGCCCCTGGCTCTAGGCAGGGACACTGGGGCACCAGGGGACAGGGGAGGAGCAGCCACAGCCACTGCAGCCTCCAGATCTGCAGATGGATGCCATGGGAGCTGCCTGCCTCCCCCTCTGCAACCGAGCAGCCGTAACATGCTCTCCCCGAGAGCGAAAGAAATCAGGTGAGCAATGTCTACAAGTCCATATGGAGGGGCTGGGATGCTGCCCAAGCTTCAGCTCGAAAAAAAGTGCACATTTTATGGTATAAATATTTTGGTTTGCCTCCTCTTCTCCAGCCCACAAGCTCCAGCACGGAAACCACAACAGCAGCCCTCCTCACAGCCGTCTGGCTGATCCCCACAGGAACCGAGGTGTGCCACAACAAAAGCCCACACACACTGACCTGGTGGCTGGGGCAGAACCCCCCAGCTCTGCACTGCTCCTCTCCCTGCAAACACCCACATGCCTCCCAGGCAGTGCCTTGAAGGAGAGAGGCTTCTGACAGAGTGGAGAGGGGCTCTCAGCTGCTGAAAGCGATTACCACGTTTAGGACCAATTTGATGCCAGGCTGCCTTGCAGCACCACCCAGCTCTCATGGAGCTGTTTGGTGCCTTTTGTTCCTGTTATCTCCCATGATAGAAAAGAGCTGAGTCTGATTCCTTTCCTGTTAACAGCCTAAAATCATAGAATGAATCACACGATGGCTTGGGTTGGAAAGGACCTTAAAGATCATTTCGTTCCAACCCCCCTGCCATGGGCAGGGACACCTTCCATGGATCAGGTTGCACCAAGCCTCATCCAACCTGGCCTTGGACACTTCCAGGGATAGGGCATCCACAATTTCACTGGGCAACCTGTTCTAGTGCCTCATCACCATCACGGTAAAGAATTTTTTCCTAATATCTAATCTCTAAAAACTAACGCTTGCTCTGAAATTCGAACAAAGGCTACAATGCAATGGGGAATCTGTCCATCCTGTCACAACACTCCCGACATGAGCCCTTTCATCATCAGTAGAGCATCTCCCTGGGATGCATCCACACTGTTGTGGGTCCTGTCCTTACCCTACACATCTGCCAGCCCACCATGAGCCACAAGCCTCCCCATTTTCCAGTCTCCTCCTCTTTTCCTCAGCCCATCTGAGCTGTTCTCTGCCATGGCCAGTGCAGGATCTGCACTGTGATGTACAAGCACAGAGGGAAGAAGGGGGTGTATCTTCTTTAACTATCAGAGCACCTGTGGCCTTGTCTTACCATTGTTGAGTACAAAGAGGACTGAGCTGCCACCTCCCACAGGTGCAAGGGGAGCACTGTGATTTAGCCCTGGTGCCAGCCCCAAAACTTCCTCCAAGGACTTGGGAAAATGAGGTAGGAATCTGGTGATGTGAAAATGTATTCATTTGATTAAAATGGAGAGGAGAGAAAATCAGTCAGCGACTTTCTTACCCGTGTCCTCTTGGAACGAGTACAAGAGAAGGAAAGAGAATTTGTCTAATAAAGGTGTTAAAAGAAATTATTCGCCAGGGTACACTTTATGGTTTTTAATCTTGAGAAATGAGATTTGAGTCCTGTCAGCCTCAGCCCTGCTTTGGTTGTGACTGCAGCTGACCAGACCCAGTCCTTCACCCCGCTCTGTCAGCGGGGAGAGACCGGGAGCGGCTCGAGGAGCTGCTGGTTTGCCTCCAGACATCCAGAGCAGGACAATTTTAACCTGCCAGGCTCGCTCAGACAGTGCCTCCCTGTGTGTGTGCCCCAAAGCTACACACCCAAGGCAAAACCTGAGCTTGGGATCTGCACTTACCTGGGCAAACATTTGTTTTGTGCTCTAACAGCAAGGTGAGCACGCTATTCCCCTGTGTAAACAGCCACTCTCCAGACATAAGCACTTCTGAGCTGTGCTGTCCTTCTCTCTTGAAACAGCCACTTTGCAGGTGAAATCTGCTGCATTCTCCTGTGTCAACAGAGTCAGTGCTTGAGGCTGTCCTGGACTCCACTGAAATGTCTCCTGTTTTGGATGGGACAGTCCAAGGGAGTTTGTTTATTTATCCATTTATAGTTGCACTCTCTTCATTGTGTCATCCCAGCAGAAGGGGCTGCAAAGCAGGAGTAGAAAGAAAGGAGGATCAACAGCACAGGTACAAAGGAATAAGGGGTAAAATACATTGTGTGTTTAACCTCTGAGGTTAATGTTACAGCTGCCTTGAAAGAGAAAGGCAAAGGGAAGATGTTACAATCCCATTCCCAGCAGTCAAGAGGGCACTGGTTAGACCCTCAAGAAAATCCTTCAGCATCAACAGATGGTGGCATCACACAAGTTTCCCTGGAAAACATTTTTGTCATGACTTTGCCCCTTGGTTTTAGGTTCCTGTCAGGATATGTTTGGTGATGTGTGGGTGAGTTATCACCATTCAGCCCACTCTGGATGCTCATTTGGATTACTCAGCTATTCTGAGCTGCCTGCAGTGGTCTGGGACAGGATTGATGCCCCATATCTCTTCTGTTTCTGTTGAGATGTAAATTCACAGGGTATTGAAATGAGCCCCCCTAAAGGACCCAGGCTGGGAAGGAGAAAGCTCCTAAACCTTCTATACCACCTAACTCACCCCATGCCACAGGATGGGGTCATTGTCTCCTCTCTATAGTTAGGGAAGCCAAGGCAGGAAAAGTGAAATTATTTGCCCAGAGTCACTCATCAGAAGGCTATCCACACTCAAGAAGGTTAAAAAGAGCAGAGAAGGACACCTGAGTGAGCTGGTGAATGGAGGACACATGGTATAAATGCAGTGTAGAGGAACAGAGCTTGCTCAGCCTTGATAAAGCAAACTGGCAGTGATGTGATTTTTTTTCCTCTATAAATACATCTGGAGGCCAAACACTGGGGAGGGGGGAAAAAGCTATTTAAGCTGAAGGACAGTAGCAGCACAAGAAAACATCCATATTAATGTCTGAGGAAGTAAAAGAGCAAGTTACAGGGAGAAGGAAGGGAGGAATGAATGGCCTGAAGGAAAGACAGAAGAGATCCAGGTGGGACAAACCCCAAAGCTGCCAGGCAGGTGCCAAGCAGGAGCTGCCTCTCCCAGAGAAATATTCATGTAGGAGCGATGCCCTTGCAGAGTTCAGGGTCCATCCACACGCTTCCTGCCTGACAAGGTTAAATAGAGAGGCAGAATTAGACAATTTTTGGCACCAAGTGGGAGAAGGGGCTGGATAGGAGGGCAGGAACAGGGCTGTGGAGGAGCATCTCTGAGAGGCAGAGACGTGCAGTGCAGGGCCTGAGCGGGGTGTGCAGGGAGCACTGGGGAAGAAGCTGCCATCCTGCTCCCCCACAGGAGCAGCAGGAAAACAAGTGCCTGGGCCCACAGGAGAAGCTGATGCCTCCTTGCCCTCACCTCCCTGAGGCTTTCCCTACACACTGACAGCTGCTGGGAAAAGCCATGGTGTCCCTGGGTTGTGGATGGGACAGCAAGGGGTACAGATCCCCCCAAATGCCACCAGCCAGCACAGCATCCTCAGCACATCCCCTGTGCTCTGCTGTCCTCTTGGCTCAGAAGCAGAGCCAGATATTGCTTTCTCAGCTCCCCTCTCCCAGGAGCAAGCTGAGATTTCCATAACAGTTAAAAACAAGCCTTTGTTATTAGCCCTGTGAATTATTTATTCTGTCATAATTAATGCAGGACCGTTAACGGCCATGGCAGAGCTCCCCAGCTCGGCTGTCTGCAAACACCACCCCACCTCTGCTCACCACCTCGGCATTAAATATGCATTGGGGCTGATAAATGGCTCCATCACACTGATCACCGCCAGGCTGTTGAACAAAGCGCTCGGAGCACGGACACTTCCCTCGGGAAGGGCTGTGCCGAGGTAAACTGGAGATGGCTGGGGAGGGAGGCAGCTCCCAGCAGCACAGGCTCACTCCCCTCTCACAGCCCCTGCTCTTCCCACCGGACAGAGACACATTCCTGGAGGTGGTATGTGAGCCATCCCCGCATAAATCAGTCCCTTCAGGCTCTGGGTTCATGTCTGGACCTCTCTGTTTTCAGGTCAGGTTTGGAGTGGATGAACACCCCCAAACCCTTCTTGCTTTTCAGCCCTGTCGGGTTTGCAGAGGTACCAGCTGGGGTGCAGGGCTCCAGGAACAGTGACCACGAGACACTGGCATGTTCTGGGAAGGTGCCCAAGCCTGCAGTGGGCAGCAGGAACCACAGGCTTCCCCAGACTTTCCAAGCCCTGGCAGTGAAGGACACACAGCCACCTCCCTTTATGTCCCCCAGGCATCTCTGTAAACACTCCTTTGACGTGGCAGAGGATTTTGGTATCCCATTCCCCCATCCCTTGTCACAGGGGACTTGGGTTCTCCTGGAGCAGCACCAGTGCTGGTCACTTCACCATTTCTCACCCTCCCAGCCTTCTATAGGGAGATGGAGTGAATCCTACCCATGCAGAGCACAGCACACTGTCACTTGTCCCCATCCATGTCCAGTCACTTGTCCAGCAGGGAGGCTCCAGGACTGCAGACTCTGAGTCTTCTGTTGTGGAGAAGATGACTGAGAAAGGAGCCTGCAGAGCCAGAGAAGATGCCCCCAACCCAGCCCCTGGAGGGGGATGCCCACACTTCCTGGGCCTCCCAGAACCATAAAGAGAAGGGGTAGACTTCCATTGCCTTCAGTAGTTTTACAGGGTTTAATTAAATGCCCAGAGAGAAGGAGGGAGAGGGGGAGTAGCCTGCCTAATTAATAAAACAAGAGGAAATTAACAGCTGCTATGAAGCTGCTGAACTCTTATGCTACTTTCTCAGACCAGCCCTTAAGAAGTAAAGTAATTTCAGAGTATGAGGCTTTCTCAGACTCAGAAGACTTTCAGGCAGAGAGCTGTGCTGGGAACCTGAGGAACAGAACTCCTTAAGGACAGGTATTACAGAATGCCTCAGGAACTCTGTAACAAGCTCACTGGTCGTTAAACAGGTGAAAAACAAAACAAAACAGCCAAATCCAGGCTCAGTGCAACAAGTCAACATGCCAGGGATCGACACCTGGAAGCTGTTACTCCTTACCCAAAATTCCCTCCCATTAACATCCCTCTGTCAGGCTGTGTCCTCCAGGACACCCTGTACCTCAGCACCCCAATGCTGCTCGTTCTACACCTTCTTCCTTTTCCAAAACTGCCACTTCTTCTGGTTGGCAGATGCCAAAAAATAAAGAGAGAAAATCTGGTCTCAATAACAGCTAAGTTTGATTTAAATGTGGAACATGGGTATAGAGCACACAGATTTGATCAGGAGGCCTGGAGAGCAGCAGTTGTGCAGCCTGGCTCCGTGACATTTCTCCAAGCAGCCTTTCCCTGGCTAAGCTGGTGATCTGACTCTAACATGGAGGTCTGAACCCAGTAGTTGTGACTGGGGCTCGTGGAGGTGCTCCCATCCCACCACTCAGAGGGAGAGAGAAAAAGAAGCATTAAACAGGTATTGTCTGGGCTAATCCTGGCCCAGCAGTGAAGTGCACTTAAAATGACCCTTCCCTAAGCTTCATCTCTCTCATTTGACGTTTCTCTTATTCGAGGATCTTTCTGGCTGCAACATCTATTTCTCTGTCAACAGCCCTCGGTGCATCTCCCTTGCTATCTTTAGCCTCGGTTTATTGATCCCTCATTCCTATCTATCCATCTAACTCTTTTGTGCTTATTTCTGCCCGCCACTCCATTTACTGCGGTACACCTGTCCTGTTTCACAATGTGCAGCTCATGTCAGCCCCTTTTCCCATGTTTCCCGTCCCCTGGTGAGGAGGGACACCAGGCAGGGCACTGCACAGCTGCTGGGCAGGGGCTGGGAGATGAGAAGCCTGGCAGGCAGAGCTGCTTTCTGCCAGGAAGAAACCCCCTTTGGCAGGGCTGGAGCATCCCCTCGACTGTGCCTGGGAGGGAGTTAAATAAAAATCGGGCAGCAGCCACCGGAGCTGTGATGCCGGACCTTCTGCCCTGCAACTCCTGCTGTGACACACCTTATCGGAGGAGATTAGTCAGAACCTCGATCCTAATGCTGCCTCTGAATCCCAAACACCAGCCGTACCCTTGGAGATAAGGGCATCTGTGTCAGCGGCGTCAGCTCGCCACGCCGGCTGCTGGATCAGGGCAGAGCAAGGAACAGGGAAAGGCAGATGAAGGGAGAGGGAAAAAAAAAGACCGAGAAAAGAGGGAGGATGAAGGTGTGCCCTCAGAGTTGCTCTTGTTTGGTTTTCACCTTTCATGTCTCTAAAGGTGAACTGGGAAAAGGAGAGGCCAAGAACAAAGCCCTGTCACTTACTCCGGCTCGTTAACTCATTATCCTTAATGTGTGCCATGCTGTGGCAGGCAGAACAAGGTGAAGGAGAAGGATTTTCTGTCTCAGAGCAGGGAAATAAAGCCCCTCCCTACGTGGCAGACAGCCACTCTCACAGGGTTTGAGCTGACGGATGCCCAGATTGCCCCCCCAACACTCCTCCCCAGGGCTGGGCAGAGCTGAAACCCTCACAAAGCACCTGGCCCAGATTTTCCTGATCTTCTGTGGGACCAAGAACGCTGGAGGCCCCTTCTCTGGACATCACCAAGCCCACGTCTACTGTGCACAGAGCATATCGAGAGTGACACACAAAACCACTGGGACATCCATCTGTCACGAAGGTTGGCAGCTGGAATCTCTTACCCTCTGCTGAGGAATGGGGCTGGGAGCATTAACACAGGCTCAGACTCATCAGCAGTCACCACAGCTACATGTGGTGAGCAAGGTGGGGATGGAAACCCAGACCCTGGGCAGAAGGTAGGTCTGGATCCTCAGCAAGTGCCCCTTGTGTCTATAACAGCTTTCCTAAGGATGGTTCATAACTGTAAAGCAGCCTGCCCTCCAGGCAAAGCTAACCAGGTACATTTGCAGAGTGTTGACTCACCTGGAAAGCCAGAAGAAAGTCCAGCACTTGTTCTGAGTGAAACTGAGACCTCAGAAAATCCCAGGGAATCCCCAAATCCTGAGCCCGCCAAGGAGGGTGACGTGACCACTCCCAGGAGCACAGATGAAGGCTGAAGGGGGAACATGCAGCTCCATGAAAATATGGCCAAGGGAACTGCCAAACCTGACACCCCTCTGTGGAGTGGGGGCAGACAAATGTCATGGCAATTATCTCCAGGAAAGTGTAGGGGTTTCCACTGAACACTGCCCTGTAGGATGGGATCCAGGAGGACAAAGCACTGCAGATGTGTCCTGAGTCACAAAGGACTTGTGCAGTAGAAATCTTGAGGCTAAACCTCATGGCCCACAGCAGCTCAGGGACAGAAATTCTCCATTTCTCTGCCTGGTTTCATGGACTTCTCAGGCTGGCTTGTTTGGTTGAAAAGATGTTCCAACCTGGGCCATGGCTGGTTCATGACCACCAGAAGACATGGGGACATCCTTTGGGGACAGGATGTTTTTAGGGACCCAAATGCTCATCCACATTGCAGAAGGAAGAGGAGGGGAAGGGAAGGGAGGAGAGGGGAGGGGAGGGTTAGGGAGGGAAGCTAATCAGCCTTAATTAGGCTCATCAAATATTCATCTGGTAATTTCTCTGAATTTACAGAGAACATTAGCAACATCAATACAATTCATTGGCTCTTTGAAGATCTGCAGCATGAAGCAGAGCCACTCCAAAAAAGAGAGAACAAGCTGGGAAGGAAGGGCATGGGTTTAAGCAGGCAGTGAAGTACTGTGGGGATGGGAGGCCTCAGGCATTGAGATTTGCTCCATCAGGACCTTCAGAGATGCTGAGATTAGCTCAGGGCCCTCCAGCTGACACTACACCCCCCTGCCCTGCATTCCAGCTGCAACTGAGGCTGGAGAATGGAAAAGGCATAACAGCCAACTGCTCCCTGCAAACAGGTCCATCAGTCTGAGTTCTCCCAGAAAGCACAAGCTACACCCATCATGTCTGACAGAAAGCAATCAAGCCAAGGCCAACTTACAGGGAACCTTTGCCATTGCTCTGCAGTAGAAAGATTTCCATAAACTGCTGGTTTGGTTGGTTTTTTTTTCATGAGACATTTTCTCTCAGTTTGTCTTTCACTAAAGGTCATTCTTAAAGACAGCAGCCCACTGGTGCCCATCAGTCAGAGGCTCTGACAAGCCAAGGGACCTGTCAGACCACATTTTGCCTCAAGGTTTTACGTTCAACATTTTCTACTTTCCTAACAGAGTTTTCCCTCCGAGGCCAGCACACCATCAGAAACCAGGGAGCACCAGTACAGGGTAGAACTTGGTATAGGAGAGGTCTCACCAATCCATGTTACTGCCGGGGAGGTGCAGGAAATCTCAAAGTAGACATTATCCAGGCAGCAGGATACAGTCCCAAATTCAGGAGTGTCCAGATAATGGTGAGATATGCAGAGATCACAGGGGGTTGAATGGGAATAAGACTCCCTGGAAGAGTCTTGTAAGAAGAGCTTGTATCAGCACATGATATTAAAAATAATAATTTACACTTCCCTTCCATGGAGGGAGCTGGAAGGCAGGCATGAGCCATGTCTGCCAGAGTTATGAGTTCATTAAGGATGCAAGGGGTGGCCCAGAGAGACCTGCTCAGGACACCACCTGGGAATCCCACCTATGGATTAAAGACCAGGTAGGAGGGAGAAGGGAGTGCCAGGGAGCAGAGAAGGCTCACTGTGCAGTACAGCACCACGTAGTTGTTCGTAGCTGTGGTACAGATAAATGATGTAAAAGCTGAAGTAGGGTGAACCACCAGAGGCCTCAAAATAAGCTGCAGGGGCAGCACTATGAGCCCGAGCCCTGAAGCTGTGGGCACAGGTGATGTGGGACCCCCCCCACACACATCTCATGGATGGCAATGCAAACTTGGGAGCTGAGCAAAACCCCCCTCAGGGGTAACAGAAGCATCAGACAAGGAGCTGTCACGTGGATGTGCAAGGTTAACAGGTTTAGTCAAGTCAGATGCAATGTGACCTCACAGACAAGTGAAGAAAGAGCCTGTTGGAAAACACGTGAAAATAGCCCAAAGTGGACTCGAAGAGGAGGAATCCCCTGTGGTGAGGGGCTCAGTGCTCCTGGCAAAGAGCTGAGGAGGGTGATGGCTCCTTGCCCACACTGCCTGCACCCCAAGGGAGCCAGGGGAGCCCAGCACCAGGGGGAATACAGGCTCTGACTTGCAGAGCAGCTTTAACTGCAGCAGTGCTGATGGCATTTGTTAGGTATTGATTGCACAATCGATAGGCTGTCAGTGTTAGCAGCATTTTAACTGGACTGGTAATAAAAACAACTGTTCATTGCATTTTTGGTTATATTGTCAAAATTTTAAACTAGGCAAACAGTACATTTTGAGGCTTGGCATGAGAAAGGTGTATTTGGCTTTTGGCAGATAACACCCTCCAGCTCAGCTAACACATCTCTGTCCTGCCCTGCCTCCTAGAGTGGATGGGATATAGGGAACTGCTATGCACTGATAGCTCAACATCATCCCTTTCACAGAGACCTGGTCAGAGGTAGCACCTCTCAGCTCTTTCCCCTGCCAAGCAACATTCATGGGTCAGGGCACAGACCAACTCACTTCCTCCACCCTGCACAGCCACCCACTGTGGCTGTGTGAGCTCTGAAAGCCCCTTCAGCAGCCCATCTCTGCCTTGCATCCAAGGCCTTGGCACGCCAAGGCAGAGTGGAAAAGCACAGAGCTCTGCTCTCAGTCTGCTGCTGATCCCACTGCAGAGGCAGCTGAGGGGACAGCAGGGACTGCCTCACATCAGGTAGCTGAGCTACATCCCCAAGAGCAGCCCAGGTCAGAGGCAGCAAAGAGAGGCTTTGAAACTCTGTGAAGGACCAATCTGCCCATGGGAAAGCACATCCATGCCCATGCAGACAGCAGCATGTTACCAGTTCATATAAGACCTGAGGGTATTACAGCGTGCTGAGCCCCTGTAGCAGCAGGAAGCCCTTTGCTCCTGTGCGTGGGGATCAACAGGATCCCTTTTCAGGGCAAAGGACATCCCCCTGTGACTGCTGGGGCTTCCCACCTGCATCTGCCCACAGCACTAAGCTGGATCTGGACTCTTTGCTCAGCTTCCCTCAGCACCCCAAATAAACCAAGCTGTTCTCCATCTCCTTTGCATGCTCCCCCTGCAACTCCTCTCCGCCTCCATCCCTGTGCCTGGCAGCATCTCAGTCCTCCCAGGGGCAAGAAACAGCCTGTCCTTACAGCCCACCCAGGGTAACATTTCCCCACAACAGGCTCGCTTTTAATTTGCTTACCCAAGCAATAAAGCAGAAATGAGAAATGGCAGCTAATTAAAAGTATTGATTCCTGTGGCATTCAAGACTGTCCGGACCAAGTCACAGGGGGAAAGAGGGATGAGGAGCCTGGAAGAAGAACAGGGGACAGTAAGACTGCAGTGCTGCAGACAGGTGTCTGCAGCAAATAAGAGCTGCTCTGACAACCCTGCTTGTACAACACACTGTCCACAAGACACCGGTTCTTTTCTTTACCAGAAAAATCTCCAAGATTCCCATCACATCAGCTCCATGTGAACCCTCGTTTGACATGGCCCTTTTATTTCTAAGACTAGCTGGTAGTAGGCAGACAAAAATCCTGAAAAGGGGGAAAAGCACATTGGGGATGTGTTTGTGCAGCGATGGCACAGCGCACTCAAAGGTCACCGCTCGCAGAGCCCTCTGACCTTCACGTCTGCGAAGCCACACACAAACACACAGAAGATGTTGTCTTTGTGACTCAGGTACACACAGGACTCAGAGGGTGCCCGGGGCCAGCAAATCCAGACAACTTCCAGCTCATCCGCTCTGCACACACCACTGGAGCCTCCCTGCTACGAGACGGGTTTTAAAACCAAAGCCGGCGCCTGTCGCTGCCTGTCCATGGGGATGGGAGCAGGGGAGATGGAGGACACCAGCAGGGCCTCAGGGCTCTGCCATGGCCAGGTTTCTCTCAGCAGAAACCCACAGTTCATGGGAATGTCCTCAAACTGAAAGGCTAGGTTTAGGTTTGATATTAGGAAGATATTCTTCCTGCGAGGGTGGTGAGGCCCTGGCACCAGAAGAGTTGTGGATGCCCCATCCCTGGAAGAGTTCAAAGCCAGGCAGGATGGAGCTCTGAGCAACCTGGTCTAGTGAAAGACATCCCTGTACATGGCAGGGGGGTAGAACTAAATAATCTTTAAGGTCCCTTCCCACCCAGGCCATGCTGTGATTCTATATAGGTGAGGAAGATGCTCACGACAAGAAAGGAGCTGGAGTTGCCTCTGCCTGGCCAGTGTGGGTCTGTCTGGATGGGAAGGTAGCAGCTGTATCCTCACTTCTCAACAAGGGTAAAAAAACTTTGTCTCAAGAGACAAGCCAAGTGAAGAGCATGTGGAGAGTGCTCTGTCAGAGACAGAGCTGTGAATAGACTCAGGAGCACCCACAGCCACCCCTGAGGGGAGAAACTGCCACTCTCTTGCTCTGCACTCCCCATGCCAACATATCCCCAGCCCTCTGTCTTGTATAGCTACCAACAGCTGTCCTCAAGGGATCAGAAAAGGGCCAGAAACTGTTCCTGAAGGCTTGCTCCCCATCCCTCTGACCTCACACACCAAGCAAACGACACCACGACCCAGAGTACAAATGAAATGGTGTACCCAAGTGCAGCATCCCCTTCTGAGGACTCAGAAGCAAGGAAGAACCTGCAGGAAATTCCTTTTCCTCTGAATATGCTCCAAAACCTTCACAGAGAAGTGCCAGAGTACCTTAAAAATTTCTTACCTTCAAAACTGCCCTGTCAGATTCCTCAGCAAGGTTTGCACCCACCTCATGGGGAGATCTTCCCCCACTGCCTGGTGTGTTATCCTGGCTTCCCCTGAGCTCCAGGGGGGAATTCAGGCACACACTTGGGCTCCTTTTTCTCACTTCTGCCAGCCTATCCTGTTTTCCCCAGAGAGAAGCCTGCTCTGCCCAAGCTCTTCAGGCCATCCTGCCTTGCCAAGCGGGCAGTTCTTCCTAAAGCACAGCCAGGCATGGAGAGGGCCAGTGGCCACTTCACCAGCACCCCCCTGCCACCATCCCACACCACACACAGGGATCACAGCACTGGAGGGGGTCAAAGGTCCTGCTGCAACTGCAGGTAATCCATGCAGGCAGGCAGGCAGAGGGATTCACTCTCTGTAACAGACTTTATCTGGCTCCGAGAGGGATAAACCTAAATCCTCTACTGTATTTCCCCTCCACTCTCTAGTCCAGAAGATGTAATGTGACATGTGGCCGAGACTAAAAGGTAATTTTAGGAACAGTTCCAGCAGAAATGTGTCACTTGGGGCAGGGAAGGTGCAAGGATGACTGAAGTCACAGAGGAAGGAGAGGGAAGAAGACCTGCAGTCTACAAACATCCCTCCTTGCAGCCCCTGGCTCTGCAAGTTCTCATCCTAAACCGACTGCATGGTTTAGGAGGAGGAACCAGCCAAGGTGGGTGTCCCCATAAGAGGTGGCAAGCTCACAGGCAACCAGTCCTGTCACCTACCCCAAGCCTGGATCCTTGCTCCAAGACCTGCAGCCCTGCCAAAGCTGCCTGGCTCCCACCCCCTGCACTGCCCAGGCACAGCTTGTCTGAACTGTGCTCTCCCAGCAATGGGAAGAGTCTGCTGGGCTCTCCCAAACCCCATCCTGCTCCAGCTGAGTTACTGAACACCATCTCAGCTTGAGCCTTTCCCCCATAGACCACCAGCCTGGGGAATTTCTCTTGGGAGACCACCTGCAGTTCTGGGCTGAGGAGGGCACCAGGGAGAGCCCCACGATGGGACAAGGAAACCTTCACCCTCAGAAGCCCCAAACCAGTGGGTCAGGGGGAGAAAGGGTGTTGGGAAGGCACCCAGGATCTTCCATCCAGCCCTCCAAGGAAGATGGTTGAGATGGCTTCACCTCCTGCTCACCATCACCCTGAGCTGCTGTCATGGCAACATACACTTGGATTCAGGAATCCAAGTACTTTGGATTGGGTACTTCTGCCTGTTTAACCAAAGAGAAGGCAGCACCAGGAAAGAAGGAGAGCGAGTCAAACACCATGGGAGCTCACAGACAGGCTGGCCTGGACCTGCATGATGTGCAGGTCTGCAGCCTCCTGCCGCCTACAAGAGGGGTGCCTTCATCCAATTAGGTTCTGCTCCTCATGGCTGGGAAATGTGCTCATGGGGATGGTGATACGGCCCCCACACCACACTGAGAGCCCACATGAAGACAGGGAGATAGAGGACTTTGGCTCCACAAGAAAAAACTGGGACCCAACACCCACCAGCCTGTGTGGTGTGCCGGGTGCTCAGCACCAACCTTCCCCTCCAAAGGGCAGACCACACCTCAGAAAGGTCCTCAGATGGTTGTCAGGGGCTGCAAAGAAAACACACATTGCCCAGCACCACCACACCCCCTTTGGCAGCAGCTCCTGTGTGGGCGGGTAGGGGCTGCCCTCTCCAGCCACTTCCCAGGAGCAGCCCCAGGACACATCCAGCATCACCCATGGACCAGGAGAACAAGCTGAGCACAGAACCTTTGCTTTGGAACCCCACTCATACCTGCAGGAGAAGCAGGCAGTGCTTTGATTTCAGAGCTATTGAATCCAAATGAGCATGAGCAAGCCATCCCCCCTCCAGGAAACAGCTGCATGGGAGGCTGGTGACCTTCTACACCACCTCCACATCCCAGCCCCTGGAGAACGGGCGGAATCTCGCTTGCAGCAGCCCTCTGCATGCAGTGCCTCACTCCTGGGATGGCAGCACCAGCACCACTCGCAGTCCTTGGCTCCCCTGGGTGCAGAGGAGGCAGGAGATGGGGGAGGAAAAGCCACCTAGGGAGTTCTCAAGGAGGCCCATGCTAGAGAGCTTGGAGCTGCTTCCAAACTTCCCTGGTTTTCAAGAGACTCTGGTCCAGCTAGTGCATAGGAGAGACACAAGACAGAGCAGGACTGGACAGCCAGACCCCACCTCAGCAGTGCAGTGCAACTGTCACAGAGGCACAGCACTGTGGGGAAGAGCAGCAGCACCAAGAGCAGCTGTGCTGCTGATCCTGCCACGGCACACGCCAGAACCACAGGCACCTGGGCTCCTGGTGAGCCATGAGCCAACCATCCCCACAGCCCCTGTGCTTCACACCTTTCCCCCAGCACTGCACACCCCACAGCAGATCTCACCTGGCTGAGCCTGCTGTGCTGCAGGACTTCAGGCTTCACGCCAGACCATGGGCTCAAAGCTGCTCTGAAACCCCAAAATCCTCTGGTCCAAACTCACACAAACCTTGCTTGCAGCCTGCTGACTTAACTTCCCTCTGGAGAATGGACAAAGCCAGGTGGTCTCCTGTGCTGCAGTGTCCAGCCCTGCTGTCCACAGCCTAAGAAGAGGTTATTCTGGGGCTTGCTCCAAATGGCCTGTTCATGAACATCTTAAGAGAAACAAAAAGCAGGCTTCTGGGAGGCAGGAGTCATCACTGTTGTGTCCTGCTGAGTTGTCTCCATTTTCCCCAGCTGTGAAATGGGTACTTGCACTCCCAGAGGTCGATGAGAGAGCTTTTTCTGGGTATCATCCAGGGATGACTATTTCATTCCTAGAAATGACGCTCAGAGGGGAGAGAAACCCAGCATCACACAACACATTTATGGTTGATTCACCTGAGCATCCCAGCTCTTTTCCCGCAGCTCTGGTAGAAGCAGGTGAGGCCTGAAGATGCACCCTCTGGTAGCAGAAAACATCTCTGCAAAAGTCAGGGGGCTTCCCTGCTTCAATGGCACTGCATGGGGGGCTGCCTGGTGAAGCACACACACTTCCCCCTGGTATGACCTCTCCGAATTTCAATATATTTGCTCCATATTTGACCTCTCCCATCCACAACCCACAGCTGAGAAAGCTTCTGTTGTCCAGGGGATTATTTTTGGCAATGGGAGAGATCTAAAAGAAAGAAACAATTAATAATATATGGCCAAATAGCTCGGTGCATTGTGGTGCATGGGCAAGTCACTGCAGGGCACTGAGCAGACCCTTACAGTGGGTACCCTTGGGTTTTCCTTCTGGATGCCAGCCCTAAGGAGCAGCTTTCGGCAACCCTCTGCTCCCCACCTCCAGGAGAGCCTTAGCAATGCAGGGAAAGGTAAAACCACCTGTGAAATGGGCAGCAGCCAAAGCTGTGTCTGCTGAGCCCCGTGTCCGCTCTGCCAGGAATTCAGGCAGCCTGCAAGTGCAGCTGTGCCATTGTGTGCTTCCCTTCAACATCTGCCTGTCCCGCTCACTGAAAAAATCATGGAGCTGCTGCTAATTTCATTAGCAGGCCCGTCAAGCGGTTCATCAATCCATGATTTCCTGGCTTGCCGCCTTGAGGAAACAAGCGGGATCTGCTCTGAATTCACAAAGCCATCCCCTGGGGTCATTTGTCTGAAGGCTTAAAATTTCCCCAGTGCATTATTATCTCGGATTAAAACCGAGGGGGAGGGAGGGCGTTTGCTTCCCTTTTCTCCCCAGGAATAAGCCAGACAGCCCTAAACTGCCGGCAGCTCCCGACCCCGGGGAGGGAGCAGAGGATCCGCTGTCCTCCGGCCAGCCCCGCTCCGCCCCGCAAATGAGGCAAAGCTCACGGAGCGGGGCGCGGGTCCGGGTGGAAGAAGCTTCGGGAAATACTTGGGGTCGTGTTGCCGAAGGCTGCGACCCCGCCGCCCGCACTCTGAAAGGTCCCCCTGTCCTCACAGAGGGTCCTGCACGGAGGGTCCCGCCCGGAGAGTCCCCCTGCCCGCCCAGAAAGTCCCGCACAGAGGATCTCGCTGCCCACCCGGAGGGTCCAGTACAGAAGGTCCTGCACAGAGGGTCCTTTGCCTGCCCGGAGGGTCCTGCACAGAGAGAGGATCCCTCGCACGCCGGGTCCTGCATGGCCAGAGAATCCCGCACAGGGGCTCCCGCACAGCCAGAGGGTCCCCCACCCGCAGGGAGGATTCCGCACAGGGGGTCTTGTCCGGAGGGAGCCCCCACACCTGGAGGGTCCCGCATACCCCGAGGGTCCCACACAGGAGATCCCACCCAGAGGGTCTCGCACACCCGGAAGGTCCCACTCGGAGGGTCCTGCACACCCGGAGGACCCCGCACAGGGGATTCCACCCGGAGGATCCCGCACATCCCGAGGGTCCCGCACGAACGCGGCGGTTCCGCGGCCCGCAGCGCTCTCTGCCGGCCGCTGCCGCCCCTGCGCCCCGCAGCGCTGGGCCGGGGGTGCGGGAGGAGCGGGGGGTCCTGGAGGGCTCCGCAAAGAGCCAGCGGCAAACTCAGGGGCGACAACACACAGGAAAGGGGGAAGCGGGGAGCCAGGGCTCGTGCCGTTGTACGGAAAAGCAGGAATGAAACCTCCTCGACTTCAATGAAAAGCGTCTTGGTAATAAATGTAAAGAAAAAGAAAAAACACAGAAAATCTACAATTTAATTTAGAGATGATAAAAAATACCTTCTTATCGTACCCCAAATTCTAATTTTGATAATGTAACCGTTCCTACCCCACCAATCCCAAAAAAGCAAGGCCATCGTTTTTAAAAGGAAAATGTTCATATGAAATGAAGAGAGGCAGTCTCACGTTGGAGGCAAAAGAAAGGACAAAGGAAATAACCTGTTTTCCACTATCAGCCTTTCTGAGTTGATGCTTCCCTGTGCATCATCCCGTTATTTTAGCCAAACTCTCAGCTCGATTTGACCCAGCACATGAATCTCCTTCTCCACCAAACGTTCTGTTGGAAACCAGCCCTAGCCCACCCCACAGATGCCACATGGGTGCCCTACATGCCAACACATGGGTCAGAAGCAAGAAAAGAGGTTGCATCCTCCAGTTCCAGCACCTGCCCAGTACCCTGAGGCACGGGTGGCACTGCTGCTTGTGCTGAAGTTGCTGCTGCTTGCAGATTTTTGCAGTTCCTGCACTGCACCCTTCACCATCAAGCTTTGCTGGCACACACAGTGGTGCCACGTTTCCACCCTCACACGTGTCCCCGTGGCTCTGCCACTCATTTCTCCTCCAGGAGGCAACTGGCGTGCAAAGCCCCAAAACTCCCACTGAGTACAAGAAAACCTCCCGCCTAAGAAAATAAATGTGTTCTGCGCTCTCTCTGAGCTACCCACAGCAAAGCAAATATGGGCACAGTTGGCTCCCACCACAGCTCTGTTCAGTCAAACTCTTCCTGGCACATCTGGCTGTCATCAGATAGAGGAGAAAGACAGTCTGTGTCTTCCTCCTGCACGTAGCACAACCAGCCCTGTNCAAGAAAACCTCCTGCCTAAGAAAATAAATGTGTTCTGCGCTCTCTCTGAGCTACCCACAGCAAAGCAAATATGGGCACAGTTGGCTCCCAAAACATGTCATTTCAGTCAAACTCTTCCTGGCACATCTGGCTGTCATCAGATAGAGGAGAAAGACAGTCTGTGTCTTCCTCCTGCACGTAGCACAACCAGCCCTGTACCTCGGGATTGCACTTGTCATCCAAGACATCCACAGCCCAAATGGGAATCCCACTGGCTCTGCAGTGGGAGGGCTTGGCAACAGCATCCTCAGGAAGGTGCAGTGCTCTGGGTACCAAACCACCTGCACCAAATAGAGAAGAAGGGAAAAGAGAGGCATCAGGAGGCAGCAGCTGCAGGCCCTGCCAGCTCAGTTTCCAGCCTCAGCATGGGTGCTGATGATCTGGGCAGTGACAGCAACCCAGAAATCCTCTCCTTTTGCAGACATAGGAGGTACAGTTTGGCCTGTCTCAGCTGAGTTTTGGTATCTTGAAGGTAAGGAGTCTCTCAGTGCAGACTGAGCGTTCACAGACACTCTGTGGGGACTAATTACCAAAAGTGAGTTATAAAGGCTGAACACAAAAAGCATTTGTAAATATCTGGCTTGTGTTTTGGTCTCTCCATGCCAGGTTCATGTCCCAGCTTCTATTAAGGCAAACACAAGGAAGGAGGGTTGGTGGGCACAGACCTTTTGGAGGAGCTGGAAGGAAATGTCATCTGTGGCATTAACCATTCTCCTCTTTTTAGTGACCCAAGTCCAACGTCTCAGATCAAGGCAACGAGAAAAGGGACAGGATGGAGGAGGAGCCACAACAATCCCTTGACTTGGAGCCATGTCAGGTGCCATCAAGGCAGTGGCAGCAGCAACACTAAGGACTTGAGAGAAGTCCTTGGCAAGGCAGCCACAGGATCTGCCTTGTGAAACAGCAAAAACTGTCTCAGTGCAAGGCAGACATCATCCAGTTCACCTCTGCTCCCCCTCAGTGCATCCCACCAGGTGAAGCTTTCTCCTCGTCCTCAAGCAGACTGTCTGAGCTGTCAGAGAAGAAGTCCTCCAGTTCCTGCTTCCTCATCTTGGACTCCAGAGCAGTGATGCGCTGCTTGAGCTTCATCTGGGCATCACTGTACTCTGCCAGGAGCCGGCCAAAGCGAGTGTGCAGTGTGTCCAGGTTCGAGGCCACCCTGTCCAGCTTCTCCTCCATGCTCTTCCCTTCTGTGCTTTCCTCTGCAGCTGACTCATCCAGCAGCCCTTCCTTGATCAGTATCTCGCGGCCACGCTCCTCCAAAATCTTTCTGGCATCAGGATACTCTGTGACTGCTTCCATAAGATCTTCCTTTGACAGGCAGAAGAGATCAGAGTAGCCCAAGCTACGGATGTTGGCCGTGCGCCTGTTGCCCATTTTGCTCCCTTTGATGTTGAGGATGCTGATCTCACCAAAGCAGCCTCCTGCAGTGAGCAGAGCATACTGTGTGGTTCCATCATCCGCCACCACAGCCAGCTTCCCCTCCTTGATGATGTACATCTCTTTCCCAATGTCACCTTTCCGGCAAACATAATCCCCTGGGCTGAACACCTGAGGGTGAAGCTTCAGCACCAGCTCTACCAGCAGTCCTGCCTCACAGTCCTGGAAAATCCTCACCTTCTTCAGTGTCTCCAGGTGAACGTTGATGGCAATCTCTGCCCTTAACTTATCAGGGAGGTTCTTGAGGACCTCCCGTTCGTCCACTGCCTTCTGGTTGGTCCACAGGTAGTCAAACCACTTGATGACTTTGGTTTCCAAGTCTTTGCTCACCTTGCGGAACTGCATGTAGTGCTTGATGGAGTCAATTTTTGCCTGGAACTCTGCCCTGGTGGCATTCATGTTGGATATCATGGATCCCACATTCCCCACAATGGTGGCAAAGATGAGGACCCCGATGAGGAAGTCGAAGATCACAAAGAGATATTCTTCATCCCGCACAGGGGGAGGGGTCTCTCCAATGGTGGTCAAAGTCAACGTAGACCAGTAAAGACAGTAGACATACCCCCGGGTCAGATGCCCATATTCAGGGTCTGTGACATTGGGATAGACCCAGGTGTCCTCTCCAAAGCCTATGGCCTTGGAGATGGCATAATAAATGCATGCATTCCAGTGGATGATGACCAGGATGTAAAGAACCAAGTTGCTGATGCGGAAGATGTTGGGGTGGCTGGTTCTGGTCTCAGTCCTATCAAAGAACTCAAACATACGGGAGAAGTGCAGCAACCTGTTGAAACGTAATTCAGGGCAGTGCAATCCCACTGCAAAGTATGCCAGGTCTGTGGGCAGGACAGAGACAACATCCAGCTTGAACTGTAGGGTGTGGATGTAGTTATCCCGTAGCTTCTTCAGGTCCTTAACCAGGAGGCCCTGTTCCAAAAATCCTAAAGAGAAGCAAATGATATGATTATCTTGGCTTATGTTTGACTCTTCTGCCTGTTTTGTAAGCACTTGAGCAACAGTTTATGGTTATGTCATGCACTTGTGTGCATGAATACACAGGGTCATCCAAATATTACCAGTTCCACCTGCTCTACTCAGTTTACAAGCTTTTGTTATCACCAAAGCCCTTCATCTGTCAAAAGCCACCTAAAGATATCACTCAGGGATTCAGTCTGTTGCCATGAAGAAATGGGGACAAAGATTTCCATCCTCCAGATCATGAATTATTGCAGTTCCGACAGAAAACTTACAGCCAACAGCCGCATTCCGAGAACATTAAATTCTACCATTTTTCCACGTAGATAATTCATTAGCTGAACTGATGCAAAATCAGAGATACAGACCTTCCAACTATGCCTGAATACTAATAGTAATGCAGGTAATTTTGTACAATTATTCAAAGGTGAAGCTGAAAGCTGGGATGATTAATCCTTCATTCTGAAACTTACTCCATTTCTCAGATCTTTTAATTAGATTCTTTCTCTGGAGACTGCTTCGTACTAGTGAGTGCCAAGGTAGACAAAATCCTCCCTCTAACAGAACTGTAGATTAGGCCTCTCCCTTGCAGCCCATCTCCACTTGTATGGGATTAAAGCAAAGCACTCACAATCCAGGATGCTGTGAGTTACCTGTGCTTACCTGTGCGCAGGCGGATCACTGTGTCCCCAATGTAGAGAGCATCTGAGATGTAATCTAACACCAGCCAGAGGACAAAGTAGGTCTCTTGCAGGTCAGTGAAGCAAGCCCTGGAGGAAGGTCATAAAACAGGGTGCCAGACCAAAAAAATCTCCATATTATCTCTAATTATTACAGCTGAATATAGGCTGATTTTGAGGCGCCTAACTCCGCAACAGAGCTTGGCCGCTGGCCACTCCCTTTCTAGATATTAAAACTCCCTTCTCTGAAAAATCTGCCCTCCCATGATGTAGGTAAAGCAACATCTTGAAACCACCTCCCAAATGCAAGTTGTAGCTTTACCCTGAAATCGTGGTCCTTTCCAACCAGGGCCAGAGGATGGAGGCTCTGCCTTTGCACCGCACAACTCGCAGTGATAGTGGAGGGTCCCTTTCCTTTAGGTTCCCACCAGGCCCAGCACCACCAGTGTCAGTTGTCTGATCCTGGTTGAGCCACTACAACCAGGTGGAACAGGAGGCTTAGGGAAGGCAGGGACCCCCAACTCACCTGGCTACGAGCAAGCACCAGTTATAGAGGACAGGAACTGCAATCACAGCCAGCCAACGGTAATACCAGTCCCCAGCAGGGTCCACCACAAAGAACTGCCATTTCCTCCTGGAAGCAGAGAGAGGCCAGAGCTGGCAATGTATGAATAACAGGCTAAAGATAGAAAACAGGGTTGGAAGGAACCATCTGAGCCACATCCTTCATCCTTTGCACTGCACTGGCTCAAACGTTGCTGCAGCTTGAATGCCGGTCTATGAGCTAAAACCGATCCCAGCAGTGCTGAACAAAAATGTCCAGCACTGTTTAAGCTCCTTTATCCCTAAATCTGGACTCAATAATGTACCAGAAGAGGAAACTCTAAGGCAAAACAGGCATCCTACATGACACAGCACCCCAGTGGCAGAGCCAGAAACAGATGTACAGGAGAGGGTGATCAGAAAACTTCTTGTGACATGACATTGCCTCTCCCAGATGAGATATGAACTGGTGCCAGACAGATCTTAAAAGAAGATTAATTACAGCAGGAAGGAAAGTGTGCTGCAGATCAGTGGCAGCACCAGGAGGGGATGCCCAAGGCCCAGAGCAGCAGCCCTGGGGGCAGTTGGCATGGTGAGGCTGCCACCACCATGCCTGCAGTCTGCACAGCCCTGGCTCCAGCCTTTGAACTGCTCCCAAGTGTTTGATCCTGCTCATCTTGAGACTTGGAGATAAGATGTGTGTGCTCCAGTTGCCAGATCTCACTGGAGAAGCCGGGGAAGAGAAACTCTGTGGCTGGGCTGATAGGCTTAGCTGCTGCAGCCTGGCAGGGCAAAACACCCTGTCCCCCTCCCTCCTTCCCTCCCTTCCAGCGTTTGAACACGCAAAACTCCCTCCAGTGATAGAAAAGAAACAGTCCACTTGCCAACAGATTCCCCGTGCCCACCCCATGGCTTCTGACAGCTTCAAAGGCAAAACCTCTGCCTTGAAGTCTCCTTCCCCAGCAGCACAGGCAGCAGCACCCACGGTGCCTGGAGCGTGGGGACCAGCAGTGATCCTTCACATTCAGCCTCCATACAGCCACAGTCAAGCAGGTGGTCCAGCCTCCCCATTAAAAGTGCCTTTTTTTTTTTTTTTTGCCAAGAAAGTGTGACTTAAATATTTAGGGTATTGAGAAAGGGACTCTGCTCCCTAGGACATACAGCACTGCCACAGGGGAAGCACAGACTCACCTGCAGCCTGGCCAGTTGTAGCACCCACAAGCACTAATAACCTCAATAACAGTGCTGATGCAATCTCAGCTTTAAATCACCAGTGCTGCCCATGAGAGGTGGCCAAAGTCACTGACATTATGCTGACAGCGGAGCCAGGGCTGGAAAACCAGGGCTCAGGGTTAGCCCAGGAAGACGGAATAATTATCTGCCTCTTCCCAAAGGGTTTGCACTCAGGCCTGCAGCCATGGAGCCTGCTACAGCCATGAACAGCAGCTCACATCTTGGGGTTACCACATCTGGGGTTTTTCTTACTTCTGGAGCTGAAGACCTAGAAAACTGCAGAAGTTCCCATCTCATCCCCAGGGCTCACTGGCACTGAGCAGCCCTTTCACACTTCAGCTCCTCCTGGTTATTAACAAACTCCCCTCAACCTCACAGGGCAGAATGTTTTTTTCTCCCATTACTGGTAAAGACCCAGATACAAGGCTCAGATATTTTTCTCCTGCAGAAAACAATTATTTCTTGGTGGTTTAATTACCATGTATAATGGTAGGGTCCAGAGCAGTCCGTGAGCTTTGCCCTCTAATTAGTCAGCAGAAGAAAAGCCAGGTTATTGCTTTTCACCAGGAGTGTGAGCTGAGGAGATGAAAGGGCTGGATTTGAAAGAGCCTTTTCACAAAGCTGTTCTTTGGGGGGGAAGGCCTGGGCAGCAAACACGTTCCCTTCATCTCCTTTCATCCTGCAGATGATGGATGAGACTGGCAAATCCCACGTGTCTGTGGCCCCTGGGTGGGATTGCTGTGGTTGCAGGGTGGAGACCCCGCACCCCTGGGCTGGTGTCCAGTTCCTCATGGGCACAAATGTCCAAACACAACCCTAGTGTGGAACTGCTCTGCAACTGGGGAGGTCTGCTACCTGTCACAAGCCATGCCAGGTGTGTTTCCTACCAGGGCATGGACCAGAGGACAGAAGACCCCACATGCCAAGTCCTTCCCACAGGGACAGACCACCAGGTCCTGTGTGCCAGCAAAAGAACCCAGCAAAGCCAGGCTGGCTGCCAAGACAGGGGCTGGAAAGGGCAGGAAGGACCCTTTCCACCCCTGCCTCCCACCTCCCCCTTTCCCATCCCCATCCACCTCCATCAGCCACCACCACTGGGAGCCCCTGAGCACCACGGACAGCTGCTCCAGCCGAGGAGGGCTGGGACCACAGGAAAGGGACCCTACTTGTAGTTTAACTTCTCAGTCTCCTCATCCTCTGGTTCATCACCAGTGCCTGCAGCCACTGTCGGGAGCTCGGGGCCTTGGAAGCGCTCCAGGAAGGGGTCTGGCCTCTGCTGCTCCTCGTGCAAGCTCCTGCTGGCCCAGTCCCTCAGCACCAGCACCAGCCGGGCTATCCTGGGCAGGGGAGAGAGGCAGAGTCAGGAGATGTCTATGGAGCAAGGAGAAAGCAAAAGCTTGAGAGCCATTGGGGGGGACTACAGCTGAAAACAAAATTCTCATAGCTCCCTCTCAAGCCCAAAAACTTCTTTTTCCCTCTAGTATTGACGATGTGGGACCATAAATATACAAGCAAGATGGACCACCCCTGTAGAGTTCCACAGCTTCTCCCCCAATCCTGATGCCACTTCCACAAGATTTCGAGGAATCTGTGGGTGACTGGGGCAGAGGGGGGCTGCCTGCAAGTGAAAGGAGCCCCTGAGCCCTCCCAGGGCCCCAGTGGGGGTGAAGCCATCCTGTGCCACAACCCTCTCCATGGCCAGTGAGGCACAAGGAGCAGCATTCACAGATGCTGGTCCCTGCATCCCATGAATGCCATACAGCAGGAGGGGATCCCAACCCCCTGCAAGGCCCCAGTGGAAAAGCCTGGCACGAGAGGCTCAGGCTCACCCCAGGCCAGTGGCACACACAGGTACCTGGCCAAGGCTCCCCGGCCTTGGAAAGCAGAGGCAGCTGTCTGCTCCTCCCCATCCAGGGGAGCTCCTCTCCACAGCTCTGAGGAGGTGTCATCCTGGGTTGAGCAGGTCCTGCAGTGGGGAAAAGGGGTGTCACAACCACACTGTGCCATCATGGCACCTGCCACAGCCAGGGGAACTGGAGGGAGCTGGCAGTAGGGGTTGGGCATCGCAGCCCTGCCCGTGCCAGGTCTCAGCAGACACACCAAGCTGGCCTCCCCCTCCCCTGTCCCACCACTGCCTCCCTCCACCACAGCAGGGACCAGCCTGACCTCCTGGTGCTGGGCCCTGTCCCCTCCATGTCCCCCTCTGCTTGGATGTGGGTGGGTGGGCTGGGGTGGTGGTTGGCTGCTGAGCTCTGCAGGCCATTGCTCTTTGCTGTCATCACCACTGTGGGGATACCACAGGGACCTGCAAAAAGCATCACGGGGTTTGAGCCCTTGTCTGCCCTTGCCTTGCATTCCCTCCTCTCCCTTGCCTTGCCTACCCCTCCCCATGCCTTTCCTTTACTTGCCTTGCCTTCATTACCCCTTCCCTTGACTTGCCTATCCATCCCTTTCCTTGCCTTGTTTTCCCTGCCTCCTCCTCCCTTCCCTTGCCTTGCCCTGCCTTCCCCTCCCTTTTTTGCCTACCCCACCACTCCCGTGCCTTTCCTTCCCTTCCCTTCCTTGACTCCCCCTCCCTTTCTTTGTCTCTCCTTCCCTACCCCTCCCGTTCCTCACCTCCCTGGGGCAGCAGTGCCACTGCCGCGAGGCCACCACTCTCCACTTACTGTCCTGGCGTCCCCCGAAGCCTTCAACACTGCGCTGCTGCCTCTGACGGGCTAGCAGGGGTGGCAGGGGAGCATCCCTCCCCGGGAGCGTCCCGGGCTGCCTCGGCAGCGATCAGGCTTTTAAAACACGCGTTGGGCTGCAAAGCTAAACCAGGGCAGGCGGAGCTGCCCGCATTCCTGCCCAGGAAGAGGCAGGAGAGGTGGCTGGGCAGCACCCCGGCGGTGGCAGCGCGGCCGCGGCTGTGCACGGGGAAGGTGCGCACACGCACGGGCGCGGCTCCCATCGCTCCAGCACACCCGTCCCCTGAGCGCTTCATGGGAGTTCACAGCAGCTTTGTGTCTGGGGACGAAAGGGGAGGAGGGGAATGTGCTGCTCGGAGATGCTCCGTTCGCCTACCCGCGTGTTCCCCTCTCCCCGCACGCGTCACCTCCTCGGTGGCCGGAGGGACCCCAGACAACTCCCAGGGCAGAGCCCGGCTGGAGGTCGCAGCCATCCTGAGCAGCCCAGTGACCCCCGAGTCCCCAGCAAACCTTGGTGAAGGGTCACTGCCCACCCCGGGACAGGCACAGCCGGCAGAGCCCAGACGGGCTCAGGTCCTGCCACAGGAGGGGATGGCACCTGGGATGCTTCCCGGGCAGCCTGTGTCTGCTCTTGTTCCCCTCCCAGCCCTCTGCCCCAGGGAAAAACAGAGACAGTGGCTATTTCCCTGCTTTGGAGGCTGTGCCACAGCTACTGCTTTGATGGAAAATGGGCAGAAGCAGCCACATTTTAACACCCTCACATGCACTTACCTCTTCTCATGCTCAGGGAGCAGGAGACCAAAAGTGCTGCTCTGGAGTCCTGTCAAAGGGAGCTGCAGAGTTTGAAGGTGATCATGAAACACATCTTTCGCCAATTTCTGCCCCATTATTTTGCTCAAAAAGCCATTCTAATAACCAGTTAGCAAAAACTTTGCATCCCCAAGGCAATAAGGAAGGGGTTAATTTTTACCCCCTTCCTCCAGGATCTAACCACTTGCAGTGGCCAAGGCTGGATCCGTCCCTGACCTGCACATGGAGTCCTGTGCCTTGTGCAGGGCTGATCTGAAAGCACCAGCACTGGGAGTCACTTCTCCCTTTGCTATCAGAGCTTTACCTTTTCCTTTCAAAGCCTTAAATTCCACTGGTTCTGATCTCGCTGAACACCCAGACAGCAGGGAGTCCAAAGGCAGAAACAACTTCTCAGCCTTGACTGGGGCTGCTGGCAGCACTGGGAGGTTCCTGGGTGAGCACCCAGCAGCAAGGGCCATGCCCCCCTGCTCTTGTCCCCACGTCACAGACCCCAGCACTGGAGACAGTGCTCACCAGGAGCATTGGCAGCAACACGTGCCCACCTTCCAACTCTCCTTTTGCTCCCTGCCTGCAGCTGCCTTCAAAAGGAACTTGGGAACTTGCAGGAGCTGCTCCCTTGCAGCTCCCTCGAGCATCATCTTGCACTTTATTTGCTGTGCACATCGTTGTGGCTCTGACCCTTGGAGACACCCAGCCCTGCCACGTGTGCTGCCCTGGGACACAGCCAGGAGGAGAAGGTGAGGAAGAAAGAAAGGAAACAAAAGCCTCACATCCCAACAGGGACAGCATTAACCAGAGGCTCTTCTCCAGATCCCTCCCCTTAGTCAGGGCAGCTGGGGCTGAGAAATCCAGCACCAGGTCACAGTCCTGCTGCCAAGGGAATACCAGAATCAGACTCCATGGCTGGTAAAAGAAACACATCCAGAACACACAGAGTTTATTAAAACATGCATTTTGTGATCAGTGTTTCCAGATTTACAGCAGAATTTATGCCTTACATAGAAGTCATATTGTATCTCTCCACACCCTGTCAATAATTAGCCTGTGAGAACACATATAGTTTGACCATCTCTCCTCCAAACACCTTCAAGCCATCCTTTGAAGGTGTGCCTTCACAAAGGGTCAGTCCTTCTCACCCTAAAATACAGTTTAAAAAAAAAAAAAACCAAACTCAAGCTTCTTCCAAACACGTTTGCACCTCTCAAAGAAGAGAAACCAGACCAAAAAATTACCATATTTCCAGCCATGATTCACACAGAAGTAGCCCCTTTATATAATATACCTGTTGTGTAAGGTCCTCTGGTGACCCTGACCACAGCCCTGAGCCACCAGTGCTCCTGTCCCTTACATACCCCCACATGCCAAGCCCACCACACCATCCTGGCTCTCCTCTGCAATAAATCCCAGCACTCTGCTCAGCAATCAGCCACAGGTTCAGACCTGCAATTACTTGTGGGACAGTTATTTATTAGTCAGTGTCCAGCTGCCAGATTTACAGTCACAGATGCTTGATGCAGTTTCAAGCAGAAAACAGCCAAGCATCCATGTCTGTAAATAAGCTATTGGGACATCTGGATGACCTGTGGATCCAGCTGTAATTACTTATAGGTGGCACAGATAGGTCCTGTTAAGCCTTGCTAAAACCTGTCCCCAGAGCCTGCGGGCACAACTCCAGCAGATGTGCTGGATGAGCAACCAGAAGCATCTCAAAGTCACCTCAGATCCAAGTGTTACTGAACTCCACAGAAGGAAAGAAACAGCAAAGCTGTTGAACTGGGCTCGTTTGTAGCTAAAGAGCATCCGGGTCAGGAATTTCCTTCACCTGTGTTCTTGTACCATCACTGAAGCTACAGCTTGGCAGCAGACCTGGGAGACATCCTCCCCTCAGCACTGGAAACCCAAAAAATACCTCCTGCTGCTAATGGGTGATTTTCCATGACCTGTCTGGGGCTATCACTGCTGGTACAAGGTCTTATAATCCATAGAGTCACCACAGGGATTTTCCCATGTAAATCTCTTTGGGAAAGAGCCAAGCTCCTGGGTAAGCCCAGATGTCAGCAATGCTCTCACAGTCACCCTGGATTTGAACATCTGCAAACCCACTGCTGAACTGCCTCCAGCAAGATGGGAGCTGACAGGGGTGGTGGCACAGCAGCAGCTGCAGGGATGTGAGCTCCTGGCTCCTCCACCTCCATCCCTCCCAGAGCAGGGGCTGTGGCACAGGAGACCTGGCAGTGCTACCACCACCAAAGAGCAGTTTTTCAAGGAAAGGAAACCCCAAAAGCAGTTCAGAAACACTCAATCACTCTACAGAACATGAGGAGCAGACCACAGCAGTTGGCTGAGAACATTTATGGGGTCAGAGCTGAGTTATCCAAGATGGGGTGTGCTGAGGGGATTGGGCTGTAGAACCACATGCTACAACTGTAACAGGACCCCATCCCCACAACACCAACACCTTGGGTTTGTGACTCCCCTGGCAGACAGCCTAAGGGCCAGAGGGTTTCCCCTTGCTTTGCACAGAACAGACACCTCCTGTGTCATCCACCGATTTCTTTAGAAGGTCTCAGCTTTTCACAGCAGCTTCCTGCACAGGGTGGCTGCTAATGTACACAGAGCCTGGGACTGCACCTGCTGGGCTATAATCCCTGGACCCCATGGCCCCAGCACCATCTCCACTTGTTGGAGCACAAGGTCCAGCTTCAGCATCTCCCTCACCCACCTCTGGTGCTGGAGAGGGATGGCACCTTCATTGTCATCAAGGCCTAAAGGACACGGATCCTCAAGGGCCCGCAGTGCAAAAAGCAGGTCAAGTTAAGGACAAACACGTAGTTTTACTGCTGGCAAGTACACGAGAAAGGATCCTCTCCCTGCCCGGGGGAGCAGGGAGGTCAGGCATGGGCAGTCATCTTCTCAGCCAGAGCCACGTGTTGATGAGGCAGGCAGAGATCATCACAGAGTAGACCAGAGCCTCCTTCTGTTGCCAGGCATGGCACTGCTCTTCCAGCACACGGAGCCTCCCCGAGATCCTCGCCAACTGCAAGGGAAGCAGTGGGGTCAGAGTCAGCCCTGCAGCAAAGCACAGCACACTGGCTGCACCCTAGAGGCACGGGACAGCACAGGATGGAGGGATGGGAGCTGCTGACTTCTTCAGGTCCTCCTTTTCTAAAGAGAGAGCTATCTTTGTAGGGGAGAATTGGTACCAGTGCCTCAGGTCTGCAGCAGATGCTTCAGGAAAAGGTCCTTCCCATCAGAAGAGTGAGCCCCTCTCCCCACCTGCAGACAGAGGGGTCTGTTTGTCTCCTGCAGCCCTACAGCCCCTGGGGGTAGGAGCTCAATGGGTCAACACACGTGTAAGTCCTCTCCTGCTTCTCCATTAGGTAGGACCAGCATGACAGCACCAGCCCATCAGGACTGAGCAACAGACCCCTGGAGACTCCTCACCCACCCTCCCTCCCGTGGCTTTCCCAGGAAACATCTGCAGCCCTTCCCCCCCCAGTCTCACCTGCTTTCTCATCGCTGCCACCTCAGACACCCCAACCTCCTCCAAGGTGCTCTCTGTGGCTGGACCAGCCTCCTGGGAGCTGGGAAAGGAAAGCAGAGATAGAGGTGGATCAGCACTGCTCAAGGGGTGCAGCTGTCCCACCACAAGCACTGCCACGGGGAGCCAGGTCATGCAGGCAGATGTGTGTGCCCAGGTTGTGCTGCCTGGATGCAGCATCAGGAGAAAGGAAACAGCACCTGCACAGCATCTACTCATCTCTTCTTAACCCCCACCATGCATAATTATATCCCTCCACCATGCACCCAAAGGGATCATAACAAAACACACAGTACATGCCATGACAGGTAACAGGGAAAACACATGCTTGTATTTCTTTAGAAGTCCAACAGAGAGAAAACTTATCTACCAAGCATCCATTCTCTACAGTCCCAGGAATTCACTGAGGGTTGGATCTTAGAGCCATCTTTAGAGCCAGACAGGTAAATATGTGTGACAGGGCCAAAATGGAGGGATGATCTCATTTACAGTAGCAGGTGAGGATCCCACAGATGGAGGGAACTATCACTTCTTGCTCTTATAGCAAACTTCACCTGCAACTTGAAACATAAACAAGCAACCCAAACATTCACCACTTTCTTCCACTCCTGAAAACACAGGGGCTGCCTCTGGGATTAGCTGCTGTACTGGGATTCCCTGGGGATACAGCCTCACTGCAGGGTCTACAGCACCGAGCCACAAACCAAAGTAGATCCAACAGTGAGAAAAATCAAAATTGCCATGTTCAGTCTGTCGTCCCTGTCACCACAGGCTAGCCCAAAATCAGCTGTTCTATAACCAAAACTCCCCCGTGCACCAGCAAAACACAGGCACTCACTGATCCCACAGGGCTTAACAAGCATCTAACCCTGCTCCTTGGAGACCCTGGGGAGGAGAGGGTGTTTATTCCTGTTTGAAACATGTTGATCTCACTGAAGACAAGGCAGATGAGCACGTGGAGATTCAGCAAATCTCTGACTGAAAATACATTTGTGAGATAATACCTCCATATAATGCAGCTGCAGTGTAAAATGCCAGTCACAACAGAAAGCAAATACAATTTCCCCCAGCACAGAACCATGGAAAAAGGACACATCCTGCAGCTTTTGACTCAAAATCCCAGTTGATACAGGGGAACAACCTTTAGAATAGAAACTAGAAATTACCTTCTGATGACTCATACCCTTCAAGAGGTCACTGGCAGGCAAATATTCCAGTCTCTGTTTGAGACCAGACTTTTCTTTACTAAAATTTGAGGACAAACAAGTCAGCACAGTCTTTTTTTTCTTTATTTTTATTTTTGCACAGAGGCACAAAGTTGACGTATCAGAGGGATCTTGCCTGCATCTGAAGGGATGCAAAGTACCAAGAACAGGTGTTTGAAGGTGGCTGCTTTCAAAGGGAGACTGAGACCTGGGGAGAGGCCTGGGAGTCACCCAGGCTACCATAGCATAAATGTCCTCCACTGCTGATGGGAGGAGGGAGAAGGCTTTATGTAGTCACTAACCAGATCTGCTGGTGTGCCCAGACTTCATTAAGAAATTAAACAGAGTTTGAAGGCAGCCTCAGCCTACTGTGTTTAAAAGCAAGGACATCACTTTGTACCACTGGCAAGCAGAGGCCAGCTGGGGAGGGAAGGCAGGATGTGCCACTGATGATGGATGCAATGATGGATGCTCACTCTCCTCCCTTTCTGCCTGGAGGCTTTACTCAAGGAGAATTAGAAGTACTTGGATGTTTCCCCAGGTGCTCAGCAGTCTTAGAGCAGTGGGGACACCTTAAGGCTGCAAGGATGTTAAATTTACTGCACTGGCACGGATAAGGGTGGTGGAGATCGTTACTCCAGCACATCTGGAGGGATTGAGGTCACTGCACACCTGCTCCAGTGAGCACAAAGGCACAGCACCCCCTGGCCAGGGGCACTGGCTGTGGGATGAGTGACTTAGTGCTGCCAGTTCATGGAAAGGCTAATTAAGAGTGACCAAGATACAGCCAAGGGTGCTGGGACCCTGCAGGAGAGGATCTCTCAGGGACAGGGCCTGGGTCACGCTGTTCTGGATTTGGATTCCCTTCACACATTTCTCTCCATCAAGCTATCAAGGCACACAGAAAAATTAGTACTTGCTTAGCAGTGAAGAGAACTCCCAGCAATGTCACAGGCGGTGTTAGATCGCTCAGGACACCTGGGGGACTGGTGTTAAGCTCAGCAGGAGACACGAGCCTGGCTGGGTTAGTGGGGTGCACCCAGAGCTGGCAGACAGGACAGGCAAGAAGCAGAGCCCAAGGCAGCCATGCAGGACCATCCTGCCCCGTGCAGCCCACAGCTCACGGAGCTCATGTCTGGCTCACGTCTCAGCAAGGCAGAGGCCAGGCCTTGCAGAAGGACAGGGAGCTGGCTCAGGACACACCAAAGTCACCTGGATGGCACTGGGCCTTGCAGAGAGTCCTGGACACGGTGGAAGAGCACCTGGCCCAGGAGGTACATGGTCTGGAAGATGTTCTGCATGGAGTAGATCCTGCCTGCCCCTGCGAGGAGGGGGAGTGGGGCACTGCGAGCGGGCAGGGGGCCCGTGTCCGGCCTGGGGTGCACACAGAATCACTCCTGTTACTCCCTGACCTCGTGCAACAGGGCACAGCCTGCCATTAGGCACTGCCCTTCATCCCTTCAGCAGCTCCAGGCACCTCTGGGCAATGCCATGGGCACCCAGACCCCGATGTCACCAGGTGGGAGAACCCTCTCCTGCAGCCACCTGATTCCTCCAAAGCCAGCCACAGCTGTGTGCCATGCTGCTCTCACAGAGGTTGCAGAAGGCAGCTCTCATGCCACCAGGATGACCCTGAGCTTCTAGGGGGAAAGGTGCCTCTGCTCTGGGATTAACTTAAAGACAATTCCTCCACTGGAGAGACTCCGGAGCCCAAGGCCATGAGCAGAGGATCACTATCACTATGTTACTACTCACAAGCAAGTTTGCTCCTAGCCCACCCTCTGCAAGTTTCATCAACCCCTGCAGAAACCTGGTTAAGCCCTGGTGCCCCATTTCCAGTGGTCTCCTGCCCCCAGCACAATGCCATGCTGGTGCTGGAGCAAGAGAGCACATTGCAAGGCACCCAGAGGAAGATAGGCAGAGCCAGAGAGACCAGAGAGACAAGGCAGAGTGGACAGCAAGGTCCTCTTGGCCCCATGGCCAGGACCAACAGCACTGCCAGCCTGCTGTGAGAGGGGACATGCTGTCCCATGTGCATCTCAGCAGAAAGCACATCACCCTGGAGACCAACACTGCCTGGCACAAACCTCTGACACCAGAGGCCATGTTCCTCTCATGCAAGAGTAGGACTTGCCAGGCATTGCCTTGCTCTGATCTGGATCCTCCCCCTCCCCTGAGGACACCAACACCAGAGAGCTCCAAAGCAGCACAGTGGCAGGAGATGATGATCCCCCCCACCCTGGATGGCTCTGGGCTCATACTCACAACTCATGGTGCTGTCCTGGGCTGTGCAGGGCCAGCTGGGCACAGTCACTTGGGATCCTGTCCCGCCGGGACCTGCTGCTGTGGTGGCCCTGTTGGAATCAAACACAACCACATTGGCACAGAGACCTGCACAGGGCAGTCCCCAGTGCCCTGCCTGGCTGCACAGGGAGGGTACTCAGAGCTGGGAGCACTACATGTGCCCCAGCCTGCTGAACTGATGCTGGTGCAGGTGAGGAGACATGCTCACCTCACCTGCAGAGCAGAGAGAGGCTCACCAGCAAGGAGCCTGCTGATCTGGACTCCAACCAGACCAAAAATCCTGCACATAACACATCCAGGAACAGCTCCTGAATTTCAGGGAGGTGAAAGCCCTTGAGAAGGCAGAGCAACAGCTCCAGAAGCCAAACCAAGCTTTTGTCTGCCCATGCCAGGGACCTCTCTTTGAATTAGTTTCCCCCAAGGGTAAAATCTGCTTTCAGCTTTGACCCCAGAACCCTTTACACTGCAATGATAAACCAGCTCCACCTTGTACTTCATTGAGGAGAAAAAGAGATTGGAAAGGGACTTCAAGAATAGCAGAAGAAGGTTGTGGGGGAACTGCACCTACCTCAGCCCACCTCCTGCTCACAAAATGCAGCAGGAGATCCGGCTGGATCAACATCCCAGCACACAGGTGTGTCCTGGTTATGGGACAGAGAGGGATCCCACCATCCCTACACCCTCCTGGGAGGAGGCAAGATGAATTCTGGCTTGGGGTGATAACAGAGCTCTGGAAAAACCCCAAGCTGGGATTGCTCCCGTTCCCCACCAGAGGCAGCCCCGGCCCCTGCCAGTACAGTACCGATCGTTTGCGTCTCTGGGCGCTCGACCTGCTGGGTGTGTGCAGGAAAGGGAGCTCCCCCAGGGGGGTGGGCTGCCCACAGGGGTCCGGGGACATGTGCACCACAACAGAGGAGACCTTCCTCTGCTGGCTCAGCGGGACCGGCCTCAAACTGGCATCTGATATTTCTACAGAAAGGAGAGAGAGAAGAGTTAAGCCAACCTGAATGGGCCCAGGAGGGGAGGGAAGAGAAATCCACCCATGTAGGAGAACCAAGCCTATGTGTAGTATCAGACATACAAAAACCTCATCCTGCAGCTCTGAGCAGCAGCACAGCCCAGGGAGGCACATCTCCTGCTTCAGGACAGCACATGGGTTTTCAAAGGACAGTGCTGGTTTTCAAAGACAGGGTCAAATGTCCTGCACTCCAAAGCAGAGAGACTACCAGAGGCCAACAGGGAACTCTAAGAGACGTGGAGGGAGATGCCTCCACATTTTGCTCCTCACCTTTTGGAACTAAGACCCCTCCTGCCTTCTCTTGGTCATCTTTGTCCATCTCTTCCCAAGCACCTTTGCACCACTCTGTCCTACCTTTCAGAAGAAAGCTGACTGCATTTTGTGCCCCTGTCCTCTCCTCTTGGAAAGCAAATGACTGGGGTCTTTATAAAGAGATCCTGCTCCCTAGGATGTTGTAGTGCCCCATCCAACCTTCAGCCACCCCAAAAACCAGACAGCCCAGGACTTTACCTGCAAGAGAAATCCTATCGGGGATGTGCATCCGAAAGGAAGGAGGGACATCCTCTGTCACTCGCTCCTTTTCCACAGGGCTGCAGCTCTCTGCTACCTTCAGCCTGTTGGGAACCTGCATCCTTTGATTGATGGCTTCTGTGAAGTGCAGGTCGCAGCGGACTCGGTTCAGGTCCAGTCCCCACAGTGGCCACATCTTTGCTGATCTCCTCTGATGCCTCCAGCACCCTGGGGTTTCACACAGAGGGAAAGAAAGCTGAGCAAAAGTGACAACAGTGGCAGCTCTTCCAAACTGGCACCTGCACAGGGACAACACATGTGCTATAAGACAGCCAAAATACAGGCAGAAACAACCCAGAAGACAGGCACTGTAGGAGCTGTCTGGGAAAAGGGGGTGTCCCAAAAAAGCCCAGTTGGTGGGGACAAGGCTGCAGGGCCACTGCAGGTGTCCTGGGAGCCAAGTATGAACTTAGCACTTACTGTTCTCAACTGACAGCAAGGGAAGTGCTCTGCACATGTGTGCGAAGAAAGCAGCTCAGCACACCCTCAAAAACAGTGAAAAAAATATTTTCCATCCAGAAGTAAAGATTTTTTTGGAGGGCTAGATCACATTTTCCTGTTCACATACCTTTGAGGAAAAATAAGGTTTTCTAAAAGCAAAACACACATTTTGGTGGTGAGCTTCCATGTTACCACAGGAAAAACTGAGCACTAAACTCTCTGCACACACTTTCACTGCAGCATCCCCATTCCCCCCACAGTCCAGTACCCATCTCCTCAGGTGCCCCAATCAGCTGAACAGGATGGAATTTACTCTGAGCTCAGCTGCCAAATGCTGAACCATCCTCCCAGAGGGGAAGGGAAAACACACATCACCTTCTCCAGCCTGAAGCAGAGTCCCCCTGCTCAGCTCCCTTCCAGAAGGGGACCAGCAGTGAGGAGGGACACAGTCCCCAGTTCTCACTGCACCTGGGAGCAGCTGATAGCAGGGCCAGAGCAGTTTTGCAGCTGCTCAGGACACATAAATACTCCGTGCCTCAGTTCCCCCTTTGCCAAGTCCCAGGGCTTTGGGAAGTGCTCTGGGGCCACAACGTCCCAACACTTTCACTGACTGATGCAAGTGAGGGCAATCAACGTACATTTTTGGGAGAGGAGCCCCAAAAAAACACCTTCCTGGCTCCCAGTATAGGCTCTCTTCATTCTTTCCCAAAAAGCTGCAGCCAAGGAGAAAACCCCAAGCAAGGGCTGGTGAGGCTCACAGGCTCCAGCCTGACCCCAGTGCTGCCCTGGTGTTCCAGAGGTGCCACATGCATGCTCAGCAGCCCTGCACCTCCTTGCTATCACCCTTTGAGCTCACTATGCCCCAAAGTGTCCCCCTTTGCTTCTAGGTCAAAATCTCCATCCTGTGCCTGCTCCAGCACAGCCCAAACAGCTGGAGGAAGGAGAGGTTTCCCTCTCCAAAGCCAAACGGGGTGAAGCTGGATGAGAGCGAGGTACAGGAGGGTGGCAGAACCAGCTCCACACCTGCAATAACCAGCACTTCCAGTGATCACCTGCCTTGTGATGCTCTCTCCTCCTGTCATTAAAAACCTTTTAACTACAAACAGGCATTTGTCCAGCATCAGTAGCAACGATTTCCTGCTTCCAGCCATGCTGACACTTCATCCCTGTCCCTGCACTGGGTCTGCTCCAGAGGCACTGCTGGAGACACGGTGTGGGGGGGGCCCAGCAGCCCCCAGCTGTCCCACACCTTCCCCAGCACCAACACTGCCATGGGTGGGTGACACACACACACCCTGCTTCTCCCCAAAACCTTAAAGAAAGTGGATTTTTGCAGGAACCCCCCACTTGAGAACAGGACAACAGTTCCTGGGCTGGTCCCAAAGGGGTGTCAGTCCCACAAGGGAAACCTGCATCAGACACCCAGCCCATGGTCCACAGCCTTCCTTCTGTGAGCTTCTCCTTCACATTTTTGGTGAACACCCTGTGTTGCTCTCTCAGCCTGTTCTCCGGGAAACCAGCATATATTAATAACAGTAAATCTGGAGAGGGCAGATGGGTTAATTTTCTAATCACCTGTGAAACCACTGCAGCTCCCAAGGAGCAAAGGGATGGGAGGTGGTGAGAAGCAGGCTCTGAGAGACTAAGCTATTAAGAAAAGGGGAAAAAAAATAGCTGTCAAAACCCATAAGAACAAAATGCTTAAGTGGCTGGATTTCCTCCTTTAACTTTCTTCAGGGCTTTTTCTAGCTCTTGCCAAGCACACCCCCCGCTCACCGGCACAGGCTCAGCCTCTGCTTTGGCACTTCTCCTTGGATTTGCAGTGACAGGGATTTCCGGCTCACTAAGCCCGAGTAGGTTTAAGTCCTGAAAGCCAGGAAAACCTGCCTCGGGGAAGGAAACTCTACAACCTCCCTCTCTCTGTCCTTCCCCTGCCCAGGACACCCCAAACAAGGCAGGCGGGGTACCAACCTGGTCCAGCGCCCCCCTCCACCTCTCGGGATGGGGTGCTGGAGGGAGCAGTGGCTTGCTCTCAGCTCTGCCCTTCGGCACGGGGAGCGGCTCACCGGGGCAGAGAGAGGCTCAGTGGGAGAGGAAAGGGTTCGTCACCCGGCTCGGGGTGAGCCCGCTGCCCCCCGGCACGGGCTCCGGGGACCGCGGGCTCTGACCCCCGCGCGGGGCAAGGAGCTCGGGACACGGGACACGGGACACGGGACACGCGGGAGGGGACCCGGCCGGGGCAGGCGCGGGGGGGATCCCACGTCCTCCTGGGGGGACATCCCGGCCGCGGGGGACGCTCCAGCGGCTCCCGCTGTCCGGGGCTGCCCGCAGAGCCCCGGCTGCGGCACCCACCGGCTTTGCGGGGGGACAAGGGGGGCAGTGCGGTGCGGGGTGGGGGGAAACAACTTACTTTTTTTCGCAGACCAACGCAACTTGTCGGACCTGTAAACAGCCGCGCCCGCTGCCGGGACGGGGCGGTACCGGCAGAGGCAGCCCGGCCCCCCCGGTAGCTAGACCAGCCCTCTCCGGTAATCAGCCCGGCCCCCCCCGGTAATTAGCCCTCCCTAACCAGCCCGGCCCCGACAGCCCTCCCGCCCCTCCGCACTTAAAGCCACAGCCGATAATTAACGGGCTGCGCCTCATCCTGGTGTGTGTGTCCCCGGACCCTCCCTGTGCCCCCCTGTCCCCAGGACAGCTCAGCCGCGTGCTGGAGGGGTGGAATTGCACTTGCCGGGGGCAGAAGCAAACCCAGGACCTTCACCACGTCCCCGTCCTCACCCACACGCGACCCCCGCGACGTGCCCAGCCCGCAGCCCCCGCAGCCCCCGGCCCGGAGCCCGGGCTGTGCCGAGCTGTGCCGGAGCTAATCTCGGCCTCTCCGCGGCGATAAAATGATCCGTTTGGGATTAAAGACAGTTTTAAACACTTCTGAATGGGGACAGGGTCCAAGACCTGACCGTAAAATCTGGGTTTGAAAGGACTTAAAATAAATCCCCCGCTGCCCTAGTCTTGCTATTTAAAGGGGATTATCTAAGGGGTTTAGGAGCACAGAGAGGAACAGCAGGACAACCTGTGCACCTCAGTCCCCTCAAAGACCTTAGGAAAACCCTCTGCAGCTCACCTGCCCACTGGTCGGGGCTCATAGGACACCTTCCAGCTCTCAGAAGCGCACACATGCCCAGGGAAGTCCAAGCCTCTGGCTGGATGCGTGGGATTCATTCCCAGCCCCACAGCAGCACACATTCCTTCTCCAGAGACCCTCCCATCCTCCCTGGGGACTGTCCTGTGCCGTAGTGGAGGATATTGGTGTCATCCATCGTCCCACAGCTGCCACGGCTGCCTTACAGAGCTGAGCCCCAGCACCCCCCAGGATGGAAATCCAGCTGTGCCCAGTGAGACATTCCCCCTGTGCTGGGGGAGAAGGAAGGGGGGATGTTTGGAGTGATGGCATTTTGTCTTCCCAAGTCACTGCTATGTGTGACAGAGCCCTGATGTCCTGGAATGGCCGAGCACCTGCCTGCCCATGGGAAGTGGTGAATGAATTCCTTCTTCTGCCTTCCTTGCATGCAGAGCTTTACTCATGAAATTGTCTTTATCCCAACCCATGAGTTTTCTCACTTTTACTGTTCTGATTCTCTCCCCCATTCCACCAAGGGGGGACTGTGTGGATGTGTGGGGCTGAGTTGGCAGTTGGGTATAAACCACAACACCCTCTGTGGGAAAAAGCCACCCTGTGCCATTATACAGTGAGGGTTTTTTAATAAATACCTTTTTTTTTTTTTTGCACAGAAATATACCAAGTTTTACAGAGTACAAACTGCAGGGATAATGACTGAGCATCAAAGACAGAGGATGCAGAGAGCCCTGCTGTCTCCCTCCGGTCTTTTCCAGGCTCTGGTCTCCCCATAACCTTGATTTGCTAAGGCTGGGGAGGGGACAGACAAGGTTCCAGCATGTCCTGCCCCAAGAAAGCCATGCTGGGCAAGTCTCAGCTCTGGGCTGAGGGCACCTGCTGCGAGAGCATCACTGGGACCGAGCAGGATGCAGGCCACCTGCAATGGATGGACAATAGCCTTTTGGTGCTGGTGGAGAGACTGGTGCTGGGGTGAACACCGAGTGGTGGCAGTGCTGGAAGTTTCTGGGGAGTTGGTGAGCACAACCCCCATTTTAATCCATCAGAGATGACTGGGAAAGGACAGCCCAGTTGTTTGGACCCCAAAGGCAGCTGCCCAGCAAAAAGGGATACTCTGGTCCCACAGCAAAGCACCTGGCTCTGCCTTGCCCTGGCTCCACAATCACCCAGGCAGGGCTTGGCCCTGCTCCTGCCTGGCATGGCCAGGTTGAGCCATGGTCTCATGGCTCCCATCCCTGTCAGCAAGCCCTTCATCCACAGCTCTGGCCACCGAGCACTCTGCCCACCAGAGGAGCCAGGAGAGTGGGTACTCACATTCCCCTTTACCTGATCTGAAGGAGAAAGAACCCCAAAGAGAGGGGTCAGGCAGGGCGGATTGGGGTAGGGAGAGGGGAGGTTTGGCCTGTCCGCAGGCTCCCTGTGCCAGAATCCCACCTCTGGGGCAGACACCAGGCAGGCCACGCTCCAGGAGAAAGGAGCATCCTCACCACTTAAAGCCATGGGACCATGTTTGGCTTGGGATCAGAGATGACCCTCTTGGCCAGCTCTGCCACAGCCAGACCTCCAGCTGCCCAGCAACCCAGAGGGGGAAAGCAGAGAGCATCAGGAAAAGACTCTGCTGCTCCAAAGCCACTTACCTCAGGTACAAGACCACTGTGAGCCTTTCCCCCTTTTCAAAGGGATCTAGGAGAACACCTTCCTTACTGCTCCTCCCTGATCTCCAGACAGCAAATATTGCTACAGGCACCAGAGTATGGACGGGGCTCCCCACTCCCACTTGGCAACAAATCCACACAGGGGAAGAACCATCTCCCCAAACAGAGAGCGTGGACACCAACTGTGAGGATGGACAGAGGTTTGCCACACCAATCCTGCATCCCCAACTCCTAATCAGAGCCCTGAGCAGAACAGGGCCCAGTGGGGACATGGGGCAAGGCTGGGCAGCAGCCCAGGGAGGCAGCAAGGCTGTTCTAATCATGGGAAATGTTATGTCTACTCGAGGGGGAAGTGAAGGAATCAAATGCACCATGGGGAGACCCCCGCGTTGAGCCAGGAACAAGCTGCTGCTCGGCTCTGGCTGCTACAGCACTTACGTGAGTGGGGAGTGAGGGGCAGGAGATGGCTGGCTGGCTCCAGAGCCACCCCCACAGCCCGGCCTCACCCCACCTGGGGACAGCTATTTTTGGTTAGGAGGGTAAGGCTATTGTGTGATGGCACCAGCTTGTACAGGTGAGGCGGGGGCCCGACGGACACCGGGAGGGGTCCCAGGCACGGCGAAGGGAGGGCGGGTGGGTGGGTGTGAGTGTGTGAAGAGGCAGGAGGGAGGCAGACCCGCTATTTGCCCGTGGCAGGGGCAGTGGCCACGATCTCTTCGTACTTGGGCGGTGGGTCATTGTAGGAGACGCTGGTCTCCTCCCCACTGCTGCTCTCCGGGTGGCCCGTCACCTCCTCGTAGGAAGGCGGGGGGGTGGCACTGGACAGTCTGGAGAGGATGGAGACCGAGTGCTCTGGCGGGCAGAGGGTGTTGTCTTGCTGGGGGGGGGTGCCCCCAGCTCTGCCGTCTCCAGCCCCCCGGTTGCTGGCTTCCCGCTGGTACTGGGTTTCCCCCTGGCTCTGGGAGCGCTCCCGGTACACCATGACCCTGGGCAGGCTGCGTCCCGTCCGGCTGGCCAGGTACCGGTTCTGGGCGTAGGAAGGGCGGTGGCGGGTGGCCTTTTGAAGCTGGCACCTCCAGATGATGAAGAGAGCGATGACTATCAGAAGGGCCACTCCCAGCAGGGGCACCACCACATACATGGCGTCAGAGCGCTCCGTGCTGTGCCCAGGGTCCTTGACAGAGTAGACGGAGTTGGTGTAGCCCTTCCAAAACTCCATCTGTGGCGGGAGCAGAGAAACAACCATCATGTGCTGCAGGTGGGAGAAGCACCCCCTGACCACCACCAGCAATAATCACTGCCTTCCCCAGGCCCACAAAAGGGGCAGCTTTTCGGATGTCCCCCACCACTTCTGCCTGAGGTGCTGTAGGAACCAACAAAGGTGGTCATGGGAACATCCCTCAACAGTGGCCAACAGCCCCCACACCAAGCAGGGAGAAATTTAGCTCACACCAACCCCAGGCTGGAGAGTCGGGGACAACAGCACAGATTTCCCAGGTGCCATGGGAGTGCCAGCTTGACCTGCAGCTGTGGGCAGGGTGTCCTGGCACAACCAAGGCAGTGGCCTAGGAAGGGAAAGCCATGCTGGAAAGTGAGGCCACAGCATGCTGCCTGCAGACAGAAGAGGACAAAAGGAACAGGAGAGGCTGTTCCCCCTGTGCTTTCCCTCTCTGTCTCCAGCTTGCTGAAGTGTGAACCCTCACACATCCACTGGGGAGCAGGGCAGGACAAACTCACCGTCTTCTCCTTGTTCTCAAACACCTCCTTGACCTCCTCATAGCTGCAGACCTCCTCGATGCACTCCCGCTCGATGGTGCCCTGACGGATCTCCTCCAGGAAGCCATTGGCTCTGGGAAAGCGTTTCAGGACCGAGTGGGCATTCCTGGCCCCCAAGAACACTGCAACACACAAGGCAGAGACATGCTGAGCAGGGACAACCCCATACCTGGCCTCTGCCCAGCCAGGCTTTCCCACCTGGCTTCCTAGTGCTACAGGCATTCCCAACACCAAAAGCCCAGGGCTACAAATGAGGTGGCACAGCAGAGTACCCACTGTGGGACAGCACACCCAGAGGGGCACAGGGCTCTCGGGGTCTGCCCAGAGATGTATGGCACCAGGAGCCCTTCCATCGGGGCTGAGGTGCTGGAGACTTTGGAAGCAGCAGCTGCAGCCACACAGGGCAACTGAAGAAGCGACAGAAGGTTCCAAAAATACTTGTTGTCAACCTCCTGCCCGTGATGAACTTCACCTTTCTGCCTCTTTGCTGCAAAGGAGATCCCACCAGGCAAGGGAGACCCTGCAGGGCTGGGATGGAGAGCCAGGGCTCTGGCACGAGAGGGACTCACAGCACACAGTTCACTGCACGACAGCCTGCTGGGAGCTGCTGGCCCTGCTGCCAGCTGCTGAGGGGTCATGCAGGCTCAGGTAGCTTCAAGGACTCTGCTCAGGTCCTAGAGAAACCACTGTGTCTTCTCCCAGGCCAACAAGAGCAAACATCCCCAACATACGGGGACAGTACAGGGGTCATGACTCAGGTACTGAGGGGGGCCTGAACAACCTCTCCTCTCATCACATTCTCATCCCTACTGTGTTTTGGTGCAGAGGCCTCACAAACCTTCCTCTGCTCCCAAAGCCTGGGAGATTCCTCAGGTGTTCCCACAGAGCATGCAGTCAGGAAGCCAGAGTGAGCAGGAAGAGCACCTTCCTGCCTGCGAGACAGACATCAAAGCCTCTCCCCACATATTCTGCAGGAAGGAGACCCCCATGGGGCACAGCAGGCAGGCACCTACCAGGACCTGCAGCAGCACAGGAGGCAAACAAGCTGTTGCCCAGAAAGCAGAAACTTCACACAAAACATGATCCTCCCAGGATCCAAACATCCCATGCACACATTTCAGGAGTGAGTGTTTCCACAAAGCAGCTCAACACACTCAGCTGTAGGCTGACCCCATCTCTTCCCACCACACCACAAAATCATGCTGCTTCCCTTGAGAAAGATGAATTGGTTCAGCTGGCTGATCCACAGGAACATATTTACCTCCTTCACCCTCAGGCTTAGTCTTCCATTGGATCAACAAGGTGAACCAATTCACAGAGCAGCAGCACCAGAGATGCAGGAAAAGGAGGCAGGGGGACACACGGAGTCTCCCATGTGACCAGCTTGGTGCTAACACAGAAATACTCCTTCAACAAGGATCTCAGTGAAGATCAAACACAAGTCAGTGGAAAGCTACCAACTTCTTTCCTTAGGAGCCTTTTGCCAGGGAGAAAGGCAGTTTTCCTTCTGCTTTACCTTCCACATATCCTGCTCCTAAAACAATACAGCAAGGTGTTTGTGAGAGTATTTGTAAATATCAACAGGGATGAGATCATGGTGTGAGAGGCAACTACTGCTGTGCTACACCATCCTGGGCTTGGAGGCACTGTGCTCCTTTTGTGCTGTGTAGGTGCATTTTCCCCTCGTGATTTATTAATGCCTTGCTTCAGCAAGAGAGTTTGCAGAAGGCTGAACCACTGAGGTGTGAATGAAGAGCAGCATGAATGATGTGAGTCACAGATCTTCCCTCAGAATCGACTTTATTATGCAAACCTTTTTTTTGTTTTTTTTTGTTTTTTTACAAGGATAACCGAAAAAGCATTTTCAAGAGGCACAGAAGGCATCTCACAGAAGGGCAGGCAGGGATCAGCTTGCCTTGGCTTTCACAGTTGAGGAGGGTTATCCTGGCTGGAGAGAGAGCAGGCTGTCAGGCCGACCTCCTCTTGAGCCTTTCCAGAAGAAGATGAAATTTTACAGAGACAGCACCCATTCTGCAAATGTCCCATCCTTTGCTGGAGAAGTCTGGCCTCACCTCCTTTGCCTCCCACCTTGATCAGGCTGCGGTGTGAACTCTCCCCTCCTCAGCACTTGAGCCTGAGACTCTTTCCAACTTCCTCAGCACACGTTGGAGCAACAAGCTTGGCTGCAGATCTCACTGTCAGGGCTTTCCATCCCTGCAGACACCGGTCACTTGACCCCTTCCCTGCTTTGCTGTGCTGAACTGGCCACTATGGTGGGAAATAAAAACAGACACACAGGCAGGCAGGTATCACGAGCAGTGTCCCAACTCTAAGCATGCTGTGACAGAGGGGTGTGTCTCTCCCCACATGCGATTTCCTACAAATGGTAGGAGAGCAGAAACTAAGTCACTGCTCCCTCTCCTCTGCTACATGGAAAGTGCAAAGAGCTCCCACGTGCCTGGGGACCAGAGCAGGAAAACCACAGAGGCTTTCAGGAAACAAGAGCCTCTCATCCCCAACATGGATCCCCAACTGACATGAAGAGCAGACAGCAGAGCAGGTCCTGAACCTAAGTCCCAGGGCTGAGGGGACTTCCCAAGGCCCAGCACCCTCAGCACTGACCCCCTGTGCCTCTCCAAGTCTCCCCACACCAGCTGGAGAACCGGTGCTCGGGAAAGATCAGAGTTTTAGGCGGGGGAAGCAGGACTGAGGGCTGGGTTCACCTCATCCCTGCTGGTTTTCCTGGGCTGCTGATGGCCCCTGGTGGACATCAGCCCACATCTCGGCTGTCCAGCTTGGGGACACCCCAGGGCTGTTTCTCTGGAGAAGGACACACAGCTGTGCCTGCAGAGGGACAGATGGGGCTGCTCGCTGCTGCACAGCATGTGATGGGGAACAGGCTCATCACCACATCCCCCTCCTGCACGTCAGGGTCACCGTGAAGGGCTGACTTGGCAGGAGACACTGCCACCAAAGGGGACACCTTCCACAACCAGGAAATGCTGGTGAGCCCGCCCCTGAGCTCTGGGAGGGAGAAAAGGCAGCAGTGCAGGAAGGCAGGGACCCAGCTGGGCACCCTCCTCACTAACTGGAGGTTAAAGCAGCCTTTTAAAAACACTGCCTGAAGATCTCTGCTCCCTCCCCCACTCAGCACAGCACACATAATGAAAGAAGGCATACCTGTCATCCCTGGGGTCCTCCTCCTCCTCCTCCTCAGCACGGACACTGCCTCCACCTTCACCGCTGGCTCTGGCGACACTCCGAGCAAATCCTGAGATCCCAGACAGATCTCTGTGCCTCTCCACTCACTACTGCCATGCTCCTTGAGCTCCCAGCACACGCTGCACGCAGCCTCCGCACAGGCTGCCCAGGAGAGCGAGGAGGGAGGGTTGAGCCCGGCTCTGAACAGCCCACACGCCATCCTCCACCCTGCACCCTCGCCAGCCTCAGCCCCGCTGTCCAGGCACTCCTCTGGGGGTGCCACGTCCACAGGAACACAGAGCCCCAGTGCCACCAGCACACAGGCCCCAGGGCAGTGTGGCCCCCTGGGTGGGCACTGGTGGGTGGCAGCTCTGCTGTTGGGAGGTGCCAGAGCAGGCCGGCAGCCCCTGCGGAGGGGCCGGTCAGCCCACAGAGCCTCAGGGAGGCCCGTCCTGCACAGCAAGCACCACACACAGAAAGAAATGCTGTGGCCTCTGGGTAGTCCCAGAGAGGTCAGACCTTCAGCACCTCCTCTCGACTCCCACCTTGCAGAGGGGAGAGAGAAGCACAAGTCAGGCCGGACCTCAGATCTCATCCAGGGGTAGCAGCTGATGGCATCAGCTCCCCATAGAGGATAACACCCCCCAAAAAAGCACAGGCACCCCCTCCCGTGAGAGATGGCTGCCAAACATCCCCCTTCTCTCCAGCACCACTGCCACCTCTCCATCTTGCCTGGGGAGCACTTACTTGCCATGCTGCCTCACTCGGCCACGGGGGGCTCCTGCCTACCTGTAGGGAAGAAAACAGGACAGTCACTGACAGATTAAATCACCCCCTAAAGCCCAAGACCTCCATCACCCAGAGTCAGATTCATCCAGAAAGCAGGGTGCTGACAGGTGGACCCAGGACAGATCCCAGCTAAGCAGTGCCCCTGCAGAGAGCCAAGGACTCCAGCTGGCTCCCCACTCATTGCATGGCTGGAGGGGCTCAGGGACCCTCAGCTCCTGGAGTGCTGGGAGCCCAGGGAGGACCAGGGCCCTGCCCAAGCAGCTCAGTGCAAAGTAGAAAGGGAAGAACTGGATGAAGGAGAGACCACATTTCTCATCAGCAGACACAATGACCTGCCGTGTCAGAAGCTGTTGGGAACAGCCTGGTGCTCTTCCCTTCTACAAGAGATTGATGGATACAGGTAAAGCAGTCATCCTGTTTCAGAGCAATGTCACAGCCGTGCCAGTTCTCACTCCTGCAACTCCTACCCACAATCTGCAATAAATGGGGCCACACAGTTTGCTCCACTGCCATAAAGCTGACTACACAGCAGGAAAGAAAAGGACATGCATCTCCTTAAGGTTGTTGGGCCTCTGTAAGGGCAGCAGCAAGAGTGACAGAGCTCCCTGAACACCTCTCCAGCTGGAAAAGCACCTTTTTTGCTTGAAGAGCAAAACTGTAGTAAACAAAACCCCACAAGAGTGAAGCAAAGCCCCGCAGAAGGAGAGGATACTCCTCTCTGCCTGCAGGAGGAGTGTCATCTACTTGTTTTTCATGCTTTGCCTTCTCCCTGTGCTCAATTCCCCATGGATCAGACAACCCTGGGCTAACTCTCATTTCGTGTGACATCTTGCTGTGGCAAAGCCACCACTCCATCAGGAGACAGAGGGACAGGACTCCCAGCTCCTACAGTGATCTATTGTGGATGAAGGAGCAAACACAGTTAGAAACAGCAGGAACTAAACCACATGCTGATCTCAGGTCCAGGACTTCAGATACTCAGTTTTTCCGAAAGTCCTTGGGTCTGCTCAGCAGGAGCGAGGCCAGGGACAGCACAGAGCCATCCACGGGGTCAGCAGGGCTGGAAACACAGCTCTCCTCCCACATAAAAGTCAGGCACCCAGACACACAGAAGGGCTGGTGCCACACACCATCACAGCAGGCAGCACCACACGTCACAACAACCACCTTCCAGTAAATGGAGCACCTCTCTCTGCCAACATCAGGTTCCCCATGGTTTCCAAGGTTCCTACACCATAAGTGGCAAGAGGGCAAGCAAGCCTGGACCTGTCTCCAGAGGGAGAAAGCAGCTTCCTCCCAACAGTTTGCAAAGCTCAGATTGTAAACCTCAGTCTGGAGTTGAAGCAAGAATGAGGGAAAGCAGGAGAGCATCAGGACTACACAGGGGGATCCGCTGCTTCCTATGCCCCCCAGCCCAGCCCTGCTTCTGTGAGCCCTCCTGGAGGATGTGAGAGGCCTCCAGATTCATGTATTCTCCCACTGCCCTCCAGATCCATGGATTCCCCCACAGACCCCTGGATCCATGCATTCCCCGGCAGGATGTGTCAGCTCTAAGCAGGGACAACCTGACCCGCTTTTACTGTCATCAGTTTTTAAAAAGAGATCCAAACCCCCAGGATAAAAGAAGGGACAGCACAGAGAACTTGCCACAGTTCCCACACAAGCGCTCATTGTTATGGGCATTCCCCCTCTTTGATGGACAGGAGGACAGAGACACAGAAATGAGGATATTCAAGACCAGATCTCTCAGGATCCCCAGCTCCATAACCCACATCATTCATCATCAGGCAACAAATTTAACATCGTTTCATTTAATTTACAGTCTTTCAGTTTTTTCCAAGCATCTGTGTCAACGCTCCCAGCGTCAGAGCTCAGGGGTGGTTTATTCCAAGTGCAAACAATAAGGCAAGTCCACACAAGCCCAGAAGCACGAGCGACGCCGGTGAGAAGGGCACACATCCCAGACACTTATTTTTATTTCCACGTGCAAATTCCTTAACCACCTCCCCCGGCTCCTGCGAGCAGGAAAAGCTGGAGCACCACACACGCTGACGCCAAGGGGAGCAGCATCCCTCCCGCCCCCACACAGCCACGCAGGCTGAGAGAAGCCTGAAGCTGGAGGCTGACCCAGCAGACGCCCACCCATTCCCGGTCCCCCCCTCCGGCTTCCCATCCTCTATAAATACCCCATCGATAGGAGGTTGCCAAGGCAACCGTGAGGAGGCGCGAGGGATGCAGCCATGGGAGTGAGGATGCTGCAGTCGCACATTTGTGTCTCCCCCAGGCTCCCCCATCTCCGCCCCCGCTCCCGTCACCGACGCCAGAGGAGGAAATCGTGCCGGGAAAACACGGTGCAACGCGTGGTGCCGACCCCCGAGCGGGCCTGGGGGGTCCACACTGGGGGATGGCATCTCCTCGACAGGCTGGGGAGGGCACAGGTCCAGGGCAGGGGGACCCGCAGCCCCCCGTGCCGCGCAGGGAGGATGCTGACTCTGCCGGCATCACGTAGCCGCGGTACCAGCGGCTCAGCTGGATCCAGCACTGGGGGTTTTCCGTGACAGGATCCACCGTGAGAAGTGGCTACACCGGACAGGGACCGTGAGATCCCCACGGGAAGCCTCGTCCTCCCAAAACAGCCTCCAGACCCCACCGCGCTCCCCGCGCCGGCTGCCCCGGCAGCCTCCGCCCCGGCCCCTCCGTGCCCAAACCCAGCTCCAAATTACTCCCACCGCCCTCGGCTTCCAGAGCCGCCCCACGACGGGTACCCCGAGCTCACCTGTCACCCCACAACAGGGACCCCCAGCTCACCTGCCCGGGGGCTTCCCAGCCCCGGGCGAGCCCCTTCCCCGCCCCACCGACACGTCTCCCCGCGGCTCTGCCACTCTGCTCTTCCCCGAGCGCTCAGAGACCCCTCGCCAGCCCCATCCCCGGTGGTCCCGCCCGGTGCCCGCCGCCCTCCAACCCCGCCGGTACCTCATGGCGGCCCCGCGCGCGCCGCAGCCGCTCCCTCCCGCCGGCGGGCAGGGAGGGGAGATGAGGCCCCGCCCCCGACACGCCCCTCGCCGCCCCTCGGCCAATCGCTCCGCTCCGCGGAGCGCGCGCCCCGCCTCCCTCCTGCAATAGGAGCGCGATGCGGGCAGTGGGCGGGGCCACGCGCTCCTGCCCCGGCCCGGCTCGTACCGACAGCCAATGAGGGCGCGCTGCGGCTGCCGGGCGGTGCCGCGGTGGCCGCTGGGAGTTGTAGTCCCGCGCGGTGGCGCGGTCCCCGCACAGCGCAGGGCGCGGCCCCGGGGGCGGGCGGAGAGCCCCGGGCGGGGTCTGTGCCCGCTCCGCTCGCAGCAGGGTCCGCCTGCCCCTGCCTGCCGTCTCACAGCGGTTTGCCGGGGCCGGCGCTGCCAGCCTGCGGCAAGAGACCCGCTGTCACATCCCCTGCCTCCTCCTCCTCCTCCTCCTCTTCTTCTTCTTCCTCCTCCTCCTCCTCGCTGCCCGAGTCCTCATAAAAGCAGAGGGTGGCCTGCACCGGGAAGTTCTCCAGCAGCTTCTCCCCGACGCCGTACAGGTGGTCAAAGGCCTTGGACTTGGGCCAGAGGAGCCTGTGCGGGAAGAGCCGGGGTGAGCCCCCCGCCCGCCGCCGCCCCACGCCCCCCGGGGCACCGTGCCGGGGCTCCTACCTGACCGGGTGCCGGAAGAAAGACAGCGCTTTGTCGGGGCCGCCATCCCTCACTGCGTCCCGAGTCTGAGCCTGAGGAGACACAGCCGGGTGGTCCCTGTCCGGGGGCTCCTGCTCCCCCCTTCCCAGCTGGCACCAGGGGCTGCGCTCTCCCCCCCCCGCAGACCCGGCAGATCCCCCCTGAGTTGGGGCGCTCACATCCCCGCAAAGGAAGCTGGCATCTCCCTCCCCCCGCCCCGAGGCAGGCTCTGTGCCAGGGTAATCTCCCCCCCGTGCTCAGGAGCTCGTGCCCAGGCATCCCGCTAACCCCCTGAGGAATGCCCGCCCGGGCTGCAAACAGCCGGCCCTTTCAGGCTGCTGGGGGGTTGTGCTGGCCGTGGCCCCCCGGGGGATCAGCCTGTCCCTGCCCCGGCGTGGGGCACCGGGGTGATGCACCAGGGGAAGTGGGCACGGTGCCATCACAGTGCAACAGTGCCGGCGGCGAGGAACTCTGGGGGAAAGGGGCTGGTTTTCTGCCTAACAGGGACCCCAACCTCTGGTACACGGGGACAGACACAGTAGGGAAGTGTCAAACTCACAGGGTCCGTCTGCTCCCGCCGCCTCCCGGGTCCCTCCTGGGCTCGGGGCAGCCACGGTCTCCAGAGAGGAAGGGGTCTGGGTGAGACAGCAGGTTCAGCGCGACAGCCGCCCACCCTGGCCCGCTCCCCTTTGCCTTGCCCCTCCCACCACAACCCCGGAGTCTCCCACCCGCCCGATCAGCCCCTGCCCGGGTGCCAGCACCCTCTGTCCCACCCGCGGCCGCTGCGATCAGAGGGGTCCCCACCAGCGCAGCCTTCACCCGAACCCAGCTGGAGCCTTCCCCATCCCACCCTCCATGCACACCCGGCCTCCCCCCGGGCAGCGCAGTACCTTCCCCCTTGCTCCAGCCCCAGAGCTGGGCAAGCAGTGGCCACAGGCACCCGGAGCCCGTGGGGAGGCAGGCAACAGGCAGCAGCTTGCATGGTGGCAGGAGACACTGTCCCTTCTGACGCTGCAGACCCTCGGTGAGGACACATTTATAGCCCTGCCTCTGCGGTGACTCACAAATTCTTTGGGGCAGGGGAGCAAAGGACTTGGGGGTGTGGGGACAGCAGTCCCTGCGGTGTGAAATTTGTCCCAGTTGTGTAAACAGAGGACTGGGGGGGGCTGGGGGCGGAGAGGCTGCAATCTCTGGTGGAAAAGCAAAACACACAAGGGAAAAGTTAGACACCATTCGTGAGAAAATCCCCAGGGGGGGAACAGGGGAGGGCAGAGACAATTAACAAGGATGATTAAGTGTTCTTTGTAGCCATTTACATAAGGGAGGGGGAAGGGATGGAGAGTGTTGGGGCAGCATGATGGGCATGAGATGGGACTGCATGGTGGGCATGCCATGGGGACAATGTGGGGGGCTTGTGATGGGGACAGTAAAACAGGCAAGATGAGGACAGTGGGATGGGCTGCATTGGAGGCAAGCACAGAGCAACCAGGAGGCAAGTGATGGGATAATCAAGGGAGGACAGGGAGGGAAGACAGGTGGCAGGGCTGGACCCCAGGCAGAGGCAGGGCAGTGATCTTGCTCAGGCATCCATGGCCCATTGTCCCAAGGAGCTGCCAGGTCCCATTTCCCCACGCTGGGGAAAGCACACACTAGCCTGTTCTTCCTGCCTTCTCCTTCGGCATTTTGAGACCACACTGGGAGGTACGAAAAACTTCTTGATACGAGGGTGCAAGGCTGATGCCCCCCAGCACTGCCCCCCATCCCCTCCCTACCCACTGCTCCTGCCCAAGCGCTCAAGGCAAAGTGCCACTGACAGACAGGTCACCTCCTGCTCCCGGGAATGTTTCAGTTTGGGACAAGGAAAGAAAATAGCAAATGGTCCCCACTGTAGCTCTGCTATCAGCATCCAAACACCCCTGTCCAAACGCCGGCCGGACCCTGCTCGGCTCTGAGCACAATTTGTCACCAGGGGCCCTCCCTGCCCCTCTCCATCTGTGGCAGCCGGTGAGCAGGAGGGGGCACGGGGCCAGCACAGCCCTCATTACCTTCTCCATTTGCTCCTCATTTGGGCCAGTAGTCTTACAACAACAAACCCTGCGGAGGACAAGCAGAGCCAGGCAGAGTGAACCAACAGCCCAAGCTTACTCTGAGGCATGTGGAGTTGAACCTGCTGGTGTTTCACTGCCCCTCCAACCCTTCACAGGCAGCCCAGCCCAGAGCGGGCACACAGAGGGTGGCACACAGTCACCTGCCAGCCACTAAGGCTGGCCAGAAGCGTGACAGCAAGCGTCAGTCCCGAGCCAGTTACTCAAAACCTACTCTGATAATTCAAAAACAAGGCATCCCAGCTCCCCAATCCTTCCCGACGCCAAAGGGGTTTAATTCCGATCTGCAATAAGCCTCTGATCCAGGCGGAGATTTGCAGGTGGATTTTGCAAAGCTGTAGCTAAACAACTCGCAGCCCCTGATCCCCCCCGGCTGCTCACCCTGCCCTGACCAGCCGCCTCCAGTCCTGGGTGACCCCCGGCTGCAGCCGCCCTCGGTCCCGCGCTGCTCCTCCAGCTCCTCCGTAAGTACCGCAGAGCCCCGGCACAGCCCTCCCGGGCCTTTTTGCCATCACCCTGGGCACCCCAGGCATTTCTTTTCCAGCAACACCCCTGGGACGGCACGGGAGGGCTTGGTTAGTGCACAGGAGAGGAGGCAGAAAGTTGGGAGACTTTGGTGCCAAGCATTTGGGGTGGCAGCGGGGGGACAGGGAGCGGAGCGGAGGCCCTGGGGGGTGGCAGCACGCTCAGCCAGGAGCGTTCCCGGGGTGACACGGAGGCCACTGGCCGCAGTGGTGCCAGGGCGGCATGGGCTCAGTCTGGTTTCGCAAGGCACCGAAGGAGGAGGAATTTTGAAACAAAGCAGAGGGAAAACAAACCAACTCGCTCCACCACCTCCGCCAACCCCCACACCCGCGTGCAGGGCTGTGGGCAGGAGGTGGCACAGGCAGAAAAAAAACAGCGTGAGCTGCACCCCGTTGTGCTCACCCCTCCATGGGACAGGTCACCCTGCTCAGGTGGGGTGCTTCCTAGAAGCATCCCCAAAGCCTGCTTTGCCATGATGTGATTCTGCCTTCCGTGGACCTCCAGGCTGTCCTGGGGATGCAGATGTCACTGTCATATGCATCCCTCTCCATCGTTGTCCCCAGCAGCATGGAAGGGCTGATATCCATGGTTCAACCTCAGATGGGCACATCCCATTGTCCCAGTGGAGCCTCAGCAGCTTGGGGTGGGTTGTGGGTGACTGCAGATGCCTTGGGTGAGCCCCTGCAGATGGGGAGGAGGTGCCATCCCTCTTCCTCTGCTGGGAAAGCCTCAGGGTCACCACCTGAGGTCCCAAATAACAGTGTTTGGTTTCCTCGGCTTGGGACCTCACAGGAGACAAAGGACCTCCAGGAAGAGTGTGGGCACTTTCCCCCCACCAGCAGCTGGCTCTCCATCCCTGCCCGTGGCGTCAGTGCAGGGGAGGGCTTTGGCGTCCTTCCTGGGCAGCGCTGCTCTGCCTCTGAAGCCTGGCTGGGGAGATAGCGGAGGTGAAAGGGCGCTTGGCGCTCCTCCACGGGCTTGGGTCAATCGTTAATCTGTGAGGGATTGCTTTCCACTCCTGCAGGTAACTCCCCGCAGCTCCCACCCTGCACAAAACCAGCGGCCCCGGGAGCGGGGTGGAGCTGCAGCGCTGTGAGCGGAGCTCCTCGCAGGGCCATGGGAACGTGAGCACACAGGAGGGAACTGGGCGAGAAGCCGCGAGCCCTGGGTAGGTGACAGCCGGCCCCCACCATGGTGTCCATGGGGCTGCAGCTGCTGGGCTACACCGTGGCCTTCCTGGGCTACATCGGCACGCTGACGGCCACGCTGCTGCCCAGCTGGAAGACCAGCTCCTACATCGGCTCCAGCATCGTGACAGCCGTGAGCTTCACCAAGGGGCTGTGGATGGAGTGCGCCACGTACAGCACGGGCATCACCCAGTGTGACATCTACAGCTCCCTGCTCAACCTGCCTGCCGACATCCAGGCGGCTCAAGCCCTGATGGTGAGCTCCTGCGCCGTGTCCTCCCTCGCCTGCCTCCTCGCCATCGTGGGCATGAGGTGCACTGTCTTCAACCAGGGCTCGCCGGGCAAGGACCGGGTGGCAGTGGCGGGCGGCGCAGTCTTCATCCTCGGGGGGCTGCTCTGCTTCATCCCGCTGGTGTGGAACATCCACGTGGTGCTGCGGGATTTCCGCAACCCCGTGCTCCCCGACAGCATGAAGTTTGAGCTCGGGGAGGCTCTTTACCTGGGCATCATCTCCTCCCTCCTCTCCCTCGTCGGTGGCTTCATCCTCTGCACCTCCTGCCCTGCCCGGGACCCAGCAGCCACCTACACCTACCAGCCTCAGCTGCTGGCGAGCAAGAGCCCCCAGCCCTCTGTCAGCCAGGTGCAGAAGCCCAAGAGTGAGGTCAACTCCTACAACCTGACGGGATATGTGTAGCAGCCGCAGGTGGGAACCAGGCTGGCACCTCTCCCGGCTCCCCAGAGCGCCTGGGCTGGCACCGAGGGAGCGCGGTAAGAGGAGAGGACACGGCGGCATCACCCGTGCTCAGCCCTCTCACTTGCTGGGTGGGGGGGTCAACCCTGCTCTCTCCCTGGGGATCCTGAGAGCCTTGTGACTGCTTGGAGATCCCAGCTGGTGGCTTATGTTTTTGAAGGACCCTGAATCCGGCTTCTGTTTCCTGCTCCATGCTGCCAGCCCGCAGGCAGCCCCTGGCACAGCAGGACCCCAGCCTGCAGCCCCAATGAACCTATCTGTATGGGAGGGGTGGGCTTGTGGCCCCAGGGACCAGCCCCCTGGCCATGGAGGCATCACAGCAGGGTCAAGGGCATCACGGAGTCACTGCTGGGGGGGTTGAGTGCTGGTTGCAAACAGATGTCGCAATAAATTTTTCTTTCTAGCCAGACTTTATCTGAGCTTTCCTCTGGCATGGAGGGCCCCTGGCAGCTCCCCTAGCAGGGTGGACTCTGCGGGCTATGCTCACCCACCTGGAGCTTCTGGCTCTTGCTCTGGCCCGCCTCCCCCAGCCCCACACCTCATGGATTTGCCCCTCAGGAACCCGGGCAAGTGGGAGCACTGTTGGGAGGGAGGAGGGTCACTCCTCTGCACAGTTTGTCCCTGGGCACCGTGCTGACAGTTTGCCATGTGCCACTGCTGTGAGGGTGCCAGCAGGGGCAAGCAGAGCTTTCTAAGGGCTAATGGCAGGCAACACCTTCCCCCCAACCCTCCGCTCCCAGGTGTCACTGGGACTGAGGTGCCCAGAGTGGGATTCCCTGCCCCTGGAAACATGTGGCACATCGAAGTCCACAAGAGGTGGGGGGAGCCCTGGCATTCCCACATCTCCATCCCAGGATGGAGATGAGCACTGGCACCCAGGCAGTCATGGTCCCAAGCACCAGAAGCAGCTGCTGGCCATGGTGGAGACTGAGCGCCCCAACATAGCTGCAGAGGGGTCTCACAGGCAGGTCCTGAGCCCTGAGGTCCTTCCAGGGGCTGTTTTTGGAGGGAAAATGCCACCAGTGAGACATTAGAAAGCTGCAAAAGATGGGCAGGCAGGAGCCAAGGCTGCTCCACACAACCCTTTGGCAGCGGTGGGACAACACTCTGTAGCTGCAGCCCTACACAGGAGCAGCAGCATAACAGGTCACACAGGCTGCCAGTGGCACTGGGGGATGCTGGGCACGTGCCAGGGCATGGCAGGAGGAGAAGAGGTGCAGGAAGCCCAGGCCCACAGCCCACCAAGGACCAAATACATTTTAACACATCTGATGTACCCTTGCCAGATGCAAGAGAACCCCCTGCTCTGCCATGCCACAGAAGGGACCCCCTTGCCCTAGCACCCTGTCCTCCAGGGACAAGTTTTACTCTACCTACTGACCTCTCATAAAGCAATTTAGATTAGGTCAGAGAGGAAGGGACCATGTTCCCCATGGAAACGTCACCACTGTTACCCTTGCACCAGTGAAATCATGTTTGCTGTGGGGTTAGCACACTCCTGATAACAGGGGGTCACGCTTTCTCCCCTCCCCAGTGAGCAAGGAGCCACACAGGGACCCAGTGATGCTCACTAGAGGGGACCAGGCTGGATCTCAAGGCAAAGGCCAGTCACCCCATTTCCATTACCAAGGGTTATTTATTGCTGCCCTGGGGAAAAGAGAGCCCTGGGGCATGCAAGGGGCTTAACCTGCTGGCTACAGCCCCCCCCAGGAGATGCTGCAAGTTCTAAGGGTCCCTCTTCCATAAATGTTTTGTTTCTGGGCAGCTCATGCAGGGAGGAGGCAAGAAAATATTTGATATGAGGGGTCACACTTTGAGGAGGAGGAATTCCTGGGCACTGTGTCCTTGGCCCTCGCCTCCCACTCCAGTCTGGCGATGTCTGCAGGGAGAGGCTGCACTAATTAAACAAAGGGGCATTTGAAATGCTCAGTTCATAGTTTGATTGGTGGTGGGCTTTATTAACATTTCAATTCAAGCAGCAGAAGGGAAGATTTCTGGTTTCAAAGGAGTTGCACAGCTTTCCCTGAAGGAGAAAGGAACAGGCAAAGGCAGGCAGGGCTCAGAGCTCAGGTACAGAAACACCCATGGTTCGGACAGACGAGTGCAGGGCAATGGGCCCCAATGTCCCCAACAGCCCCTCAGGCTTCTTTCTCAACTGTGCAATGCCAGACCCCTGTTCCGTGGGTGCAGCGTGCCAGCTCCAGCAGTGGCACAGCAGGAGAGGAGCTGAAGAGCTCCTCACACTGAAACTGGGATGAGCCTTTCCCCAGGTCCCCGTGCTGCCGGCCCCGCCGAGGGGGAGCTCCACATTAAGCATGGGTGGGCTCAGGGAGAGGAACGTCTCTCCCCTCTGGCTTTCCTGGCCTTCAACGTGAATGCACTCACAGACGTGAACCTTGGCTACAGGGCAAGGCAGGATGACAAAGATTTTCCACTTCTTTAAGCAGCAGGAGCAGAGGATGGGGAAGGGAAGGGGAGGACGAGGCGTGCATGGATGCGGTGGCAGTGGTTATCTCTGCCTCACGCAATAGTCACGTTCCCCATTATCGATAAACCAGGTCCTTGAGGGCACACTGGATGTGGCCCAGCCCAGGGCCAGAGAGGACAGGAGCACAGGCTGCCCAGGGAACCAGCTCTGAGCCAGGCAGCACAGCACAGAGCCGGCCCCTCAGATTGCCTCTTGCCCCTCACCAGCTCAGTGGGAAAAGCTGAGGGTGCTCCAGGATTTCCTGCAGGAAAGCCACAGAGGAGCACAGACCACCTCAGGACACGGGCAGGATGCAAGGGGAAGGGGCAGCCAGGGGGAAAGCTGGGGTGGGAAGAGGGCCTGATGGGGAAGGGCTGTGCCAAGACCCTGGGCTGGAGCCCTCCCCTTGTAGGATGGTGCAGTGGAGTGAGGAGCCCTGCAGCCCCTCACCAGAGGCCAGGCTGCAGTGACTAATCCCCTGTCATAAGGAAGCGAGTCCTTCCCCTGTCTTTTTCTTGCTCTGGATGATGCCCTGGATGAAGAAAGGGAGCAATAAAATACTAATGTGCCCTTATCTTCAAAAGCAATTGGAGGCACTATAAATGCCCAGCACACTCCAATTCTAGGTCAGGACCTACGACCTCATCAGCTGGTCATGAGGAACATGTAAAAAGTCACGACTCCTGAAGAAGGAATGACACAGCCCATCACCAATCCCTTGCCCACCAGGCACTCCCCCAGAGCATCCCTGGCCCAGCAGAGCCTGGCCACTGCCCCATGCAAATGCAGCCTCTTCTCATGCAGAGCACTGGGAAGGGATGCCCAGGGCTGGAAGGGCACAGGTTTGTTCCAGACCCACCAGGATCACACACCTCCTGCATCCCTGGAGCCCTCCAGGCAAGCAGAGCACAGCTCCCTCTGACACCCCCAACCTGCTTCTTCTTTCTGTCTGGCACAGCTGACCTGAAGCAGCAACAAAGAATCTGTGCAAGCCCTGTGAGGAGTATCAGACCAGGTGCTGGGAGAGCCTATCTATGCCCACAGCCCACAGGAATTGCTCAGATAGGAGAGACGGGAGGGGGAAGAAAATTCAGGCCAAGTTCCTGATGGGCCAAGGCACTTGGAAAGGGCCTGCACATTCCTCCACCCTGTCCCCAGCTGCAGCACACTCCCAGCTGCCTCCCACGCCATGCCAGAGCCTCCTGGTCCTTCAGCAAGCCAGGGCTGGTGTGGGAAACTGCCCATGGCCTTACAGCAGCCTTTTCAGAAGCAGCAGAGGATGCATTATGGAAAGGAGCTGCTTCAAATCCTGAATCCCGGGCTGGGCTCAAGTCACGTACCAGTGGGAATGGGAGATGCACTCCCTGCCCCAGCCATGCCCCAGCCATGCCCCAGGCCCCACCTGAAATCCCTGCTGATGGTCACACTCCAGCCCGAAAAACAGCCTCACAGTTTTACCTCAGGGCACCTGCGATGCTCAGCTGGCAGTTGCACTCACATCTTACCTCCAAAGGCTTCCTGCCCTCCTGAATCCATGGGATGGCCCCGTCTGGAGTCGGAGCAGGCAGCACACTGCCATGAGACTGTCAGTGCCTGGCTCTTCTGCTCTTAATGGGAGACGTTGCAATGGAGGGGAGGGGTGCTGAGGAATGAGCTCCTCTTTGGAAAACACCTTCAGTCAGAGGAAAAGCTGGTGCACAAGCTCGTGGTTTTTCACAGCCTCCTGGAAGACACCTGTTTAAAGGAGTGTTAAAGGATCTTTTGGTCTTTAAAGGAAGATATGAGGGAAACAGGGCAGAATGAACCCCATGGCAGTGCAGGGGACAGTGGCCTTTGGGTGCACCAAAGGAGATTGCTGGAAAGCAACTTCCTCTTTGAACAGTAGCTCAGAAATCTGCCAGAAGGGTTGTAAAAGGTGTTTATCTCAGAAAACCTGATAGCCATGAAGAGGACATGGAGGCTTGATCTTCCAGGCGTTATATTAACATCACAGTCTTCTCTTCCAGGGATTTTACAGAAGTATTGGTGAAAACAGACTCCATCTCTAGCTAAGCTCTGCCTTGAAGAACTGGCCTAGAGAAGTGCAGAGAAATTGTCCTGCACCCTTGGCAGCTCCAGAGCCAACTGAGGGTTACACAGCACCATGCTGGACAGAAGAGAGGAAGACCAGAGGATCTGAAACACCTTTACACGGACAAATGTTGCTGCAACCTCAACAGCCAGTCTACAGAGTCACCTCAGGAAATCCAATCTGCCAGCCTGTCATCTCCATACTTCAGGTACACTGGGAGGCACCAAGATTTTGGCAGATGCTAACCTAGGGTCATACCTAGAAGACACTCAGACCCCAAACACAGCTGAGCTCCTCCAAGCTCTCTGCTGAGCACCAGGAATCTGGAAGAAACAAGTCATCCCCTAAAGCAGAGAAATCAGGGGGCTTGACCAGCTCTTGGGTTGCCTCTCAGCTCAGGATTTCAGGGTGTGCTTTGATGAAGCTTTTCCTACACAGGTAAACTAATCTTTCCTCAAGGCAGGTGCCTTTTTTCACAGAACTTGCAACACCCTGTATTTCTGGGATGTCCAGCCTGCTAAAAAAGGCTGAAAGCAGGACAAGACCTACGTCACAAATAGCATGACTGCCTTGAACTCACTTTCCAAGAAAAGCTATCTCTCTAGGTTTCTCAGGTCACTGGAGCAAAGTCCCACACCACCAGCACTACCTGGCAGGTGCTCCTAAGTTTGCTCCAAGAGATGCATTTTCATTACCCAAAGTTTTAGCCCTTTCCTCTGAGGAGGTGGACACAATTCCAGCCTTTAGTATTTCTCAAGGAGTGGAAAAGCCCAGGGAGTCTGCAAGCATTACAGAGCTAAGGGCAGGCTGGGTCCTCAGCCATCATGCTCCTGTGCCATTTGAGCTATTCCAGCACACTTTTACAGGGATGAAGGCTGGGTCCTTGCCTTTAGTTTTCCCCCAGCTGCCGCAGAAGCCAGGCACACATCTCACAAAGCCCAGGGAGCCTCTGATCCCCCCCATGACTGAATGCCTTCTTATCAGCCCTCTGCTCTTCCCAAACACCCTTTGTTTTCGTGGTGTTTCCAGACTGTGAACTGGCAGAGTGTTTCACCCCAGGCCTGGCTGCTGGCCAGTGCAAGGCTGCTCGCTCCACCTCCGTGCAGGCACAGACTGCCCGGGGGAGGCGGCAGGGGAGAGACCTGGGGGGCAAAACAATCCACTCCTTGTTTTCAAGGCAAGGAGAGCAGGTGCTTCGAGACCAGGGACATCCTCGGAGAGGGAGGGACCCCTCTGCTGCAAAGCAAAGCCCCTGGAAGGGGAAAGTGGTTCCCAGCACAAAGCCCCCCCAGCCCAGCCCAGGGAGCTGCCAGGAGCCTGCTAACACACATTAAATATCCACCTCCCCAGGCAGACTTGTCCCTGTAGCTGACACCCCAGGGCCTGCTCACCAACAAAGGTCTTGCTGTGAGTTGTGGCCTCCTTCCCAAAGCTGAAACATCCCATCTCCCAGATGAGCTGGAGTGATTAGGGCCCCACACAAGTCCCACAGGCTGATTTGTGCCTTGTAATTCTGCAACTGAAAATAGGTAAGTTTTACCACACAGGTCACAAGCAGATGCAGCTAATCCACCCAACTTCAGTACTGAGTAAAAGCCTCATGGGCAATAAAAGGAAACAACCAGAGCAAAACACAGTGTAAAGGCAGCCCAGTCTTATGTGAAGAGACAAGTTTATCCTCAGCTGTCCCTGAGTGCAGCTGCCCTTTCCCATGGGAGATCTTTGCAAAGCAGAGAGAGGCTGCCCACAAAATGCAGGACTAAAGCTTCCAGCTCGCCACTGGAATGAAGAGAACCACACCGCCTTTGGCAGCATGAGCTGAGGGGAAACACAGTGTTCCTCTTCCCTGGCTCCTTGCACCGCTGCCTGCTCCTGCACACCCTTCACACAATGCTGGGACCAAGGGCAGGACAGGCTGGGTTCCCCACCAAGTCTTGCCAGGGCTGCTGGCTACAGCCCCAGGGCTTCAGGGGGCACAGCATGGTACTGGCAGGGTGGACACGGAGAGCTCTGGGAGGAGAAAGCTTTGCCAAACAGCCTTATCTCTGAAGATGCTTTTCTGACCTCCTCACCTGCAACAAGTGTTTATCTCCACTACACAACTTAATCCCCTCAGACTACTCTGGCATCAACCTTCTGGCACGGGCACTGTTGAGAGAGCTTGGAAAGATGCAGGAGAGAAGTGCCAGGTTTCGAAACCAGGTACTCTGATACCAGCTTATCTAAGGAAAATTAATAGCTGCAGTTTGCCAAGCTACATCCATTTAGTAAATGCTCCATCACAGAACTGCTTTATGTTATTTCCTCACGCTGAGGAAAACAAATCAGCAAAAGAAATGCCAAAAGACCCCTGTATTGCTGTAAGGAGCATGTATTTTTGTCTTGCTGGTGATGTCAGACACAGAGAGGTGAGAATATGAAGGCTGCTAGCTGTTCACAGGCTGTTGAATGCTTCCATAGGTTCTTGGATCTGTGCTGATGGATGCTTGCATCAAAGCTGCCCTTTGCTCACACCTCCTTATTCAGCAAAGCCCCTTTCTGTCACTAACGTCTGAGCATCTGTTTTCTGTACATCACTGTGCTGGGTTTGGCTGGGGCAGAGTTAATTTTCTTCACAGCGGCTGGTATGGGCTGGGTTTTGGCTTTGTGCTGGAAACAGGGTGGATAACCCAGGGATGTTTTAGTTATCACTGAGCAGGGCTTACCAAAGCCAAGCCCTTTTCTGCTCTTCACCCCACCCCACCAGCAAGGGGGCTGTGGGGGCACAAGGAGCTGGGAGGGGACACAGCCAGGACAGCTGACCCCAACTGACCCAAGGGATATCCCAGACATACAGGAGCATGTTCAGCACACAGAGCTGGGGGAGAGGGAAGGGGGGGTATTTGGAGTGATAGTGTTTGTCTTCAAGTCACTGCTACACCTTAGAGGCCTTCTTTCCTGGGAATGGCTGAGCACCAGCCTGCCCATGGGAAGCAGTGGGTGAATTCCTGGTTTTGCTTTGCTTGCACGCACAGCTTTTGCTTTACTTATTAGACTGTCTTTATCTCTACCCACAAATTTTCTCACTCTTACTTTTCCAATTCTCTCTTCCATCCCACCAGGCTGGGGAGAGAGTGAGGGGCCGTGTGGGGCTGAGTTGCTGGCTGGGGTTAAACCATGGCAATCACACAAATATATTCTCCTTTCCCTGGGTGGCAGGAATAAACCAGGAGGAGCTCTGAGTTGTACAGGCTGTGCCACAGCTCCCTCACGGAGACAGGTTCTAGCTCAAGGGCTCTGCACATGCCATGAAAAACATTAGTGTTATCTGTGAATAACCTAAAAAAGTAAGGTAAAGTATATAGGGATAAAGTTCAGAAACCAGAGCTAGTTAGAATAGATAACTAGCTATTATAGTTACTGCTAGAATAGCTATATTATAGCTATAACTAGCTAGAATAGCTAAGTAGAATAGCTAATAGGGAATAAATAAGCTGCAAAGAGGAGGAGGAGCAGCAGCTAAGATTACTGGCTCAACACATATGTTCCGTGAAAAACATTGAGACCAAGTCTGAAGGAGGTGTGGACATTTCCTGCTTTAGAAGCAGCTTTGGAGGAGAAAATAAAGGTCTGTCTCTTCACCCACCCAGGGTAGATGCTTCAAAGGATGACTGGCTTTTGGGATAAAACTTCCTAGAATGATCAGAAGCATGGCTGCTCCCTGAGATCATTGGCTATTTTGTACTTCAGAAACCGTATTTCATGCAACCATAAAAACTAATGCAAGCATATAAGGGATATGGAAAAGGAAAACTTCATCTCACTGTGATATCCTGGCACAGATTCAATCTCTTCAACAGCTCTATTGAAAACTAAATAAGGTGGGAGTGCAGCCCTCTGGTTTGAGGACCAGCTGGAGAGATGTCAAAAGCAAAAAAACAAACATGAATGAAAACCATGAATGGAGGGAGGTAAGGGAGCTACCTTCAAGCTCAAGTCTTAACACCTGCAGCACTGGCCTGAAAACACACTAAACCACACAATCTGAAAATGTCAAGAGAGGTCACAGAAACAGCTTTGAGATCTAGAAACGTGAGCTGAAAATGAAACAGGATTCAACCAGGCAGGACATCAGAAATGGTGGACACAGAGACAGCACCTACAGACTGCAGAAAAAACACAGTTGTAGAGACACAGCCTTTCTACCTCCACCAGCAACCGTGAAAGTCACTTCTGCAGTAACATGTGCAAGTGCAGCCCTGGCAGAAATGACGTGGCAAAGTCCTCACCACGCGGGATGAGGCACTCTCTGTTCACATCACCGTGTTGCTCAACTCCGACTCTTGGGCAATATATTCTACACGTGTTTGGTGATACCACCTAAGCCACTAGTTTCTGTCTCATGGCCTTGTGCCTTTTCAGGTAAAATGAAGTGTTTGAGTCAAAGGAGCAATGCTGTGCTGGCCACCCACACACCTTGTCCTCCATGCCCATGACCTGGAAGAGGAAATGTGCTTCAGGAAGGACAGGGAACGTGTGACTGTAAGGGCAGGTTCTCCTCGACTCCTTTGAGCAAGTCATTTTATACCTGTGAGAAATCAGATTTGACTCAAGATGCTTCTGAGCTGGAAATAAGTCCAGACTTGAAAAACATTGAACTACTTGCACTTGTCCTTAGCTTCTTCCCATGAACCATGTACTGCAGGCAGCACAGGGAGTTGCAGCATCCTTTGAGTGTAACTGCTCCCCTTTTCACATCTGGTTGCTTTCAAAGCCCTTGTCTTCCTCCAAACCCCCCATAGTCCTCAGCATTTTCCAGGTTAAAAGGAGACTCACTCTGCTGGCTGAAGAGAAGTCTAAGAAAATAAGCCTAAAGGCAGAGCTGCCAGGCAGGACAGCACCTGCTGGAAGGAGCTGGGCTCAACCTAGAGCCTTGCAGCAGATCTCACTGCGAGCCCCAGCGTCACCACACCACGGGCCGTTCCCATAGCTACACAGGAAGATAAATTGAGTTCAAGGGACCTCGTGTCGCTACATTATTTAACAAACAGACACACTCAAGAGGAAAACACAGGCAGGGACCCAGTTTAGCTGCTGCGTGGGCTGATCAGACCAGTGGATGCCAGGCTGCCTCACAGAGCAAAAGGGCCCAAATCCCAAACCTCTGCACCACGGCGCTCTAGCCCCAGCCAGGCACTGTGTTAGTCACAAGGAGACTCCAGTTTGGCCACAGAAGAGCCATGCTGGTCCTGCAAGGCCAGAGGAGGGTAAGGAGAGCCCCCTGCCCCGCCAGAATGATGACCTAGAGCACAGGTAAAGAAAGCAGAGGATACCTGACCCATTTGTAACACAATCCAAAGTCTGACTTCAGGAAGGGAAAGGCCAGTCCCTCTGCAAGTCTGTGTTATGGCCCAGGCCCTCAGACAGATTCCCAGAGTCCTTAAATGGGATGAGGAATGTGGGCACAAGGAAAAGCATAGAAAAAAGCAGGGTGTGGGGAAATCACAGGGATGCTGGGAGAGATGAACAGGGTTGGAAGGTAAAGATGTTGATGGAGCTCGTTGGAGGTGCTGTGGAGAGCTTATGTTTGGAAAGAGTTGTTCAGCACAGCAGCAGTGAAGAGAAGCAAGAGGGGTCTGAGCCAAGGCAGGGAAAACAGGAGCAACAGTAGGTGTCTGGCCCCACCATCACGATGAGAGAAGCATCTTTGAGAATAAGTGCCCTGAGCCAGCAAGGGGTGAGCAGGACTGTTCTTATCACACAATGTTTTCAACACTGGTGTAACCCAACGCCCTTCTCCTTCCCCAAGATCCGGCAAGGAGGAGCAGAAAGTCACCCAGATCGGGTGCAGAGGGCACAGAGAGAGGGATGCCAAGGTCCACTGGCCTGTTCTCAGGAGAGCCCAGCAGCCTCACTGCAGACCCTTCCCTGGCAGGCAGCAGGGACATGCGGGACACAGCCAGGCCAGCAGTGCCACCGTGTGGGAGCAGGTCACCTCGTTCTCTCAGGACATGGGCAGCAAGGCTTTCTCGAGGGGGAAAGAGCAGTTGGAAATACATGAACAAATAAAAAAGAGAAACAAATAAATCGTGTCTCAAACTCCCCCTTCCCATCCCCAAACTTAATGAGAATGTGAGACTTATCCAGAGACATTCCCTCAGCCAGAAATCTGCTTCCATGCTGGAAGCTAAAAGACTCTGTTGTCTCTCAAGTGCTTTTCAATAATGCCCAGAAAAATAACCCTCCATCATTTTACCAGTCGCTGAAGTGAGACTGACAGGCCTGTAATTACCAGGGTCTTCCTTCCTACCCTCCTTGAAAACTGGGACCTTTTCCAGCCTCCAGTCATGTGGAACTCCAGACTTCCAAGACTTGAAAAATAATGGAGAGAGGTCCCATGATGACATAAGCCAGCTTTTTCAGTACCCTGGGATGAATCCCATCGTGCCCCATTGATTCATGTGCATCCAGCTGGAGCAGCAAGTCTCAGACAAGTTCAGGTTTGGCTGGGAGTTTATTATCCCTCCAGAGACAGTTTTCCAGCACAGAGCTCTGGGGGTCCCAGGGCCCATCACTGGTGTTGAAGACAGAGGCAAAGAAGGCATTAAACATCTCTGCTTTGACTATGCC